>NC_057354.1:19728235-20031265 GCF_016509475.1 Prionailurus bengalensis
TTACGATGTGCCTTTAGATGGAGATAATAATCTTCCTTTTTTTTTTTTAACTTTTTTTTACATTTACTTATTTTTGAGACAGCCAGAGTGTGAGTGGGGGAGGGGCAGAGAGCAAGAGGGAGGCACACAGAATCTGAAGCTCCAGGCTCTGAGCTGTCAGCACAGAGCCAGATGCGGGGCTCCAACTCATGAACCAAGCATGAGATCATGACCTGAGCCAAAGTCAGATATTTAACTGACTGAGCCACCCAGGCGCCCCATGATCCTCCTTAATGAGGTGAGGGGAAAAGTTCAGTGAGAGTAAAGTCACTTGCTAATAACCTAGCAAAACTAGGAGTCACAGGGCTGTCTGACCTCAAAGGGGCAACGTTTCCTTGTCTCCAAGGAAGAAGCAATTTGTGCTCATGGTGGATAAGAAACAACGGAATTCAACCATTTAATCCATCAATCAGTTAATCAATACTTCCTGAGAAGTGTTCATAACATCTGTCCTGGGAAGCTAAGATATTCAAATTCCTGGAGATGCAAGGATGAAATTGGGTGTTTGACTGAATTTCAAAAGATGAAGTCTCTGACTTCGCGTGAATTCGAATCCCCAACCCCAACGAGTCCCAGTGCATTCCCTTTGCGGGCTCCTACCTAAGCTGTAATGCCCACACCTCTGGGGCCTCAACGCCTCCTGGCTCCTGCTTTAGTCACTGTTAGGTCTGAGACTGAGCTCACCTTCACAAACCTCGAGGTCAGTTGTGTGCTTGTGTGGAAGTGTATGTGGGAGAATTGTCTTGTGTGAGATGAAAGAATTCATCTCAGTAAACTCCTTAAGATGTCAAATGTATTGAGGGTCTGAAGAGAAACCCATGCCACTTACTTGGGGAAGACAGGGGGCCATCTGTGAAGAATCAAGAGCCCCAGGGAGGGCTGGAATTGTTGGGAGGGAAAGGTAACACGTTTCTGGGCAAGGCGGCCAGTGGGGAGTCCCTATCTGTTTTGTATCTCTTTGACCCTTGCACTTGGCAATTTTGCTGGTGGTAAATTGCCTGCCCCAGATTTTGGGGGGGATTCACATAATTAAGTGGCTTCAGTAGATTGTAGGACAAAGAGAACAGGCTTGGGAATCAGATTAAGTCTGAATATTGGCTCTTCTCCCTTTTTATTCCATGACATTGGGCAAATAGTTAAGCTTTCCTCCCATGTAAAAGAGAGTGATGTTAGCAACCTCATAGAAATATTTCCTAATGCAGGAAGTGGTATCATAACCTGAGTAGTTCATTGTGGACAACGCAAGAGTTGTCCGCCCTTTGGAAACTCTTGGTTAATGTTCTGTTGATGGTTATAACATGGACTCCAGAATCTCAGACCCAGAAGTGACTATATGGTTAGTAGGTTCCATCTCTCTTATTTTGAAGGCAAAGCTTCAGGCTGAGTCTGTGTTCTTGAGAACACTGAGGTCTGATGTCTCTTACCTGGGAGGTGCGGACCCAGGACAATAAGAATGTGGACAGAGGGAAATAAATAAAGAACCCAATGAAGCAAATGAGAAGTGAAGTTATCACCAGGCTGGATACTCCTTCATGATGGGCCAGGTCATTCTAGGAAGGACCTCTGTGGATTGGTTATAGGAAAAATGGAGTACTTCTTTGGAGGCAGTGAGAAGGGAATTTATCTATGTGAATCCCTGCCATCTTCTTTTTCCCATTAGTCAAAATTCATTCCGTGGACTGTTGACTCTCTGGCTTCTGGATCATGTCTTCTGGCTTCTTTGGTGGTTGCTCAGTTTTTCAGAGGCTACCATGTGGGATGGTGTTCCTTCTAAGTCTAGAAGTGGGGGAGAGGCAGAAAGCCTGGCATGTGGCTGGTTGGCCATGCAGCTGTGCAGGTTTGCCAAAGTTGAGGGCTCAGCATTCCAAGGAAAGTGACTGATCAGCACATCAGAGGCAGCAGAGTATGGGAGACAAGAGCCTCCATGGAGGGACTGAGGAAGCATTTAAGATTTGTACTGGACATTCTCAGAAAGGGGAAGGGATTTGTCTTAGTTGCATATGAGTCAAAATATAGAGTAGAACCCAGATTTCCTCATTCCTATCCTAGCCTCCCCCCCCCCCCCCCACTGAGCACTCCAGGCTCTTTTCAGGTATATTGCTTACCCCAGTCCTATTTGTTGTCCATACTTCCAACAGAACCTGCGAGAGACCCTAATGGTGAGAAGAGGGTCGGTTAAGAATCATTCACCTGGCTGGGTGTGGGCTGGGGACAGGGAAGAAGGGAGAGCAGAGGCTTGAGCCGAGGTTGAGATAGTTCAACCAGAAAGGCAGCAGAAGCTTCCCCTAGCAATGGCTCCTGTGAGATCTTCCAAGTTACATTACCTAGCTAGTCCTGATTTGGCTTTCTCTGGCCATTCTGTGGGGCTGTTTGAATGCTAATCTCCAGTCCCCTTTCCTGTTCTAATTCCTGGTTTTATTAGACTCTTAGTGGCGCACAAAGCCCTCTGTCTTATTCCTCCCAGCCTCTCAGGGGTGCTAGACTCCAGACTTGTTCATCTTCTTGAGAGTGATGGATGTCCAAGACTATGATAGGATCAACAGTTTGCTAAACATATGGTTCATCATACACTAATGAATTCTAATCATATAATGACTACCACTTATAAAGCTCCCTTTAAAAGCTGAATTTCTTTTTATGGTAGGCTCCCCATCATGGCTCAGGAAAATCAAATGGCCATCATGAAATTAGTAGCTCCTTGCAACAGTTCAACTGAAAATTAATGCCTGAAATTTGTAGCATCTGATCTTCTGTCTTTAGGGTTGGTGTTTGAAGGCATTGCTTGTTTTCTTTCCCCTAGAGCCTTTAATAAAGCATAGCCTGTCTTCCTTGGTTGTTAGTTCCTAGGACCACTCATTGGACCTCAGTTCCAGCTGGTTCTGAGCAGATCAGTAGATCTGGTTGAGATGTTCATTACTTTCTTCGCACGTAACAGAGTCGATATTTTAAGGCAAACTATTAAGGCAAACTATTCCAGACATAGCGTCTACCTCCCAGATTTTGTGACAATCAGATTAGACTCTGTTATCTGATGCTATAACAAATAGGCAGATGATTAGTTTTATTAAAATAGAAGACTGATTCCTTTTTAGTGAATACACAAAATATTTCTTCTAACTGCACCTCAGTGTGCAGTCTTCAACTTTTTGAGTCACAATAACTCAAAACTTTTTGATTCAACTATGTGAACTAGTCCACACAGGGATGTTAATGTGGACTGATGTCATTCTTAAAATGTGAAGTTTCTGATGCATTATTATAATCTATATTGACACTACATAAAATGATTCATTTCTTTAGACCATTTATGCTTATATGATGTCAGTGAGAGAGGCTCCTGAGAGTTGGCCAGGAGACCAGGCTCAGGGATCAGAAGATTCCTAGATCTGTAATCTTGGACAAATATGCTTTATCTTCAGAATCCTATTTCTCTGCCTGAAAAAATGGTGATCAAAGCTTTAAATAATATAAAATATAAAAATCTGGGCACCTGGGGTGGCTTAGTCGGTTAAGCTGCCGACTTCGGCTCAGGTCATGATCTCATGGTCTGTGAGTCCGAGCCCTGCGTCGGGCTCTGTGCTGACAGCATGGAGCCCAGAGCCTGCTTTGGACTCTGTGTCTCCCTCTCTCTCTGCCCCTATCCCACTCATGCTCTGTCTCTCTCACTCTCAAAAATAAATAAACATAAAAATTTTTTTTAATAATATAAAAATCTCAGCTTTTAGTTTATTTATGATTCCTAAACTTCAGTTTATTCTTTCTTTTTTTCTTCCCTTGAGGGTATGTTGCATTTCCTTTGCCTCTGTGTGGCGAAAAATGGCCCCAGTTAAGTTATGGGCTTATAGCCTCAAATAAATACATTCCTACCTAATTTATATATAGTCATGCATGTAACTTATGTCCATCAGCATATATACCGGAGAGATCCAAGTGGCTAATCAAGAGGTATACTCACATATTTATGGTACTAACATAAGGGAAACAAGGCCTAAATCATATATAATCCGGGATTACATGCTAAAAAGTTAATGCAGTATACATGTCTGTAAACCCAAGAACAAAAACATTCTAAAAAAAATGGAAAGTTATTTTAGCATGGTAAGATGATGAATGACTTATTAATTTAATGTCTTCTTAGAAAAGCATTTTAAGGTTCATTGGTAGAGACAAACATTTATTGAGCAACTACGGTGCAGCAAATTGGACCTAAAACAGTGGAAAAAGAGGTCTGTGTTTCATAGACCTATGGTTTAGTTATTAATATGTTGGGTTTTGCCGATAAATACAAGGGAGAACATAATCCAAAATGATAAAATTTTTAATAGGGATTACTCATCAATGAATTTGACCTTTGAGGAGGCTGAATCTCAGGATTTTGCTCCCTTTCTGAGGAGAGGACGATGTTGGCATCAAAGATGATGATTTCCTTGCCCTCCAGGCAGAAAGCAGCTGGATATGCTGAAAGCTCCTTGGCACCAGAAGCCAAGATAGGGAAGGTGGTGAGATCATGGTGTATCCAAGTCATCACCAACAGGGCAGCAGAGATTAGAGGCATCCAATTATAGGGAGCCCCTGACTCATGCTCCCTCCTGGTTCCCTGTCTCAGAGCCAGCTAAGAGGTTGGTCTTGGAAGTACATCTATGGAGATGGTTGATGTCCAATTAGCAAAAAACCCAATAACATCGTCCCGAAAGTGCAAATTTTATCATATCATCTTCCAACCACTTACATCACTTCAGCGGCTTCCTACTGCCACTGGGCAGCAAACCAAAATCCGTAAGAGGTCCTACGAAGTCTTACATAATATAGATGTTGCCTACTTGTCTCATGAGACTCCTCCTCATTTCCTGGGGAATTCAATTGCATACACTGTATATCCTCTTGCCTTAGGCCTTCAAATATATATTTCCTCTACCTGGAATGACCTCTCACCTCCACTCCTGCCTCCACGTCATCTAGTTAATGGTCCACATCTTTCAGGCTGAAGCTACCTACGATCACTGCCTTAGACAAGGCTTCCTGGAGATCCTGGACCAAGTCCATCCCCTTATTTTTCTCCCTTTAATATTACCGTGTACTACTCCATAGCACATCAACAAAATTGGAATGTAATTTATCCGATTAATGTCTGCCTTTCTCACGAGGATAGAGATGGCATCTTTTTTTCCCCCCTTTCATCATTGATTCCTTTAGAGACTAGAACTGTGCCTCAGTAATGGGTTGTTGAACAAATGCATGAGGAAGAATGGAGAGTTGAATGCTCTCATTTAGGATAGCATACCCTAACGGGACAGGCCATCCAGAGTTTCACGTGGGGAGAGAAACCGGAAGACTTTGAGATGAGTGGCTGATCTTCTGGACATAGGAAACAGGACTGAAGAATGACTGGAATAAACAGCAGTCCTGTCTGAATGCGTAGAGTACCTCCTCCCCCATCATAAAAGTCAGGGCTGGGTTCTCTCGCATCTTCTAAACATCTTCCAGGGCTATGCCAGGTAATGGAATCGTGGTGCATTTGAGTCATTGCCAACTGGGCTATAAGTATGAGGGCTATAATCAAGTGGAGTGAGTGAGGCCATGTTTTTTGGAAACTAGTCAGAGAGGGGTAAGACCAGTGAGGAGAGATCCTCTCCACTGCAAGGGGGACCGCCTTGTTAGTGACATCGGAGTCATGGTCATGTGGGTCTCTTCCAGGCTGCCATGGGTAGGGAAGCTGGGCTGACAGGCTGAGGGTATAAAGACTTGGATTGCATGAAGAAGTAGGTTGAGGGGTGACCCTTGTGGATTTTATATGAGGAGAAGAGAATTTGCAGGCATACATACTAACAGTAAAGATAATAAATACCTCTTACTGACCATCTGTGACGTGATGGGAACTTTAAAATTTTACTTTTAATCTCCACAACAGCTCCAGAAGTTCAGCTTTATTATCTCAATCTTATATATAAGAACACTGAGGTGCAGAGAAGTTACTTGCCCAGGACTCCACAGATATTGATTAATAGAGCTAGGGCTCAAAAGTGGCCTGTGTTTGTGGCCATGCTTCCTCTTCACTACAGAAGTGGCTCTGGGTGGGGGAGGGGGTGCTGCCCATGAAGGCAGATGAACTTTTCCATCAGGTCCTGTAGTAGACAGAAACCACATGGACGTTGCAATCTTCTCACCAGGTAGTGAAAGCCTGGGGTGCGTTCCCAAGGCGCTGTACTTTCCTCCTCCTCAATTCTCTTTGAAGTTAGCAGGAAGTTTGCACCTGGGGGCTGCAGAGAATCACAATGGGGCTTTGTGTGCATCTGGATTTCATGCCATCCACATTTTTCATGAAAAAACCCAGGTTCATTCATTCCTTCTATCTGTCTATCTATCTATCTATCTATCTAGTATGTTCTCTCTATTTAATATGGCGCCTTTAGATAATTTTATAATCCAATAATGGAATTTAAACTTCCTATATGTAAAGTAGGTCAAAAATAGCTGCTTTAATTATTTAAGTAATATCCAAAGAGGCAAACATCAAAAGAAGCTCAAGTTGCAACACAAAGAGAAAAAAACTCTTTAGGATCAGCAACTTTTCTCAGGCATGCACGAAGGTCTCAGACACACGCATGAGCTAAGCTTAAGGCTTTATTTTTTTAAAATTGCAATTTTATTGATGACAAGATCATTAATAATGCCACTACACGTCCATGGTATGCTCTTATCCACCCAGCATACCTGTCAAATTTATATACGAGCTACTTATTACTATGGGATTTCAATGATGAAAAATCAATTAATTGGGAGCCTGGAAATTAATATGGGAATCTGAGAGATGGTGGTCTACCAGCTCACTCTTCAGTTAATTAATTAATTTATTTATTGTTAGAGAGACGGTGAGAGAGAGATACTTTGGGACATCTAGCTTGGCAGGAGAGATTTCAAGAAAGAGGAATTTTATCTAGCGGGTTTTTAACAGCAATGCTACTCAATGAATTCTTTTGTACTGGTAGACAATAAGGCAAATACAGAAATTTAGAGTAAGAATTTACACATAGCTCCAACATCCAAGTGTTCAGTGGACTCGTTTTCTTGAAGCAAATATAATAATTGCAGATATCGTCAAACATATGTGGCGAAAGGCATGTAACGTGGGCTGTGCTACTCTAGTACACGGAGTCAGGCCAGGCAAACTGGAAATTAAAAATAAACCCAGGGGCACCTGGGTGGTTCAGTTGGTTAAGCGTCTGACTCCTGTTTTCCGCTCGGGTCATGATCTCACGGTTCGTGAGATTGAGCCTGCATTGGGCTCTGTGCTGACAGTGTCCAGCCTGCTTGAGATTCTGTCTCTCCCTCTGTCTGCCCTTCTTACACACACACACTCTCTCTCAAAATAAATAAACATTAAAAAAAACACCACCTAAACTTGTTCTTTATCACAAATGGTTTGAGAAGCACTATTCTACAAGACAGTAATTCAATGAACTGGTAACCCCTACTCCCCCTTCCCCTCCAGAATCAGTTGGTTGCTAATTTGGGGGAAAGAATGGAATCTTCTGCTCCTATCTCACTTAGAGATTTGTATCCCATAGCGTATTCAACTTCTAAGAGATTCTCCATTAAAGAACCTCCTTTACTTCTGTTTAAGCCAGTGATTCTCCAATTGATTTGGCATGAAATGCTTTCTTCCCCTGAATGCCTCATGCTGTGGGAAAGGTAGAGGGAAAGAACTCTCTAACAGTGGGGGTGGCAGGTCAGCGCCCTATCTGCACTCCACACCTCCAAGAGCAGAATATCTGGTTTTCCCAGTTGAATTTTGGTGTTGCACCACCCCCTTCAGGCTTTTTCTGCCAGCCACTCCCTTGACCTCCCAGAATCTGGGACTGGAGAAGGCAGGCAGAGACAATATCTCATCACCATCAAAGTTTGCAGGATTAGAAAAGAGAGCACCAAGTTCAAGTCAAGACTCCTCTATGATGAGGTTGGGTGTCTGTCTACTTAGTCTTTTCCTTCCTTCCTTCCTTCCTTCCTTCCTTCCTTCCTTCCTTCCCTCCTTCCTTCTTTCCTTCCTTCTTCCTTCTGTGATAATTCACTACTACTCCACTGTAGTAGGAGGTTAGGGATATTGCTGAAAATAGACTCTATTCCCACTCTTTAGGCACCCATAATCTAGTGGGGGTCAGAGACAAGTCATCAAGCCATTTTGCAAACATGGAGGAAGTATAGAGTGGAGAGGAAAAGGGTGTTGAGTGGAGCAAAGGTCAAAAGTGGAACTTATACAATCTGTGAGGTTGAGGTAAGAGACTGCAAGACTTCCTGAAGGAATAGACAAGCTACATGAGTACTGAGGGGTGAAGGGGCATCAGCCAAGGGAAGGAAGGCAGAGGTGGTGGGCCAGTTCTGGGCAGATCCTTGTTTCCTTATGGATTCCCGGAAAACTTTAGTGGCACAAAGATGATTCTGAACTGGGGGGTGGGGCTCACTGGCTCAGGTGGGACCTGATTTCCATTTCTTTCCCAGATGCTTCAGAAAACCCAGCTTACTCGCCTTCAGTGCCAGGTTATAAAGTCCTCGTAGCCAGTTTCCAGTCAAGTCCCTGCTGAGGGAGACCATGACCTTCTTAGTGGGAACGTCTTTAACAGCAGGGGTCAGAGGCACCCAGAATTTTTCTTGCAAAAAATTAATTGAGCTCCAAGGTCAGGAGGTGATGAGTGGGACTCGTCAGAGTAAATGATTTCTGTTTGAGTAAAAAGAGCTGTGGGGTGCTTTCAGGCTCTTGCCTAAATTTGGTAGTTATGGCTGCCTCAGACTTTAATCAAACAAAGTAGTGAAATAAGGGTGCTCTGAGGTGGGGGAAGGGGCGAGAGGAGATTTAACTGAACCTGACTGGGCTTTTGCTTCAGAAGGGCTAGGCTCGGGCTTGTCTGGCTGGATTTCTTGAGAATATGCTGTAAGCAGGGATGTGTCCATTATATTGTTTACTAGGTCTTAGCAAGGCCTCGTGCGGAGAAAGGTTGCTGTCGTCATCGTCAGCATCATAGTGGAAATGGGGTTTGTATCCCCAGTATCTATTTTTATAAAAACCGCAGTTTTTATTCAGACATAAACACCCTTCGTATTCAAATCCACGTGCCTTGTGGAAAGAAGACTGAACCCTTTACATGGTTCAGTACTATTTTAATTAGTAAAAACCACATTTCCTGGCCCCGGTGATTGGCTCAGGGCTGGGCTCGTGGTCCCGCGGAGACCAACGAAGTGAGATGAATTGTTTTCTAGGAGCTTCTGGAACTACACTTCCTCATTCTTCTTAGAGAGCTTCTAGTAGCAATTGTCCTCCTCCCTCTCTTGATGCGGCACAAGAAAGTGTGGCAGTTGTTGGCAGTCATCTTGTAGCCACAAAACGCCACCTGGGTGAGGATGAAGTTGACACGATGGCAAACAGAAGAGAGATGGGTACGATAACATCGTCGAGCTGCCGAATCAAACCAACACTGCCCTGCATCGAGACCTTCATTATTCACCCCTATATCCTCTTTATAGTGAAAAGCACTCTGGGTTAATTTTTTTTTATTATTCATAAATCAAGGCATCTCAAATTATAGAAACCTTGCTAGCAGAAAGTGGGGCATTGTTAATAACACTCTAAAGTATGGAATTGGTTGAGATGGCATGAAGGGCAAAACAGAGGGTTCCGCTTGGCTAATCAGCTGGCTCTTGCGCCTTGGGAAAGAGACTATCAAGATTGTAGCATTAGTGGACTTGGTAGAAAAAATGGGGATATTGGTGCATGGATACAGAGGTCCTGTAAAGAGAAAGGTTTAGGTTGCAGATGCCCTTTCTGAACCCGGAACGAAAGGAAAATACAACTTTGTTATGAAAGCATTTATGGGAAGCAATAGCCATCCTATTTAAGCCCCAGCAAGTTGGGTTTTATGTTCCTTGCAACAGACACATATGAACCATAGCAATCATCTAAGTGCCTTGTGTATCCTGCTATCAGACCAATTAGAAAAGTAAACGTTTGGTCTTATTTCTGGTTGCTATTCATCTCTTGCAGGCAGGAGCCATGAACACATATCTCAGCACCCCACTGTCCAGTATTATGTTTGGTACGTAGTAGCTGCATATATCTACTTGGCTGAATGAATGGCCTCAAATGGTCGACATTGAGGCATAGGTTAGTAGCTTCAATATGGAGATGTTTCATTCATTCATTCATTCATTCATTCAAGTGGGTATCTTTTATATGGAGAACTTTGTGGCAGACCTATCGTTTTGGTGGATGGTTTCCCTCCCTCCCTCCCTTCCTCTCTTGCTCTCTCCTTCCCTCTCTTTTTCCTTCCTTCCTTCCTTCCTTCCTTCCTTCCTTCCTTCCTTCCTTCCTTCTCTTCATGGGTTTCAGACCTGAATTATAGTCTGAAGGTTCTGTCCAATCTACTTCCCTTCTCTCTTCCAAAACTTTTATTTTCACAAGTATTTCCCCCAACCAATCTCTTGAGCGTCTACTTCCATCTTGGTGCCTGCCTCTCAGAGGTCACAAACTGATGCATACTTCTTTGACTCTCCAGTGGCTGGTACGACGAACGGTGGAATCCCAGTGTGATGTTTGGCACCCCTTATCCTTTCCTCAAAGACCCCGAAGCTGCTCAGTGTTGATATTCGCTGGAGGCATTTTCTTTAGCAAATCTGAAAAAAGGCATTTTCTTTAGCAAATCACAAAAACCAGTTGTGAACAGCAACTGAGAGCAAGCAAGGTAGCAGCAAACAGGCAGGGCAAGGAGATAATATAAGTTCCCTTCTTTTGAAATAAGTTGAATATTCAAAGCGTTTACCTGCTGTTTTTAACAGAGGATGAATATGTTGTCAAAGCTTTGATGGAATATAATCTTTTGGTTTTCTGGGCTTTGTCTTCAGAGCGTATCCCTTATTATTGACTCATTTCTTACTTTGACTCTTCTACTCCATTACATCCCATCAAAGCCAGCCATGCGCAGAGTGGAAGGAACATCAAATGTAGAATACTATGGATCTGGATTCTTGGCTGGCTTTTGTGGTGTGACCTTAGGGAAATGACTTACTTCCTCTGAGTCTGTTTTCTCGCTTGTGAAAGTAGCCTGTCTTCACAGCGTTGCTATGAAGATGAAGCAAGGCAATAGATACGAAGGGTCTAATACACCTCTGGGCACAAGATAGTGCTCAGTGATATTAAGTATTGCTCACCAACAGGGTAAGTTTCAGAGTTTGAGGGGCAGCAGGGAGCAATCTGAGTATTGCTGCTCTGGTACTCAAGAAGACTAGCGGGCCAGGGTTGAAAGACTCTATATCCCTATGGGTTCTGTGGCCACTGGCCATTGGTCTCTGGGTTCTTCTGCCAAAAGCTGAAATAACTGCACCTCCTTTAAATTCTCTTCTTTCTCCTTATTTTTGGAGAACCATGATGAATATTTGATTACATATTTGGAATCTAATATAGGATGGGCTGAGGTTTTGGAGCTAAAGATAGTCTATTTAGTTCAGCCTACTACACGCAGCATCTGCAGAGGAGGAAATCAGAGCCCGGGGTTGGGGAACGGCTTGCCCAAGGCTTTGGTAGAGCTGAGTGGGCTCCCTCGTCTCCTTGTCTCGGAGCAGTGTGGTGCTGCCTTAAATGTACCAGTGTCACTCAGAATTTGACTGTGTATGTTGGAGTGAATTCAACCTGACTGGTTTGAATACGAACCCTGCTTTCTGGGAGGCTGGTGTCCTCCTCGGGGGGGGGGGTCTTTTGTGATTTTCTTAACACGATGAGATGCTACGTCCTATTCCACGCTCCGTATACACCTTATATATTGTCTTTGTATAGCCCATGAGGCCTGTTTTCTCTTTTCAGCCGTGGTGGGGGCCGTGCTCTGCTGGGATCAGTACCCCGGTGCCTGGTACAGATTAGGGCACTACTTGTTCATTTGCTGAATTTATTGAATTCAGAGATTTTATGCTGATGGGTGTTTGAAGAAGTAGTGGGCAACAGGGGCGAGGCTGGGGGGCAAAGTACAAGCCGCTCACTTGACTTGTTTTGGGAAAGACTTCCCGTTGTATACATACTCCTGTGACAGAACTTCAGCCAGGAGGAATGAGGGGCAAGAGAGCATATTGGTTAAGAACAAGGAGCTAATTTGCCGGGGTTTGAATTCTAAACAAATTTGTTTTGAGAGAGAGAGAGAAAGAGACACACAGAGTGTGAGTAGAGGAGGGGCAGAGAGAGGGAGACACAGAATCCGAAGCAGGCTCCAGGCTCTGAGCTGTCGGCACAGAGCTGGATGCGGGGCTTGAACCCATCAACTGGGAGATCATGACCCGAGCCGAAGCCGGACACTTAACAGACTGAGCCACCCAGGTGCCCCTGCCTGGGTTTGAATTCTAATTCTGCCATGTCCTAGCTGTGTAATTTAATCTCTCTGTGCTCTGCTCAGGAAAGGGATCCAGAACCAATATTCAGGAAGCTGGGATGGAGGCAGATGTTTATGTGAACATGCATATGTGCATCATAAATGCAAATATCTACATACATTTGCATGTGTATATGTAGACATGCATATATACACACACACACATTTATGGCTGTGCTTTTATATGTAGGCTGGCACCTAGAGTTCTCACACAGTGTCACCTAAAGGTTTCTTGGTGAGATTGGTAACATCCATCATTCATCCAGTGAATAAACATGTAGTAAGCAATTACAAGGTGGCAGACCCCGTGAGGAGCTGAGAGAGAGCCAGGAATGAAACATGTTCCCTCACTTTTAATGTAAGCAGTCTATCGTCGGTGAATAACTGATATTGTGTTAAGGGCACGGACAGAGTCTTCCGGAAGCATGGAGCCAAGTGTGAGAAATTCTCACGGCAGAGTGGGGGACGGTGTGATGTGACAGGCAGGTAGGGTAATACTTGAGTGTATCATGAAGACAGAAACGGTGTATAGAGAGAGAACGGGGAGGGGTGCTTCAGGTAGGGAGGAGTGGCAGAATGAAGATGGGGTGATTAAGGTGCAGATAATGAAGGCGATCGGGAACTTCCTTTCATTTACGTGCATTATTTATTTTTTTTCAAATGGCCGCGAAGTTGGTAAGGCATAACTACTTATTAAGTTCCTTGGACCTAATTACTTAATAAGGGAACGGGCTTTTCTTTTGGCCTAGGGTTGCCATGAAAATAAAATATTTCTGAGACACCCAGTAGGTCACGAACCGCGAAAATGTGAGAAATTCCATCCTAGGCACAAGCACAGAGACATTTCCCAGTTGCTGTTGTTTCCTGTACCGAAAGGTTGTTCTCAGCTGTTGTCACACAGGTGGAATCGAGATTCTGACAATTGTCTTTGACCAAGAAGGGTAATCACAGATGACTATAAACGCGTGTACTTGCTTATGCTCCCAAAGCACAAACCCACACGCACCCGTACACACGTTACACAGAGGCAGGCAGAGTGATTTGGCCGAGATGATAATTTTGGAGGGTCATTAACTTTGAGAAATGAAAATAATTAAAAGTCAATTAAGATATCATTTCTAGGGAAATGGAGGGAAACAGGATCTGGAAATTTCAGGCGGGAATGTCGTCCTCAGCAAGGTGGCTTCCCCTTGAGGCAAATAGGACTTGAAACTTTCTCGGTCAGCAGGTGACTTTTGGGTGGGTGACAAGCACAAGTGGGAATGCCATGGACCCTGCCATCTTCCCACGGTTCCTCACCTTTGCCATCTCATCAGCTTTTCCAGTAGATCCACAGTGAGACTACGTCATCCCAGGTCTGTGTTGAGTGATGTCCATTCTGATGGTTACCAATACATTCAACTGTCTTCCATTCTACAGACTGCCCTTCAGCTCTTGAAAACTCTGAGCAACTATCTGTCTTGCTTGTGTTTTCTGTAAAATGTCTTTAAAGCTGCTGCCACGATTGCTGTCAGAGCCAGATTTGGATCCCTCATTAAGTGGCCTTCAACAATTCCACCAGGGAGAGCATGGTTATGTACAACATCCACAAAAATCACTTACTGGAGTATATTTTCCTTAGCTGTTGGAGTAATGCACACTCTACTGTGTTCACCTTGTCTACCCACTCTGTATTTATGAACCAGGGGATCAACTCTTTAATGGAAGCCTTGATAAAAAAAAAATTCTCCCTCTTATTCCACAGCATTTCCGGCCCCAATCTAGTTTCTGTTCTGACAACGTTTAATCCTTGATTCTGCCTTCAGTTTTTGGAAGTAATTACCTACCTCTTCCTGAAACATCACTGAATTAGTCAGGGGTCTCTAGAGAAACAGAACCAATAGGTTATATATAAAGAGATTTATTATGAGGCCTTGGCTCACATGATTATGGAGGCTAAGAAATGCCATGATCTCCAGAAAGCTGGAGACTCAGGAAAGCCAGGGGTATAATTCAGTCCAAGCTAAAGGCCTGAGAGTGTTTCAACTTGTCTAGGCTGAACTACATTTCCCAGAAGTCCCTTATGTGTCCAGCTAGGGCGAGCCACAAGGGAGGTCCTTGAAGCCTGGTGGGAAGAAGGGAGCTGGCTGACATTTTGTAGTGCATGTCCATTGCTGATGATCTGCTGACTCACCTTGTTGGCATTAAACAGCGTCTGGGCCTGAATTGCTTTACCTTCCCTCGGACCCTCCTTTAGCCTCTCTGATTCCTAGGCCAGGCATGTGAGGGTAGCTCCATGACGAAGACACCCAGCCTCTGCAGGATTCCCTTGTTCCAAAGTAAGAAAGGACAAGTGTTTCAGTCTACCCTTATTGGATTCTAGCTCATGCATGTTCATTTTTGTTTTTAACAGCTCTAGTGAGATATAATTCATATACCATACATTTACGCATTTAAATGTACAATTCGTTGTTTTTTAGTATGTCTGCAGAGGTGCACAGCCATCACTACGATTCATTGTAGAACATTCATCATCCCCCAAAGGAACTCCATACCCAATACAGTCATTGCCTATTCCCACACCCCCTGCCCCTCACCCCTAGTCCTACTTTCTGTTTCTATACATTTGCTTGCTCTGTACATTTCATGTATATGGAAACATGCAACATGGGTTCTGCTTCTTTCCCTTTAGCATAATGCTTTCAAGGTTCATATACGGTTGTAGCATGTTTTCTGCTTCATTCTGTTTTGCTGGTGAATAATATTCTGGCGTACGAATGTACCACATTTGGTTTATCTTTTCTTTCACGTTGTTTACACCTTTTAGCTCTGATGAGTCATGCTGCTACGAACATCTGCGTACAAGTGATTCTGTGGACAAACACTTTCATTTCTCTTTGGTATATACTTTCTTTTTTTTCATCCTCTTCGACCGAGCGTGCAGCTTCGGGAGGGACGCACATGGAGCGGTGAGGGAGGAAGGGGACACCCACCTAGCCAGCCAGATCAGCCGAATCAACCCTGACGATCAATGGGGTGACAGATGTTGCAGCCAGATCGCCCTCACATCCTCTCTTTGGTATATACTTAAGAGTAGAATTACTGGTTATATGGTCATTATGAAGAACTGAATTCTCCGCTTTACATTCCCATCGGCAATGCATGAGGATTCTAATTTCTCAACATCTTTGCCAACACTTATTATTATCTGTCTTTTTGATGGCAGCCGTCCTAGTGTTTGCGAAGTGGTGTCTCCCTGTGGTCTTGATTTGTATCCCCTACTGGCTACGGCTGTGGAGCATCATTTCATGAACTTATTGACCACTTATAGGTCTTATTTGGAGAAATGTCTAGGCCGATACTTTACCCTTTTTTACACTGGATTAGTTATCATTTGATTACCGAGTTATGAAAAGTTCCAGCCTCTTCTTCATCTTCCCTTCCTAACTGCCTGCCCTGGGGATTTTAAGCACCAGCATCGGAGGCAAACACAACAGCCTAACAGA
Organism: Prionailurus bengalensis; assembly: GCF_016509475.1. NCBI lineage: Eukaryota > Metazoa > Chordata > Mammalia > Carnivora > Felidae > Prionailurus > Prionailurus bengalensis. The sequence continues at coordinate 19,744,158 of NC_057354.1, forward strand.
TTATTTAACTGGCTTCCACAACTATGTAAGAATTTCCCTGTAGTGAATTTGTGTATATCCTACTGGCTCTGATTTTTTGATTGAACCATGATTGATAGAGAGTCTCAGCCCGATGCTCACATTTCACCTTCCTCTACTATCTACATACAGCTATGCTCCAGCCAAACGACGCTTCCATCCTCCATGAGAACCCTCCTTTACCATGCGGTACCTCATGCCTGTTTCTTCTCTCACACGTTTTGCCTCATTATTTTTACTTCAAATTGTGAAGTAAACCACCACACATTCTCTGCCATCTTCCTAATTCCTAATCTTAGCATCTTCCTCTTTTGCACGTTATAATATTGCGTATCGCCTTGAAAATCGGTCCCTTTCTCCATAATCTCATGGGAAGGTTGAAAGGAATAATAAAGACTACACACAGAAAATACCCTCACCGAGTACCTGGCACATGGCAGGTGATGAGTAATGGATAATTCTCTTCATTTCCTACCCCCAGAAAATGTCAAGAACGCTGTAACTAGTGCTCCACATCTTCCAATTTTGTGGATCTGGAAACGAGGCCAGGAGGCTTAGATGATTCATGTTACTCTGCATTTTCCTCTTTTCTGTGGCTCAGGGAAACTTCTGGGACACGCTGCTCTTTGTGCCCTGGGTTTCAACGCTGGACACACCTTTTTGGAAAAGCACGTACTTGTGACATGACGGGTAATGATGACTTCCAGCCATAAAATGTTTCCTTTTATCTCATCAAGTAATTTGAGGGGGCTGTGGATTCAATAAATGGCAATGGATCTAATTAATAGCATTGAATCTCATTTATAGAAATGCCTCATGTTTGCATCATGCTTCAGAGTTTTCAGAGCTATTTTCTCCTTGGATCCTTACAGCATCCCTTGCTGTAAAATCAGCAGGGCAGTGGAGGACATTCTGCTGGTGATGACACCGAGGTGCAGGTGGCTTAAGTGATACATCTAAAGGTCACAGTGTGTAACTGCAACCCACAGATCCTGACACCAAGGCTCGTGTCCCTCTCTTTGCGCTCACCCACAAGAAAAGTGAAAGGGAAGCTTGAGCTTGTTCCAGCGCAAAACCCAGTGGATCAGCATCTATTGGTTAATCCTCAGTCTGTCCCTGCTTGAGCTCCTGGGTGGTGGCTGCTGTTTCCTTTCTCCCCCCACCCCCATGTATCTTCCCACCTCTCCTGGTGTCATTATCCTCTGGAATCCAAGATGCTGATCGCATAGGTCAGACAGGAGAAGTAGTCCATGTTAGCTAGTTGTTTCGTGGTGCTTTCAAATCACCAAGGCTTCTTTCGGTGAAAAAGACTCAGTCTTACCAATCAAAGATACATCATCTGTTTGAAACCCGATCTCTCTGTCTTTAGGTTGTTGACTCAGTTGTTCCCCGTTTCCCCTGGCCATCGGGGTTCTGTATCCCCCCAGGTTGCCTCCTTGCTAAGAGATCATATGGATACAGGTGGAGGGTCTATGCATCCTTGTGGCATTGGAAGAATGACATCTGGTATTCTGATACAGGTGTTTCAACTCCTGCCCACGGGGGTTTACCCCTCCTCCAAAGCGTGGGGAGAGGGTATTTATTACTCCTTCACCCTGTGCCCTTTAGTTTCTTGTGCCCTCCTCCAGCACAGAGATGGCGTAACCCCTCCTGTGTGGAGATACTGCCCTTCGCCATTTTTACACCTGTCCTTGCCCAAGATCTACCACACGGTTATTCCTTCCAAGCTTTACTTCCTGATATGTAAATGCCTAGTTTGGGGAAATCTAAGCAAATCCTTTTCTCTTTTTGGAAATCTACCCCTCAAGACTATCTGCTGTGGACTTACAAGTTGAGATTGAAATTCAGAGCTGAGCAGTGAGAACTGCCTTCCCTTTCTTTTCTTTTTTTCAACAATTCTGTACATTACCCAGTGCTTATCATGGTAAGTGTACTTTTTAACCCTTATCACCTATTTCACCCATCCCCTCACTCCCCTCCCCTCTGGTAACCAGCAGTTTGTTCTCTATAGTTAAGAGTCTGTTTCTTGGTTTGACTCTATATCTCTCTTTTTTCCCCCTTTGTTCATTAGTTTTCCTTATTAAATGACACATATGAGTGAAATCATATAGTATTTGTCTTTCTCTGACTTACTTCACTTAGCATTACACTGTCTAGCTCTGTCCATGTTTTTGCAAATGGCAAGATTTCATTATTCTCATGGCTGGATAATATTGCACTACACATGCGTGTGCGTGCACACACACACACACACACACACGTCTCATCTTCTTAGTCCATCCACCTATTGATGGACACTTGGGCCACTTCCATAATTTGGCTATTGTTAATAATGCTGTAATAAACAGGGATGCATATATCCTTTCAAATTAGTATCTTTGTATTCTTTAGGTAAATACCCAGTAGTGTGATCACTTGATCATAGTGTAGTTCTATTTTTACTTTTTTCAGGAGCCCTCACTCCATCTTCCAGGGTGGCCGCACCAGTTTGCATTTCCACCCACAGTACACAAGGATTCCCTTTTCTTCACATCCTCACCAACACTTGTTGTTTCTTTGGTTTTGATATTAGCCATTCTGACAGGTGGGAGGTGGTATCTCATTATAGTTTTGATTTGCATTTCCCTGATAACAAGTGATGTTGAGCATCTTTTCATGTGTCTCTTAGCCACCGGGATGTCTCCTTCAGAGAAATGTCTGCTCATGTCTTCCGATCATTTAAACATTTGATTATTATTATTTTTTGGGTGTTGAGTTGTATAAGTTCTTTACATATTTTGGATACTAACCCTCTGTCAAATATGCCATTTACAAATGTCTTCTCCTGTTCAGTAGGTTTTCTTCTGGTTTTGTTGATCGTTCTGGGGAGTAGTAAAACGACCATGTGGATGAAGGGCTGCAGAGAACTAAAATCCCCAAATCAGTTGCTATTTACTCACTTTTCACAACTTTTGGCAATTATTCCACTCCAATAGCATCTCCTTTTTCTGTGAGTCGTCACACATTTACTCTGACAGAGCCATTTCCCCCATTCTTTTTGTATATTTTGTTAGTGACACTTTCCTTTGGTTGTAATTGTTCTTTTACGCGTGTGCGTCTTCATGAAATCTCAACATTGATAGGAGAAGCATTGAACACATGGAAGTCACTCAGTTAATGTTTAAAGAAACCACTGCGGGCTGCTCAAAACTATACAGCAGGCATGTTTTCTAGTGTTCAGTGCATAAGAGATGCCCACCCTTAAACGGTATTATTCTGTTAGCATTTGTTGAGAGATATATGCACATATGCGTAAGCCCCGCTTGTAGTCTGTGCAATGCATCAGCGTTAGCTTGTTTTGTAGGAACGTGGACTTTTAAGGGAGTTGATCAGGTAGCCTGACTGTGGTGCGATCAACTCTATCCCTATTCTATTTTGGGCTCTCACTCTTTCAGGAGACAGCCTGCCTGCCTGCATACCCGCCTGATGGAGTTAGCCTGTCTCACGGCTTCACTCTGGAGCCGGAGGGATTGCTTCCCACTACAGTGGGCTCTCTTTGGGAGACTTCAATTGCTTTTGAATTAGTTATAGGCTCAAAAGTGAGCGACTCCCATTATTAGAATGCAGGTTTTAAAATTACTTCATTTCAAGTTGCCAGCTTGGCAGCATTAACCTGTCATCAGAGAATTCAGCATGGTTGTGAAGAAGATAGACTTTTGAAAAAATAAAGCAGAATGAACCAATATGGTCAAGTAGTGAAGGAAATGGACTCGGAAATGCTTTTCACTTACGCCTCATCCATTTTACCATCTATACAATGGTGGCGAAACCTTGGATCCTCCTTTTTAGAATAAGTTGAAGGGCAGTCAATGAAATGCTATGTAAAACATTCACTGAGTATAATACTCCACTGGATTGTCTCGATTTGTGTAGCTTTGTTGAAATATTTCTAGGAAAGCTGACGTTCTTATGCACACACAACACGGCCTTACGCCAGCTATCAAAGGAATATGTCTGGTACAAAGGGCATTGTTTTCCAGTTTTACTGAGGAATGATTGACAAATAAAAATTGTATATGTTTAAGGTGTACAATGTGATGATTTGATATATGTATACATTGTGAAATGATTATCATAATCAAGCTAATTAACACATCCATCGCCTCACATAGTCACTTTTTTTTGATGGTGAGAACACTTAAGATCTATTCTCTGCAAATTTCAAGCATACAATACAGTATTGTTATTATTATTATTATTATTATTAACAGTAGAGTCACTATGTTGTATATTAAATCTCCAGAACTTACTTATCTTGTAACTAAAAGTTTGGATCCTTTGACAAATATCTCCCCATTTCCCCCTGGCCCTGGCAACCACCATTTTATTCTCTGTTTCTAGGAGTTCAGCTGTATTTAGGTTCCATATGTATGTGAACTCATACATATTTGTCTTTCCGTATCTGGCTTGTTTCACTTAGCGTAATGTCCTCCAGTTTCATCCATGTTGTTGTAAATGGCAGGATTTCTTTCTTTTACATGACTGAATAATATTCACTCTGAAACTATAAATTCTAAGTGCATAATGACCCAGTTATGAAAACAAACTTGAAAAGGTTTAGAAGCCATGTAGAAAAATATCTTTATGACTTTTAGGAAGGGAAAACTTTTTCGCAGGACACAAAATGCACAAATTATAAAGAAAAATATGCATATATTTGATCTTAAAATTAATATATATTTTTGTGTGTGTGTATATATATATATATATACCTTAAAATTAATATATATATACATACATATATATATATATACATATATATATATATATATATATACACACACACACACACACACACACACACCAAATTCCATACACAAACATGAAAGACCATTTACCAACTAGGAGAATTTTATGTCAGCTCATTGTTAATGAAAGAGAAATATCCAGAATACAAGAGCTTCCTACCAATCAATAAAACACGTGAAAGCTTTTCAATAGAAAATTAGGCAAAGGACATGAATAGTTAATCTACATATAAGATGAAATCTGAATGACCAATTAACATGTGAAAAGCCCAACCTCATTGTAATCAGTGATATGAACAAAAAGTGGTCATATCATAAGATTACCTTAGTAAAAAATGACTTAGTCTGATCATGTAAAGTGCTGGTGAAGATACAGAGAATCAAGAACTGTCCTGTGCAAAAATTATGCAACCACTTTAGAGAGTGAATTGACAATACATAGTAATGTTTGAAGATGCACATGTATTTTGAGCTAGTGATTTTACTTTGAAACACATTTTCTAAAGAAACTGCTGTATATGTGTGAAGCGTGTATGAGGATATCCCCTATAGCGTTTGTTTTTAATATCTAAGAAGTGGAAATGCATCCTTTTAAAAGGTAGAATGGAGAAGTTGTGGTTTGGATATGTTGAAATTCTATAAAGCAGTTCAATAATATAATATAGCAAATATTGAAAACAAGCTGAGTGAAGAATGGCGAGTTCCATTAGGTTATTGTATTAGTTTTACCACAAACTCAGAGGCTTCAAATAATACAGTTATTGTCACACAGTACCTGTAGGTTAGAAGTCTGGGCATGGCTTAGCTGGGTTGTCTGCTTCAGTATTTCGCCAGACTGCATTCCTAGCATCGGTAAGGGATGTGGTCTCATCAGAGGCTCTACTGGTGAAGGAGTGACTTCCAAACTCCCTGAGAATGTTGTAGAATTCATTGCTTTGTGGTTGCAGGATGGAAGTCCTCAGATTTTTCAAGGGGTCACCCTCAGCACTGACAGGCCATCCATGATTCCTTGTCACATGGGCTTCCCTAACACAGCCATTTGCTTCATGGCAGATTGCTTCTTTAAAGCCAGCAAAGGATAAAGAGACTCTAACAAGATGGTGTTACACTCTTGCACAATCACATACATGTAATCACATATATTGCATCGCTTTTCACCTCATTTCATGGATTATAAGCAAGTTGCAGATCCCAGTGACACATGAGGGGAATTACACAAATGCATGACTACAAAGGAGTGGCGATTATGGGAGCCATCTGAAGGTCTGTTCGCCAAAATTTTGTATCATTTATGTAAATGTTTCAAAACATAAAATCACAAAACAATTTTGTTGACTGTCCAGGAAATAATGCTGTGTGAAACAACCAACCTCAAAAAGTTATGTAACACATTATCTCATTTATATACCATTCCTTATAATGGCAGAATTATAGAAATCCAGAAAACAGATTAATGGTGGCCAGGGGTCAGGGACAAAGGGAGGCAGACAGAGGGTGACAGAAGGTGGACATGAGTACAAAAGAACAAGGACACAGAAGAGTTGTGTATCTTGACTGTATCAATGTCAGTATCCTGGTCGTGAAATTGGACTATAGTTTTACAAGACGTTACCACTGGGGGAACTTGGAAATGGTACACGGGATCTCTCTGCATTATGTCTTAAACTGCATATGAACTACAATTAGCAAAGGTAAAAAGTCTGATTAAGAAACAACAACAACAACAAATAAGCCAGAGAAAATTTCAAAGACACAAAACAAAAACAAAGTAAACGCTCTCATCTAAATGCTGAATGATGAGCGGAAAACCATGAGACAAAAATCAGTGGAGAAAAATGGTGACTAGCTGGCTGACACAGGAAGCTCATTTGCAAAAAGAGAACTCAAATCATCATTGGAGGGAGTAGACGGTAGAACTGCTCTGCAGAAAATCGAGTCGGCAACTTGGAGAACAAAGTTGAGGACTCTCAAAATTCAGGAGAAAATAACAAACATTAAACCACTTGATTAGTTTATACTAATTATTCAGTTTATAGTCATACATGGAAAAGCTGTGAATATTACCTTAAATGTGTCACATATACACTTATGTGATTTACATGTATGTTCTCTTGTTACTTTCAAAGAAGTCATGTGAATATTACTCTATAAGGTAATATGCAAAGTTATTAAAGGTGACTCTCTTTGAACGTTACCACTGTTCGTGATTTTAATTTTCTACTTTATGCGTTTGGATATACAGTTTTCTACCATGAGTATGTATTAATTTTAGATGGAAAAATGATTAAAATCAATGTAATCTTGTGGATATTGCACAAGATCTACAATTATGTAAAAATATATACAAGGAAAAACTAGAAGGAAATGCTGTATATTAAATGTTAACAGTGGTTCTGCCTGGGGGATTGGGATTTACTTGTTTTCATTTTCTCCAAGTAATACTGTGTAGTCTCTAGATTTTATACAGTGATCAGATGTTCACTTTATAATCATATAGATAAATTTTAAATTAGCATATAAAATTTTATAGGTACTATATGATAACAAATACATATATGTGTATATTTTTACACTGAAAATCGATGGGAAGGAAAACAATAAAAGGTCAGAGATGACTTTTTTTATTCTTTTAACTTTCATGTATTTTCAAAATTTGAATCATGAACATACATTGGTTTGGTAATGGAAATATCCCCAAAGAAAATGGAAATGATTAATTAATTGTTTGGGCAATTGGGACATTTTTTTCAAGGCATAAAACAATAAAAAAATCATAAAAAAGGAGGAAATATTCAAATAGACAATTAAAACATGGGAAAATACTTCGCTTCCTTAAATGCAATTTCAAAAATAGTTTTATCTTAAGGCCAGGATTTCAGAAGACTTTTATTTTCTCTTTTAATGCCCGTGTTTCCCACATTTTCTAACATCAAACCAGAAAAAATGTTACATGCTATAATAAATGGAACAGAATTACATCAAGGGCCAACAGGTAAGTTTAAAAGGCGCTATACTTGGGGCGCCTGGGTGGCTCAGTCGGTTGAGCGTCCGACTTCGAATCAGGTCATGATCTCACGGTTCGTGAGTTCGAGCCCTGCGTCGGGCTCTGTGCTGACAGCTCAGAGCCTGGAGCCTGCTTCGAATTCTGTGTCTCCCTCTCTCTCTCTGCCCCTCCCCTGCTTGCACTTGTCTCTCTCTGCCTCTCAAAAATAAAGAAAAAAAAGGCACTATACTTGGCTATGAACTTCCAGTTAACATAGAATTCTCAAGAAAGTCTCATAAGATTCATTCATTCAGCAATTATTTATGGAATGCCTACTCTGTCAAGGAATATGTGGGTGTTTGGAATCCTATAGCGAACAAGTCAAAGATCTTGCCTCCATGCAGCTTACATTCAAAGATGGAAGCTGGAAAGCCATCTACTCTTAGCTTGTTCGAGCTGCCATAAAAAATAACCCAGACTGGGGGGCTTAGATAACTAAAGTTTATTTTCTCACAGCAATGGAGGCCAGAAGTCCAAGATCAAGGTGGCAGGAGGGTTGGTTTTCTGTGAGGCCCTTTTTGGGGGTGTAGGTGACTGCCCTCTTGCTAATTCTTCATTGATCATCTGTCTGTGTACGTGCCCCTGGTGGTCTCTCCCTTTTCATGTAAGGATGTCAGTTGTACTGGACTAGAACCCCACTCTAATGCCATCACTTAACATAATCACTTCAATAAAGGTGACCACCAAATATGGCTACATTCTGAGGTATTGGGGATTAGCAATTCAACACATGAATTTGTGTGTGTCGGTGGGGGGGGACATAATTCAGCCCCTAAAATCACTCTATCCTTTCATTGTCTTTAGTGATTCCTTATATTCTGGTCCAGTGTCTGTTTGAATACCTCCGGTGATGGGGAACACCCTTCCCTGCCTTGGATCAGGGTGTAGAGTTTAAATCTGTCTCTGAGTAGAAGGTCACCTAACCCAGACTTCCTAACGAGAGCGCTGCCGGAATACCCAGCATCGAATGTAGCTGCTTGATTCTGCAACTCCCTGACTGGGGACACTCTGAAGTTCAAGAGTGAGGTGTTCCGCTGTGACTTCTCTCCCACATCCTGCAGCCAAGAGGTGACACAAAGTCACAGACATTTCCAGCTGAACAAGGACTGATCTCTCCACCCTCCTCTTTCCTCTCTTCCCTTTACAGGGAGCCTGTGACATTTTTGTTTTGTTTTGTTTTTATAAGGGATCCCTTATCTTCATCTCTCTCTCTCTCTCTCTCTCTCTCCTTTTAACAGATCAAACTGAGAAGTCTCTGGACCTTTCACAGATGGAATTACAAAGGCAGTTTTTCTGAATCTGAGCAACTCAAAAGAATCAGCTGGCTCCTTTCTCTGGCAGCCAGCTTTTTAATCCTCGGTCACATGTCACTTCTAATTGTGGGCATGATGTTCAAGTTCCCCTCGGGCCGAAATTTCACTCCAGTAAATGCTCTTCTTCCACAGCTGCAGAAACATGTCAGGGAGAGTGATCTTCAGGTACCATTTCTGCAAGAGGGAGCAGCTTTGCCCGGCATGAACCCCGGGAGTCAGGTGCCTGTCATTGACCTTTGATCGAGGCTGACACGATCTCCCTCAGCCAGACCCTAAAGCACTAAAGGTCGAAGACCCACGAGGCTGGGTGCAGGAGGGAGGGGGGCCCTGGGGAGGGGGTTCTTCTTATTTTGAAATAAATGGGCAACGTTTTCAGGGGAGAAAGTGCGGGAACAGACGAGGTGATAAAAAAAAATCACTTGAGTAGAATTGTCACCAGTTGTGCCCAGGTTGGATCCCTGGTATTTGAGGGTGTCACTAGAGAGGGGCCAATTCCCCCAGAATGCCTCAGAGGTAACTGATTGCCCTGAGAAAGGCTCTCCAATCTCCCGAGAACTTCAGAGTTCTTTCTAGCGTGAAGTCCTCTGATAGTTACGTGAACCAGAAGTTTCTTTTTATCTCCACGTTTTATGAAAAATTTCCAGCACATAGCAAAACTGATGACATCTGATGGTGAACACCTGTATGCTCACTGCTTGGATTCTGCCATTAACATTTTACTCTACCTGCTTCGTCTTCTATCTGTGTATTCCTCTAGTCAGCCGTCAGTCCATTTCCCTTTTGGGGATGCATTTCAAAGCCAAATGCAGCTAAGACCACATTCCCCCTAAATAGTTTGGTGTGGAACCAGATTTCAATATTTGTTTACAGGTATTTCTTCTTATAAGGCAAAAGGTACTCACAATTACACACGCAGGTCTCACATGTGCATTTAGTGAGTTTTGACAAAGGCAGATGCCAATTTGCGATCTGAATAACGACCAAGATACAGAACAGCATCATCCCCCATCTCATGACCCTTCCCCAGTCAATCCTCACCATTTCCACCTCCCAGACGAACTTTGTCCCTATTTTTTTCTTCCCTAAGTTAGTTTTGTCCATTTAGATCTTCTCAAAAATGGACTTACATGTACTCTTTTGTATGCTTTCTATCGCTCAGCATAATACTTCTGAAATTTATCTATCGTGTGCATTAATAGTTTCTTTTTATTGCTAAGTAGCATTCCATTGGGTTAACCCACCACTGTGTGTTTATGCATCCTCCTAATGGGGACACAGTGGCTTTTTTCAGCTTTTGCCTGATATGAATAAAGTGACTTGGCTTATACAAGCATAAGAGCGAATTTTTTCCTCTCTATAAACTCAAGGGAATATTTTCCACTGTATCATCTATCCATCCACCTTTTCTTCCATCCATTCAAACACATATCGTGTGCTCACGGCAGGCCAGGTAGTGTTCGACCGCTGGGGAAATAAAGTTACAAGATACGTTCTCTGTCCTTTACAGAATCTAGTGAGAGAAACTTTTGCATTCCTGGACCCAGTTCCGTGGTGTGTGTGTGTGTGTGTGTGTGTGTAGGGCTTCCCACAACACCAAACAACCCTGGACACCAGAAGAGTGTCTGAGAAATCACTCCAATTCTGACACCATCTACCGGAGACAGCATCAGATTCCACAGGCTGAGGGGCTCGGTCCTACAAGACGACTCCCTTTCTGCTTCAGATGCCAACCACTTCTGACCAAGTGGCTATAATATAAGTCAGAGGTACCCACCACCCACAGATTTGATTAACTTGCTAGAGCACCTCCCGGAACTTAAAGAAACATCCCTTACTAGGTAACCAGTTAATTATCAAAGGATGAGTCAGGAACTGCCAGATGGAAAAGCCGCAGGAGGCAGGGAAGGGGTAGGGAAAGGGTTGTGGTGCCCTCTCCAGCCGCCACTCTCCCAGCGCCTCCGGAAGTTCTCCAAACCCTGTCCTTTTGGGCGTTTAGGGAGGCTTCATGATACAGGCATGCTGGATTGATCCCCTGACATTAGTGATTGACTCAACCTGCAGCCCCTCTCCCCTCCCAGGAGGTCCGGGGGTGGGACTAAAAGTTACCACCCTCTATTCACCTGGTTGGTTTCCCTGGCAACTAGCCCTCATCCTTAGGTGAGGTCCGGAAGTCACCTCATTAACATAAGACACCTGTATCATGCTCATCACTTAGGAAATTCCAAAGGTTTTAGGAGCTCTGTGCCAGAAATGGGGACAAAACCCGAAGGTTATCTATCATCTTTTATTATAAATCACAGTATCACAGAGAACAACACAGACAATTACAGAAATACGAAAATGGGGCTAAAATGACAACTTCCAGAAGAGGGAGAAGCCTAGGAGAGTTAGACAAGACTTCCTGACAGGTCAGGCCCGAGGTAGGGAAGCAGGGTACTGAGGGGTCCCAACACACGGGGGCAGCTTTAGCAATGGGATCATGAGGCCTTTTCTGCAACTCCCTTCAATGCAGACCAGTGGCTTCCATGGAGGTGATTTTATGAGGAGCCTCATTGAGTTAACTTACTCCTGCAAACCTACTTTTCTAGAACTCACCTCTATTTGCATACCTCCTGCAGGTTCATCTCAAGCCTTGATCTCACTTGACTTGAGATGTCAGAGGCAGCTTATTATTCCCCTATGAAGTTATTTTGTCCTAAAGTCTACAGATCTCTTCTGGAAAGCTCAGTGGAGCTGACTCATAGAATCAGCCAGGCTTTCTCAAGTGTAACAATTCCAGAATGTACTAACTCTGAGATGCAACACCAGGTTCCTTTTGAGTCATTGGTATAGGGCTGCCAGATAAAACACAGGACATTCAATTAAATTTAAGTTTCAAGTAAAAAACAACTTTTTTCTTTTAGTGTGTGTCCTGAATATTGGATGCAATATATATTTATATTGACAAGTGATTTGTTGTTTATCTGAAATTCACACGTAACTACATATCCTGTACTTCTTTCTTTTTTAAATGTTTGTTCATTTTTGAGAGAGAGAGAGAGAGAGAGAGAGAGCATGAGCATGAGCAAAAGAAGGTCAGAGAGAGAGGGAGACACAGAATCCGAAGGAAGCTCCAGGCTCTGAGCTGTCAGCACAGAGCCCAACGTGGGGCTTGAACTCATGCACCGCGAGATCATGACCTGAGCCGTAGCCGGGTGCTTAACCAACTGAACCACACAGGCGCCCCCACATCCTGTACTTTGGTTTGTTAAACCTGGCAACCTGCGTCATTGGAGAAAGAGGTTTTCTGGTCAAGTGAATTTTACCCATGAAGGAAGCCAAACCCATAAAATAGCAAAACTTTAAACAGTAACCGTGAAAGAAATATTCGTTGTGTCATATATCTCCCCATCTTTTGAGTCGGAATATATGGATGTATCACAGAACTTCTTGATAGCCTGCAGTGATTAGTATAATAAATATTAATTATTGCACTGTATTGTGATCTCAGAACTATTGGAGGATATTGAGAGCTGCTTGTCTCTATACAGAATGCCACCAGAAATCTGTGATTTTAGAATTTTACATCTGTGGGGTTTTTTTTCCATTTTTTTCTTTCTTTTCTCATTATCGGCCTATCAGTTAACCCCCTCGTGGCAATGAATCTTTATTTTTTCCAGAGTCCAGAAATGCCAAACTTTTCTTCTGCCTAACCTGATATCAGTAAACAATGAGACACTAAATCTTGCTGGTAATATGTATTAACAAAGGTCATAAGCTAGTATGGAAAAAAGGTATGGTGTTTATAATAATTATTTAACATTTCAGACATTAAAAAAAAAAACCAACTAATTTCCAGTCTCTTAATTTTATTTTCTCAAGCACTCATTCACTCCCTCATTGAAATAATAAATGTCGTTATGTAACAGAGGTTTATACAGACCCTTATAGCCTCCGTGTTTATAAGATAAGATTTATAATTAGTCTTTAGAAAACCATATCTTGGGGAGCCTGGGTGGCTCAGTCGGTTGGGCATCCAACTTCAGCTCAGGTCATAATCTCACGGCATGAGTTCGAGCCATGCGTCGGGCTCTGTGCTGACAGCTCAGAGCCTGGAGCCTGCTTTGGATTCTGTGTCTCCCTCTCTCTCTGCCCCTCCCCTGCTCACGTCACGCTCTGTCACTCTCTGTCTCAAAAATAAATAAAAACATTAAAATTTTTTTTTAGAAAACCATATCTTTAAAGGGCTGGAGGGTGATTAAAAATTGAATGTTGCCATCTGAATATTATATATCTTCCATATAGGGTATTCATTTAGTTTACATAATTGCCCGAGTCCTGGGAGCGGATTCCCACCTGGTCTCATGTTACAATGTTAAGCGGTGTCATTTAGGTGTAGAAAGCACAGTTTCCGCTCAACTAGACCTTTCTTCCCATGGGCTCAGGATATACATTGGGTATTAACCTCTCCTGTGCATTTAGTGTAGATCACCCAAATAAGGTGTTTCACCCAAATAGGGACGTTTTCACCCAAATAGGGAAGGAAAAAATCTTTTAGCTGCATATTTCAAGGAAATATGTTTTTAGTGGGAAGTCGACTCTTCCTTTAGCAGCACACTGTGTCTTCCTCTGGGAATCTTTGTCTAGAGACTCTAAGTCCTCATGACATTCGTCAGGGAACAAAGAAGTCATGGCTGGCAGATATTCATAGAAATTGGGGTTAACATTCCTGCTTTAAAATTCTTGAAAATGTGTCCACCAGATTACCCAAAGGATGTAACCTGCCTTAAACATCTGCCAAAGTGCATTACTGGCAAAGAGGCTGCTTTCCATGAAAAAAAATACCCCTCTCCTCCATTTCAGTGGTAACTCTGATCTGCCCATAAGTTAGGTGAGACTCACAATCGCACCATGGTGTTGCCCAAAATGTGTAGCTCCATCAGCCTGACCCATTGTCTTCTCTTGACCTGGATTACTGTCTTGGGCTGGTCATGTATACCTGCCATGCCTTTTTTGGGCAATGTCCTACCAGCAGAGTGGTTTTAAACTGCAGTGTGCATCCAAATCTCCTGTGCAGCTGTTGAAAATGTGGGTTCCTGGAACTCACACCTTACCATGAAGCCAGATGCCCTAAGATGTTGAACCATACTCCAAGATGGTGAACCATACTCCAAGATGGCGAACCATACTCCAGGAAACACTCTGCAGCACCTAAGCTCCACGGAGATGGGGCCCACGTTGGTCTTGCTCATTTCTTATTTCCTGTGCTGGCCTAATGCCTGGCTCAAGATAGGTCTTCAATAAATATTTGGTCAGTGAAGAAATTACAAAAGGCTGAAGAATGAGGGGTGGCATGGTGGTTTCAGTGGCTAAGGAAACTTCTTAGGTGAAGGAATTCTTATTGCCATGAGGGATGAGTTGAAAAGTTTCTCTGAGGTGGTATGTGTGTGTGTGTTTTGAATTATCAGTAAATATCATTGATGTTTTTTAAAGCAGGAAAGTACTATACCAGGCTGTCAAATTCCATCGTAATATATTCTTATCCTTCCTTTCCCTACTCTCTTTTCCTTCCTTCCACCTGTCTATCTTTATTTATAAAAAGAGGTCTAAGAAAATGTTCATTTGATGCTCAATTTTTAAGCTGTGAGATTTTAGGTAGCTTCAAAAAAATTTTTTTTGTATTACATGAAATTTTGTGTTCTTTTGTGTAATTTAGCAAAACCAATTAAACTCAATAATCATTTAAACTTCAAAAAAGGCATGCTCTTTGACAAGGCATTTGGAAATTAGGGTCAGTCAGTACAGCTGGCCTCCAAACATGCCAAAGGTGGGTGAAGGGATAATGTAGGCATCAGTTCTGGTTGCCAAGATCTGCATCTTCTTCCAGAGTTCTCCTGTGCAGGGCCTTGGCCTATATCTCAGACCATGCTTCCATTGTTCTTCAGAGTTGCTTTCTCTGAGCCCAACATCTGGGACCCACTTGGAAACTATCTAGACCTTTGACTCAAGGATTGGATACTTTAGGCCACAATAGTGTGGGCATTTTGCCTGGGATTCAGGGCAGGGGTGAAAGCCACTGCACTGAGGGGTGTGCCTGTAGCCCACTTGAAAGTCTTTGGGTCTTTGACGTTGGGGTCTGTCTATACATATGAAAGAGAAAGAGAAAATGAAAAGCTCATGTTTTTAAATAGGTCAAACCATCCTTATGGGAACTTTTTTTGGGGAACGTGTCCCTTTGTATAGGGAATGGAGGCCAAGTTGGATAACTTAGCTTGTATCCCAGCTGACTCTCAGACCAACTTCTTACTCTACTCTTTTCAACCCTGTTGAACAAAATCTCAGGCTCTTCCTTTAATTTTCCTGACTTGATTCCAAATATACTTGTCTTGAAAAAAAGTTCTGCTTAGTGCCCCCATTGAGTGACCACCCACCTTATATTGCCAGAGCTAGATTCCCCCTCTCTTCCCTGAAATCCTTCTCCTACTCTGGCACCCTCAGTACTGTGAATTAACCACACCCACTGGTCTACTTCCCTGGGCATATAGGAGAACTACATTTCCCAGGTTCCTTTGCAGTTAAATGGAACCATGACTTGCTGGCTAGTATGATGTGGACAGCAGTGATGTGAGACAAATTGTACTGAGTCTAAAGCCTCTGCAGAGGCCTATGCTCTGTGTATTCACTGTACAGAAGGAGAAGATCCAGTGAAAATCCAGAAGAAGGGTTCTGAGGTCCTAGGGAACAGTAGAACCAGTTGCATCATGTAGCATGGGAATCTAGGTCACTGTGCAAAGAAAGAAACTGTGCAGGAAATAAACTTCTATTGTGTTATCCATTTCTACTTAGAGAGTTTTTTGTTCCTGTAGAAAAATACAGCCAACTGTAACGAAAACCCCTACTTATACTTTAAACCCACTGAAAACATTCACATCTTTGTCTAGATCTCCTGAGGATCAAAGATGAAGTTAATCTAGATTGATGTCTCCCTCAGAAATGTTCTTATCATATAGCTATTCTAAGACATTTTCTCATATCCCTTCCTCTCCTACTAGACTGGAAGCATTTCAAGATCAGAGCTTTTTCTTACTCCTCTTTGTAAACTTATCACTGATCACTGTATCTGGAACATTCTAGGATCTCCTGGGAAATGATGGGACCTGTATTGAACTAAGTTCTGTTTGACCAACTTTTGTGTTCTTGCATATTCTGCTTCTCAGACAGAGCTAGAGGGGAAAGAACCCAACACTCACGGTATCTGAAATGCAAGTCCAAGTATCAATACTCCTTTTCCAGGTAGTAAGTAGGTCTGGGGTCCTCAGGGAAGTATTTATATTTTCTTACTCTTACAACCTCCCATAAACATGCCTATGGACAGTTGGCCAAAGTTGGTCAAGGAGAGAGACCTCCATTAGAAGGCCTGGCTCAGCTTTCCAGAGAAGATGGTAAGAACCGGTTGGAAAGGATGGTGATGACCCCAGATACCTATTTGGGGAAGTGGTCGTGACCCCATTTCTATCCCAAGACCAGACACTAAGCAGTCAGGGAAGAGGGTCCCTGTCCAGACATTTTCTGTTCAAGACTGAAATGCCTTTTCAAGTAGAACAGGAGAGATGAAACTCCAACGCCCAACTGAAGAGGTAAGAGAAGTCATATGGCAGTAGCCCAGGACGACCCGTTTCGCGTTGCTGCCTGTATTCGCTGTTCCGGGAAGTGCATTGCATGACTTTCTTGGGGTGGAGGGCTCCAAACTACAAATGTGCACCCACAGCAGTTTCCAAGATGTGCTTTTCTCTCCTTTTTACTGTAACTTAAGAAAGTCAATGCATTTAGAAACTAGAGTGGTTTTTTTCAGATGTTCAAGTTACATTTTTACTTCCTCAGTTCGGCTTTCAAACTCCTCATCTTAATTGGCCAAGAACTTGTGAAAAAAATGGAGAAGGATTATCCTGAATCATTTGCCTAGAACTTGGAGAGTATGTAAGCAACTCAAAGACAAATGTAACTTCTAAGAAATCAGACAGATGTGAGAGTGCTGGAATGGTGTCCTACACGGCCGCGAAGTTCACAGATGCAAAGTCCGGCTTCACGGTGCCTGGAGACTGTGATCACAATGAAAATTTGTAGCAAATATCATTAAGGTCAGTCCCTGAACAACACTATGCAAGCTCACACAAGGTCTTATTTTCTATCTTAGGAAGCGGGTAAAGGGAGACAGTTTGCAGAATACCTACTATGGGCTAGTTACTATTCATTCATTCAGCAACTGTTTACTAAGCGTTTACCCTAAGCTGGCCGCGAAGATTTGGTTCCTGCTCATAAGGAGCTCAGATTATCCAATTCAATTCAATTTTCTCGAGAAAGTTATTCACTGAGTCTACCTCGTGTTTTAAACGGGCTTTTAATACACAGGGGTTATCAATCTGAATCACTGGAACTCGGACCAAATATTTTTGTCCTGGAAGTGGCCAGGAAGGATCACCCGAAGGTAGAAGGGGGGATGAAAGATGTCCCCGCCAAGAAAGGGGGTTTGCTACCAAGTTGAGGTGGAGCCTGGGAATCCCGGGGCACCAGGAAGCAGATACAATTTGAGTTACCCTCCAGCTATCGTGTTTTCCGAGGAGTGCTCTCAGAACAGCAGCCAGAAACATGCTTTGGGTAAAAGTGTTCTGTGGTCAGGCATGTTTGAAAAATTTTGGATAGCATATCAAGACATTTGTAAGAGCCCTCATGTGACATAATAAGGCCTCTAGGAAGTTATATAGAAAGAGAATGGGTCATGTTCCTCCCACCCCCAACCCAAGGCATCCCAGACTTAACCCACAATATATTGCTTTGTCACTTAGCCCTTTTCCGCATTCCATGCATCCGGCATTTTTCTCATCATATGTTATAAAACACCAAAGCTGTTTAACCTAGAATATCACTCTATCCAAAAGGGGTTTTCAGTAGTCAGATACACATCTCATAATAATTATTGTTGGGGTACCTAGGTGGCTCAGTCGGTTAAGCGTCTGACTTCGGCTCGGGTCATGATCTCACGGTTTGTGAGTTGGAGCCCCGCATCAGGCTGACAGCTCAGAGCCTGGAGCCTGCTTCGGATTCTGTGTCTCCCTCTCTCTCTGCCCCTCCCCTACTCATGCTCTGTCTCTCAAAAATAAACAAACGTTAAACAATTTAAAAATATTTTAAATAATTATTATGAATGTACATATTTGTTTGGGGCTATAAATCATACATTGTGGATATATTATGATTAAGTCTTAAAGATATGTGGTGTTATGTTACATTATAAAGTATGTCATATGTACCGTATCGTCCCGGTTGATCACATGTGTAATGGGTTGAAAATATTTATTATTTTAACAGCTCACACCAGCCCTGTGTTTAGGAAAGGAAGGGGATTTGGAGAAGCCTTTTGCAGGGAGGATGGGACCCAAATGTACATATCACCAGGCACTACCGTCACAAAAGAAAGGGAGAGATCAGTAGTTTGGTTTGGGAAGAGAGAACAAGGAAAGAAATACAGCAAGACAAGAAATACGCCAAGCGATAAGACATAAGGCAGGAGCCTGGCGTTTAAGTTTTAGAATTTTACTAATTGTTAGGGACTTGACCAATTCAAAATCCACCTCAAGTTGTTTGTATTGCTATAATGTAAATCCCTGCACCTTCCCAAAATTATCATCAGGGATTTGTATACACTCACACACTGTGCACTAATGTCTAATTAGATGGGAATTTAAAACAGTCATGTGGGTCAATGCAGAACGAATGGGGCATAACACTAAGGGGGCGACTGGGAGCTTTTCACTAAACTGAGGCATGTAGTGGGAGTGGGAGTTCGGAGGTCTCTCAGGAAGTTGTGGGGTTTTCACAGAGCTCTGGGAATACAATGGAGGTTTGATCGTTTGTGTTTACCTCTTATGGAGCTGAGATCCACATCTGGAGTGTGTGTGTGTGTGTGTGTGTGTGTGCGTGTGTGTGTGTAAAGTGATGGGTAGAGATAGAGAAAGGAATAGAGATAAAGATATGGAGATGGAGGTCTGTATGGCACCTTCAGAATCTTAATTCTCAATTATAAATGTTTTGTAGCTTGGAAAATTTGTAAAAAGTGGTTTTCTCTGATACCTATGCACAGGCCAGCAGTAGAAGAGGAGGCAGTAGGGAATCAATCTATAGAAGCCCCAACAGCCAGCTGCAAGTCTGTGGCCAGAGTGAGAGGGGAAGGAGAGTCAGGCTCACGTGTGTTGGAATTCCTTTAGGGCTCAGGTCTAATAGTAAAGTCGTACTCCAGGACGAGAGAGGCAAATAAATGTTCACAGCCAGGGTTGGGAAGAAGTGACTAAAAAGTACTGAGATAGAAGGAGACAAGGGGCTGGGGTTCAGTGTGAAAGGATTGTGAACAGTTAAGCAATAATCTTAGGTTGCATAAAACAAGGTCTGCTGTCTAGAATGAAGGAGGTGACAGTCCTTTACTGCTTTGGGATGGCCAGTTTACCTCCTTTCTGGATTTGTGCTTCTTCCTGGGGCTTGGCCACCAGTAGTTTCCAGAGTGACTTTAGTGAAGTGAAAATCTGATCAGGTCAGTCCCTCCTTTAAAATCATTCAACATGCACCTGTATGTTTGTTGCAGCAATATTTACAATAGCCAAGATATGGAAGCAACCTAAGTTTCCACTGATAGATAAATGGATAAAGAAGATGTGGTTTTCACACACACACACACACACACACACACAGAGGAATATTCCACAGCCATAAAAAGGATGAATCTTGCCATTTGTGACAACATGGATGGGCAGAGAGAGTATTACCTTAAGTAAGTCAGACTGGGAAAGACAAATACCACATGATTTCACTCATATGTGGGATCTAAAAAGCAAAGCAAACGAACAAACACAAAGCAGAAATAGACCTACAAATACAGAGAATAAACTTATGGCTGCCAAAGTAGAAAGGGGCAGAGGGATGAGCAAAATGGGTGAAGGGGAATGGGAGACACAGGTTTCCCATTACGAAATGAATGAGCCATGGGAATAAAAGGCACAGCATTGGAATATAGTCAATGGTGTTGTGCTAATGTCGTATGGTGACAGGTGGTAGCTACCCCTGTGGCAAGCATAGCATAGGATACAGAGTTGTTGCATCACTAAGTTGTATGCCCGAAAGTAAGGTAACGTTGGGAGTCAACTATACTTAGGTTTGAAAAATTAAAAAAAAAATCAATTTGATGGCTTCCCATTGCACGGAGAATATACCCTCTTCCCCCTCGCTTACAAGACCCTTCATGAATTTTCCTTCTTCAGTTCATTTCCATGTACCAGTCCACCTAAAATGTCCTCCCTCTCTTACTTCCTCTCATGGCCCAGTTGACTTCTGCTCGTCTATTATATCGCAGATTGGATGTCTCTTTTTCTGCTAAGCTTCCCTTGACCTCCAACATCGAGTTATGTTTTCCATTCTCATTTCACCTGCCTGTTCCCTTCCTGGTATTTAATTTCTGACAGAGAACCCCTCTTTGCCCTGGTGCATGGTCTGGAGGAGTCTGGAGGGAGTCCTTCAGCCTGAAGAAAGGCAAGGGGGGCTTAACCACACTCATCCAGATGGCCTTTCTCTCCATCTTGGGAGGTCAGCGTGTTGGAATGAAACTAAGGATATTATCAGCCTCTGGGGTTGAGCGGCGTGTTAGCTGACCCTCAAAGCCAGTGGTGTTTAAGCTAAAGTATATACAGTTCTGAAGATTCGTAAATCCTTTTCCAAAAGATGCATAAACAAATTTGTTTTTGGATCACCAACTGCCATACAAATTCCTCTGATATTGGTCTCACTGAGAAGGCTTCTTGAATTTCTCCTTTTTCTTTTATAATCTTCTGGTTTCCAGGAAAAAATTAAACAAGAAAAGAGCATACCTTTTACCTATTGAGAATCTCCAAAACATTAAAAGTATTTTATTACTTTCGATCCCTCTATGGTTTTGGGCAGACAACTCAGTTGTCTGAATAACTTGAGTTAACAATGGTTAAAAAAGAAACTTCCATTTCTATCTACTTGTTTTTGTGAGCAAATCTCCTCAGCATTTAACATCTATAAAGACAGATAAACAAAGAAAGAGAAGAAGAATCAATACTGAATCCCTTTCTTTTGTATAATTAGTCCTGATCATCCTCAGAAACATAAACAGCTTCATGGATCCATCTCATTAAAAGATGCATTTCCAATACAATTGTATTATTTTTGCTTAATAAATATTTATCAAAATTTGTAATGTAGCCATCTTGTTTTAACGCATGGCTTAGTAATAATAAAAAATGGTATCTCCACATAGAAGAATTACTTTATTTTAATACTTGGCACCGATGACTCTAGGAATTACCAACAAAATTTAAAAGTCAATTTATGTACATATTTTTGTAGCAGATAAAAATGATCAATAGAGGAGTTTCGAGCATCAAAGTATATTGCAATGAGCTTAAACTTCTGTGGGGGAAGTGAAATGAAACTATTAGTCCTTGGAGACATAGAAAAATGTAAACTATTACACAAGAGTTGTTCTCTTCTTTAATAGATGAGAGTGTTATGAAATTACTAGGATTTTTTTTTAGAGTCTATGGGCTGTGTGTTACACTTTTGTCTTACAAAAATGTCAATGTTCACAACATACCAGAAATGGTACCCTTTGCAAGGAAGGACCAGGGTTCTTGTGGTGGGTAAGCGAGCAAAAAGCTTGAAGGTCACTGCTCTCAGGTCCTGCTGCTGGCCACTGGAAGGTCAGCCCGGCTCTGCCTCTTGGCAAGGGCTCAACCGGTCATTCGTACTCGGGATGCCATTCTTGTGGCTCGCTCCAGCTCTTGGGCACATTGGAGTATCTTCCCTCAGGCTCGAGTCTGAGGTCCATCCTTGTGGAACATTTCCTTGCCCAGCCTGGTGAGACCTGATGAAGTTTTCCCGATAAATGCTTTCAGTGACCCTATGCTGCTTTCTCAGATCACTTCTTATGATTCATAATTGTGCATTAAAGAAGACTTGACCAAAATCCAGATGTGCCACTGACTGTAAGCTCTGGAAGGACGGGGCTTGCCTGCATATGCTCGTCTTTTTTTTTCTTCCTCTAGATTGGTGTTAGCTCAAAGCTTAGAGCCTCATAGAAGCTTAATAATTATTTGTTGAATGAATGGATGAGCTAAACAATGGGAAAGCCTTTTAAAAAGCGAGGACTCTAAGAAGAGCAATGCTTCTTACTTGTATGTCTACGTTATTCACTTATTGTTTGTTTTCTTTTTGTCGAGATTAACTGTTTACTTACTATGTGCCCATGTGTTTGGCTGTGTCACTTGCACAGGGAGGGCAAGAAAGGGTTAAAGATTCTATTCCGTGGGACTGGGAACAATAATGGCTTCTGGCAACAGGCAGATTTTTGATGTCACTTTGGCCACCCTGGAGTTGTCCTGTTTAAGACTAAGGGCATACTTCCGGAAAAGAAAGTGCTGGGGTGCTGGAGACCTGGGGTGAGGGATTCTTCTAGGTACAGCCTCCTAGGAAAGTCCTCTCTCCTCCCCAGTCTAGTAGTCTGTAGATGATTCCTTCCACGGTCACAGATTTTGAGGCCAGAAGAAGAGGCTGGGACTGTTCCACATTGTGCAAGTACAAAATACAGAAACTACAAAAAAAAAAAAACCCAAACACAAAAAACACGAGTATTTATATGGGACAAAAACCCATGGAGAGATGGAAGTGTCTCCATTGCAGGAGCAAGTATTTCTGCCCTTTATGGTGGCACTTGGGACACTCTGTCTCTGGGTTTAGGGAAGTCGCGTGACCAAGGGGGCTCTTTGGGGCACTGACTCGCAGCAAGTTGTCTTGGGTTTCTCTGGAAAAAACAAATTTAGTGCTAGCAGCCCGAAGAAAGACATCCAAGCATGATTTAGGGAAACTCATGCTTGAACCTTGACTCTGCAATTTCCAGCTGTGTAACTTTGGCAAGTGACTTAACTTCTCTGAGTTTCAGCTTCCTCATTATTAAAACGGGATTTTGCAATACTTCTGAAATGAGAGAATGGATGTGAAAGTGTTAGCTTCATAAGAGGTTGTCCAGCAAATGTCAGAACTGTTGAAAAACAGGGGCTTCTCGAGTCAGACTGGTACATGGACACCCATGAGCAGAGTTTAGAGAGTTGGCTAAAAAGATGATCCGTGGGTCCAACCATATCTTGGACATGCGTGTGCTTATGGACATATATAAGTCTCTGGGTCTAGGACAGGGTTCTCAGTCTTGGCACTGATTGGCATTTTGGGCTGGAAAAGTCTGCTGTGAGTTGTGAGGTGGGTGGCAATGTGGGATGTTTAGCAACATCCCTAGCCTCTACCCACTAGATGCCAGGAGCACCCTCATACAAAGTTGTGGCCACCAAAAATGCTTCCATATATTGCCAAATATCTCCTGGGTTGCGGGGTAAGCTTGCCCCTGGTTGGGACCTATAAGTCTAAAGATGAACTCACATGCAGGATAGTGTGTGTGTGTGTGTGTGTGTGTGTGTGCGCGCGCATTGGGGGTAGTTAAGGGGAGGGTGGCTAAATATTCAATGTGCTGATACCATAATAAGGCAAAACCTGAGTTTTTTCTTTTTAAGGGCAACCTAAATAGTTTGTTGTTCAAATACTAAACTTTAGGAGCATGTTGTCTGTGAGTCAGTTATATAAAACATATAGCAAATATTCACTTTGCAACATTTCTTCACACTGTGCTATAATTGTCTATTTCCTAGGCCATTTCCCCATTGACTATTAGCTTCTTGGGAATAGGAACCACTTCCCTTTTTCTATACCTTAGGATATGGCAGAGCACCTGGTCCATAGTTGTTGAATAAAAGCATTATTTATTGAATGAATGGATTTATTAAGAAGTCAGAAAACTTTAGGGTGGCTTACAAGCCATCACAATGGCTCTTACAGATCTATCGAATAGAACAATGGTATATAATATGTGAAAAGATGCTTCTTTTAATGCTTAATAAATAGACTGACTCAATTGAGTAGTTATGGAAATTCAGAGATTCAACTTCAACCCTGACAACCGAAGCCAAATTCTTCCTGACTGGCTGAATAGATGGATGGATGGATTGATGGACGGATGGACGGACAGATGGATAGATGGATGGATGGAGAAAGACATGGGGTAAACATGTATATAAACAATTCTCAAACACAGAGAAGAGTATGGGAAGAGGGTGATGTTAACCGCAGCAGGGACTAACAGTTACTGAAGTCTTATTCAGTTTTAAACACTGTATTGGTGTTTTACATATGTTATCCTATTTAATCCTTGTAATCATGAAGGTATTATTATCCCCATGTTAAAACCAAGGCTGAGTGAGATTAAGCAACCCACTCGAGATGGAAAGACAGGCCTATGAACCCAGCCCTAATTGTCTCAAATACCCAAGACCAGCTTCAGTTGCACCAATTTACAGAAGGCTTGCCTGTCCCAAATGGAGAACAGAGACCTTTGAGGAACTGTGTCTTAGCCTTACAGTCTCCCACCCACTCCCCTACTGTGGTGGATGTGGCCCGGCTCTAGCTACTGGCCCCGTGCTCCCCAGGCAGCTCTTTTTTGCTGTCTGAACCTGTAGGCAGTGTTGACAGGTCACAATACATGTGGCTTAGGCTGGCCGCCCCCCCGCCATGGTCAGGAGTCCACAGCAGGTGAGTACTACGGAAATGACCCCTCACCATGATCGTAAGCTGCCTGTGGCCGTGTTCATCACCAAGCGAAAAAATGCCTTTTTCACTGGGAGCCAATCACTCACCAGTCAAGCCAGAAGCAAAACACGGATGGTTAAGCTATCTTAATTTTCTCCTATCCCATGCACCCTGTGTGCGCGTTGTAACCCACGCTTTTACGTGAGTCCCACGATCATTCTGGGGAGAGCATGCTCAGAGGCCCATGAACTCCGGAATGGGTTTTCAGCTCCATCTGGCATTTTCCAGCGAGACTCACATTCATTCATGCATTTCATAAGTCATGTTTACTAAGTAAACATATTTACTAAGCTTCTACTACATGTCAGACCCCATGTTACCAGTGGGCACAACACAGTCAAGGGCATCGAACTTGCATCAGTGGGGAGGGGACCGCAAGCAACAGAATCAGTTGGACAAGTGCTAGAGAATAATAAGGGTGAGGGATCGGGAAGAAACTGTGGGTGGGCAGAGCTGCAGAAATGCAGGTGAACAGGGAAGACTCTTCTGGAAGAAAGTGGGCCAAATGCCCTGATTGAGGTCTTGGGGAGGGGGATTGGGGCACCCCCAGGTTCAGGCCGTTGAAATTCCCTGGGTTCAGAACAGGCCTGTGGCTGTGTCTCACTGCAAGAGTATCAAGTTATCGGATTAAAAAATCAAATGAGACAGAAAAGTGGGAGGATGAGACAGAAATCAAGTTTGTTGTGAGCCACAGAAAGTTTCCAGAGGATGAGGCATAAGATGGGAGCTTTGGCTGCTGTGGAAAATGAGATCACATGGCCGACACGGAAGCAAACGGAGCTCCCGTTTATTAACAACAGACATAGTTATTAAACAATTGAGTATATGAATAAATACGGAGTTATAATGTCCTCGTCTATTCAGAATGTGTCAGTTGGGTTACTGACCACTGTCTCTTCCATTTTTATCTGTAAAACCTGTCTTAACCCCCCGATTTGAAGACAAGGATCATTGTTTTTCTTTTTAAGTGTATTTATTTATTTTGAGAGAGAGAGAGGAGAGAGCATGCGAGCAAGGGAGGGGCAGAGAGAGAGAGACAGAGAGAGAGAGAGAGAGAGCGAGAGAGAAAGGGAGAATCCCAAGCAGGCTCCCCACTGTCAGCGCAGAGCCCGATGCAGGGCTTGATCCTACAAACCCTGAGATCATGACCTGAGCCAAAATCAAGAGTCGGTTGCTTAACTGACTGAGCCACCCAGGTGTCCCCATTTTTTTTTAAAAGGTAATATGAACACATGGTAACAAATTCAGACAGTATGATGAGTTAACGTAGTGAAAAGTCTCTCCTCTCCTCCCTGAGACACTGTCATTATCAGTTAAGGACCATTTTAAACTTTAAGGGTGAGTTTGAGGACTTAAAATTCTTGTTACTTTAGAGGATGGACTGTTCCTTCCTAAGCCTCA
The DNA here is from genome assembly GCF_016509475.1 of Prionailurus bengalensis. Taxonomy (NCBI): domain Eukaryota; kingdom Metazoa; phylum Chordata; class Mammalia; order Carnivora; family Felidae; genus Prionailurus; species Prionailurus bengalensis. The sequence continues at coordinate 19,770,455 of NC_057354.1, forward strand.
TTTATTCATTAATTAAACATGTACTTACTAAATGCTTATTGGGGCAGAGACTTAGTTTCTTTTCTGGTATGTTTCCTATTGTGCTGCAACAAATTCTCACCAACTTAGTGACTTAACATGACACAATTTATTATTTTGCAATTCTAGACATCAGAAGCCCAAAATGAGTTGGTAGGGCTGCATTCCTTCTGGAAGCCTGGGGGGGGGGGGTGGAATCAGTTCCCTAGCCTTTACTAACTTCCAGAAACCACCTGCACCCCTGGGCTCCCGACTGCTTCCTCTACTTTCAAAGTCAGCAGAAAAGCATCGTCAAATCTCTCCCTCTTAGACTCTGTTTCTCTTGCCTCTCTTTTTCCCTTTAAAAAAATTTTTTTAAACATTTTTATTTATTTTTGAGACAGAGAGAGACAGAGCATGAGCGGGGGAGGGTCAGAGAGAGAGGGACACACAGAATCAGAAGCAGGCTCCAGGCTCCGAGCCGTCAGCCCAGAGCCCGACGTGGGGCTCGAACCCACGAACCATGAGATTGTGACCTGAGCTGAAGTCGGACGTTTAACCGACTGAGCCACCCAGGCGCCCCTCTTTTTCCCTTTTAAGGGTGTTTGTAATTAGATCGGGCCAAACTGAATCATCAATATCCTTACAGGTTTTTGAAGTCCCTTTTGCCCTATAAAGTAGCAAATTCACAGGTTCCAGGGATTAAGATGTAGCCATGATTGAGGGCTGTTATTCTGCCCTTCATCTCATCGAAAATGGAAATGTATATGTGCAAGTTAAAAAAAAAACTGTGTGTCTGAAATATGTTATAATTCATCCAGTTCTCTTACCGCATCAACACATCACATGGTTGTGCACCTGCTGTCTTGGTCTCAGGTCATTGCAGAGACTTCTTAGTAGGTTCCTGGTACCTGGATCACTCTTTCTGTCAATTCTCCACTCTGGAGTCAGGTGGCCTTTCTAAGCACACAACTGGCTCATACCATTCTTCTAAAACACCTCAGTGACTCCCCATTGGGCCCAATGTGATGTAAAACCTCGTCTGTAGAGTTCGTGAACAAGACTTCTCATAAGGCCACCCTGTGTCTACCCTTGGATGTCTTCTAGCTCCTCGGGGGCCCCCTCCCTAATCCCTGCTCTTCGCAGTGCTCTTTTCATCTTTCTGATCTCAGCGTAGGCGATTGCCCCCTCCAGGAAGCCTGCCTCGATTCCTTGCAGCTAGGCTAGATTAGATCCTGCCTCCGTGGTCCAACAGCAATGCTGTATCACCTCTCACACCCTCACCAGGCTGCATAGACATTTATCTTGCTCATCTGGCATGTGTCATAAATATCTGTTCCCTCAGTGAAAGCGTGAATAAATGAATGAATGAACTACAGCCACACTGTAGAATCAGGCTCTCTGGTCTCCACCCCACCCTGATATTCATCATCAACCTTGATCATATGAGTGCAGAGCCTTTCTGGGAAGGTGGGACGTATTATGGAGGGCTGCAGGGATAGCTTGTCACCAGAAAAGTAGCCATATTTATGTGTCTGCTTGCATTTTCTTTCTTTTTTTTTTTTTTGCCGGCAGAAGAGGGGCTGCATTGAACAGACTTTTAGCTGAGCTTTGAGAGTTGGGGCCTTGCGTTCCTCTCTAGCTCTGGAGAGATCGATCGTGCCGAGCTGGCAACAGCTAGAAGTAGCTCAACAAGAAGCATTTGCTGGTGTAGACCTGTCTTTGGACATACTGTGCACTCACCAGGTTTTAAGGAATAAGCGTCTAGAAACAGTTTTCTGCACTGACATGCATCCTGTCTCCCTTAACCTTCCCCTTCCACAGAATATTCTTGGTCTTCCTGAAGGCAACGCACCAGGTTTGGGGAGCTGGAATCAGAGAAGGGAGGAGAGTCAAGCTGGGGCCTCTGGCACGAGGGGTGGGGGGGAGCACCTTCTTCCTGCTCCCGGACATGCCAGGCGAGGCAGTGGACCACGCACGCAGCTCGTTTTGCTGGAAACAGCAGCCCCGGCAAAAGGCACGACGTGGCGGCATCTGTCCGGGGGGGGGGGGGGGGGAGGGTTGCAGCTTGCAAGATTCCACTCTTCCGATGCCAACCTGGCAGCCGCGACGGCCAGATAGGCTTTACTTCCAGGAGAAATCTCTGCTTCACGCGGGAGGTCGATTACAGGAAGGATGTGGCTGCGGCACGGTGCATGTAAGGGATTCTTGGGCGGGAGAGAGCAGACAAGGTTGTTTGTCTGCAGAACGTGCCAGACAAACAGGGCACGTTGGACATAGGCCGGCAGCTCTCCCAAGCCCTAGGTAGACCGGTTTCCTTGCAACTCCCCGCACCTAACTTCCCTGGGTTGGCCTGTTTGTTCCCCTCTCCACGTGGTCATCGCAGCTGAGTAGGAGAAGCAACCTGTCATCTCCCCAGGTAGGGCACAAGCCGTGTCTCCGGCTCCTGAGAGAGCATCTTCCAAGACACAGTCTTTCCCCAGAACCTATTGCATTCTGTTTCTCGTCTCCACAGTACGTGTTCTGGGCGCTCACGGCCAGGGACCTCCAGAGGCTATCGTTTCCAGAGAAAAGCAAAACAGACTTAACTCACTTCTTCTCTGGTGGTGGGTTTTCCTAACCAAATCCTGGCCCGAGGCCTGAGGGTCTCCTGGCTGATGAACTTGGCAGTCACCCGGTGCGTTCGTGAAGCTCTGGCTTTCTGGGTTTTCCCCAGACCTTGTGAAGCAGAACCTCTGGGTGTAGGTCTGAGGAATCCGCATGATGCAGGGGTTGGGGGCCCAGGCTGAGGTTGGTTTTCAGCAGATTTGTCCACACACTTGGGATCACAACAGAATATGTGGATGAGTTGGTTCTAGTTTCCGATCGCTCTAGATACGAGTCGTGGCTGCACTGTTAAGTGTGTTACCTTGGGAAAGGCACATCTCCTCCCTCAGCCTCAGCTTTCTCAGCTGTGAAATGGGAATGGTGACAGCAATCCCTATCGAGGCTGCCATGAACAGAAGACGAGGTTGTGTAGGTAAAGGGTCTGACACGTGATACATGCTCCGTAAATGGCAGCTGCCCCTGACGGGGTGGCTTTTGGTAATTATGTTTGGGTGTGGAAAAGATCTCCTATATTCTCTGGGCCAAACGCCCAGTTTTGCTCTAGAAGGGGTGGGAGCCTGAAGACCAGTGAAGCGTGCCTCCTGTCAGAGCTGAGGTACGTGACCAGAAAAGTGAAGTCTAATTTGTGAAATGGCACCAGGAGGTGGTGGCTAGATTTGGATTTGAATCTTGCCTCTGACTACGGAATGTTCCGTTTTTCTCAGCCTCCTTTATCTGAACCGTGTAATACTATTTGTCTTGAAAATTTGTTAGGGACAAGTGAAACATCTATAAATTTCAGTTCCTTCATGATTCTTGACCCATTCTGGTTCCAAATGATACACGTCTCTGATCATGGATTACAAACGACTAATCATATTTAGGGAAAGCAAGCAATTTGGTAGCATTAAAATGTTATTTGTTGAAAAAATGTACACTGACCATGGAAACCCTGAGGAACCCTTGCTGGTCTTTGGGGAGGCAGAGATCATTCGCTTACAGTGTGCAAAATGTATCATAAAAGATAGCTTTTAAAAAGTATTGATATTGTAAACATAGTACTGTCTATATTGAAAAGAAAAGTCAGTTTGGGTTAGCACATAAAGAATGCGAGTTAGGAGGGAGTCATCCTGGGTTCACACTCCAGCAGTTAGAAGGTATGTGACCTTGGGGAGGCTGGGTGGCTCAGCCGGTTAAGCATCCAAGGCTTGATTTCAGCTCAGGTCATAATCTCACAGTTCTGAGTTTGAGCCCCGAATAGGGCTCCGTGCTGACAGTGCAGAGCCTGCTTGGGCTTCTCTCTCTCCCTCCCTCTCTGCCTTTCTCCCATTTGTGCTCTCTCTCTCCTTCAAAAAAAAAAAAAAACTTAAAAAAAAAAAAGAAGAAGCTGTGTGACCTTGACTAAGATACTAAGCTTCTCTGGGGCTGAGTTTTGTCATCTGTAAGAATAGAAGGGTAGGGTCTCCTGGGTGGCTCGGTTGGTTAAGCAGCCGACTTCAACTCAGGTCATGATCTCACAGTTTGTGGGTTCAAGCCCCACATTGGGCTGTGTGCTGAAAGCTCGGGGCCTGGAGCCTGCTTCAGATTCTGTGTCTCGCTCTCTCTCTCTCTGCCCCTCCTCACTTGTGCTCGGTCTGTCTGTCTCTCTCTCAAAAATAAATACACATTGAAAAAGAAAAGAATAGAAGGTTATACCCACATCGCTAATTTGCAGTGAGGATTAAAATGATACATCATGTTGCAAATGTATATATATTATTATACGTATTATATATTATATATATTATTATATACATTATACCACATCATGTTACATGTCGGCATTCAAACGTATATATATATTATGCTGCGTCTCTTTCTACGTATATATATATTATACCACGTCTCTTTCTACTCTCCTTAAATATCATTGTTTTAGCCAAGTCCCTTGGATTTTCTATACAGAAGCTTCATCTGCAAATAGCGATAACTTTTCCCATTCTTTACCAAGAGCTAAACCTCTTTATTGTCTTTTTTTCTTCTTATTGTGGGGACTAGGGCTTTCAGAAGATGGTAAATGATGGCGCAGCCTCTTTCTTTTCTTGTCGTTTGCATCGGCGGGGATGATTCTGGTATTTCATCATTAGGTATAATATGGTTGTAAAACTCTAGCAGCATCATCGTGTTCAACATTGTTTTCCCCTATGTTTACTTAAATAAGATTTTTTCCCCCTATCGGGAATGGACTCTTATTAACTGCTTTTTCTTTTTTCCTCAGTTCTCAAAGTAATCCCGTGTTCTTCCCTTTTCCTTTACCCTACTCATCTGTATGATTGATGCTGATAATAGACAACCATCCTTGCATTCCTGGAACCAGCCCCACCTGGTCCACTTGGTACAGGTGAAACACTTTCCTCCTCCTCCCTCCGCGCTCTGGTCCTCTGGCAGTCCGTGATCTTCTCTCCCTGATGCCCGCCTCCCCAGTGCCCTAGCACGGTCCCTTCAGAAGAAGAGAGGGGACAGAGAGGGGGGCCTATTTGTGAGGGTGCCCAGGAGGAGACTGTCACAAGACCAGCTGGACACACGGAGGGAGAAACCCATGAGTTCCTGGTTCCTGTTGATTGAAGGTTTGGAGGCCTTCAGAGGCCGTTCTCTTGTGCCAGCCCATCCCATGCAAACTGCTGCTACAGCAGCATCTGACCAGCTGCTAGGCACCTGACCTCATGTTCCTCTGACCACAGAGGACCAAGGCCATGTCTGCCCAAGACCGTTTCCATAGAAATGCAAATATATAGTGAACATGCTTCCTCTTCAGGCCACCTTGGCCCTTTCTTCCCGTTTCTTCTAGATCTTTATGACATTAGCTCAGATTTCACAACAGAGAGATGTGTCACTCAGTCACGCAGTTCCCTATGAAGAAACACATTTTCTCTTCTTCTCCCCGTTCTTTTTTGAAAGTGCAGAAAATAATGACCGATAAACTTCTTGGGTCTTTATGAGGAGGCCGTGCTCATGTCTCCTACAGGAGACGGAGAGAAACGGGAGCTGAGCTTGGAGGGGTCTTTGCAGATAAGCCTGTCACCTCAGGTGTGCTGGAAAGAAGGGGACGTCTCACAGGAGATGTGCTGCACCAGCCCCCAGTGGCGGTTCAGACCCAACTCTTCCGACCCCGAAGGTGGAAATTCGGATTTCTGCCTTCCTGGAAGAGGCGCCCCTCCTCCCACCCTCCTGCTTGCCTCCCTCGGTGACAAGGATTGTCACCTTAAAAAAAAAAAAATCTATGTGGTCCCCAGGGAGCATGGGAAGAACCCACGTTCAAGCTTCAAGTTGTGTTGATTCGGGGTTGGGTGGTTTTACGTTCAACTTGCCGTAAGACCTGGCTCTGAGAAGGGGCAGGGGCAGGACATGAGTAATGAAGAAGCGAGTCTTAAGTCAGATGCCCAGAAGGACACCCAGAGATAAGGATTCACATGTAGGTAACTTACGAAGGGAACCTGGCAGAGGAGGGAAGTCAGACAGGAAGTGGTGGGGAATGGAGCGAGGGTATGTTTTCAGACTATGTCTGATGGAGGTCAGCTCGAGCCCACCACCTTCCTGAAGCATAAGTTAAACCTCAGAGGTGTCCTAAGGGAGTTAGGGTTTCACACAACTTCCCACGATGGTCTCAAGTGTCCCAGGGGAATATCGTTTTCTAGGAACTTCCAGCTCTCTGTATATGTGGGCAGGGCAGGCTTGCACAGCACAAGAACCACAGAAGCCAAGGGGTACCTAGAAACAGGAAAAGGGGATCTGGCCAGGATCTGGCCGCACCATCCAAACTGTTCTTCTTTTTTATTTATTTATTTATTTATTTAAAAAAAAATTTTTTTTTTCAACGTTTATTTATTTTTGGGACAGAGAGAGACAGAGCATGAACGGGGGAGGGGCAGAGAGAGAGGGAGACACAGAATCGGAAACAGGCTCCAGGCTCCGAGCCGTCAGCCCAGAGCCCGACGCGGGGCTCGAACTCCCGGACCGCGAGATCGTGACCTGGCTGAAGTCGGACGCTTAACCGACTGCGCCACCCAGGCGCCCCCAAACTGTTCTTCTATAAAGTCATGTCGTGGACCCGGGTAAACCTGCAGATTGCCCACTCTCAACCGGGCCAGCGGCACGGGTATTTCTGGGAGTGGGACCCAGGCACCTGTGTGTTTGTCTGCTCTCTACGTGACTCTGAGGCCTTCTAATGGTGGCCAGCCACCGCAGTAAGTGTTGCAATCAGCTGAGGATGAGGTCACCGCGAGCAGCAAGTTGGGGGCCAGGGCAACTGGAACCACGCCTCTTTAAAAAGAAAGAAAGAGCAGCATGGGGGACTGAACACCAGGCAGGCTTTGCAGCCAGACCTACCTGGGTTTCTCCTCCGGCGCCCGCATTCTGTGACTTGGAGAAACCCGCCTTACCTCAGTTTCATCACCTCTATGAATCATGTTGCTTAACGTACAAGGCACTGAGGAATTCGTCCATTCACTTATTCATTTGAGAAACACGTATTGAGTGCCTATGCATTTTACCAGCCGCTCTCCGAGGTGCCGGGGACATTGGAATGGACAAGGCCGGTAGGACTCCTGTCCTCGTGGAGCTCAGGGCTGGCCTGTCACATCCCTACCCTGTGAGACGGAAGCCTTGCTTTCTTCTAGCCTTCCCTGATATCCCCCCTCGGTCTCCACCTGTGGCTTCTCCGTCTTCCTGGTTTTCTGCAGCTCTGCAGGACTAAAGGGCATGTCCTAGGTGATCAGAGCTGTTACAGTAAGTTTTGGGGCAGATGCTACTATACAAAGCCCACCCAGAGGGAAAGTGGAGCAAGATGAGACAGAGAGAACTGTCTCCGAGTTTAGGAGGTTTTTGGAGGGCCTGGTTACCTGCACGAAGTTAATGAGCTAGAAAGTCTGATATGCGGGAGACAAAGATGAAAACTACTTGGATTTATCAGAAGATAAATTATATTATGTGCGTATTATGATATTATGTGTATTGCGTATATTATGGTGAAAAGGGCCTTGGACAGTAATTCTTTCATTTCTTCTGTTTTGATTTCCGTAACCCGGATGTCAGCCAACGCCTTGGGACCGGGATGAGATAGCCTCAAACCCCCCCTTCTGTGGTCCTCTCTGGGGCCTCCCCAAACTCATAATTGCTCTGACTCATGGCCTCCTGCTCCAAAATATGCCATCTTTGTTCGAACCAAATTGAGTTTGACCTCAGAGAAGGCGCTTCCCTTCTTACCAAACGAAATCCACTGACATAGAAATCCGAACAACCACAACAAACACTCGGCCGTGTGCTTGGGTCAAACTGAGAGGAAGTGTTTCCATCCCAGGAACGTAAGCAAATTTCAAGGGATAAGATAAGCCCCATTCCCCAGATGCTTTGGGATCCTTCGGGCTGCCTTCTTTTTCCCTCTCCCCACACCCTCCTTGCCTCCTCCGTGTTGTGAGAAAAGTCAATACATTCCCCCCTTGTCTCATGCAGAACAACCTCTCCACCTTGGGGTTGTCCAGACCTACCAGGAACTAATCAAGGATTTTCCCACACAGAGGAAATTCTAAGGAATTCTCACCCCCACTGGTTGGATACACAATGGCTTCTACCTCATTATAATCCTTTCAATACAATAGACACTAATGGGTCCCCTTGGGTATGGTTTCAATTAGCCTCCCCCATAACTAATTCAGAATTTACTTGGTTTCTTGGGGCTACAAGTTTTCTCCAGTAGAAACCTTGCCCATTTCTCAGCTATTTTGGAGTATTAAGCGAAGGCGTGGGTGTGAGAGTTTCTGGGTATCCCCAAGCATAACCAGTTGTTCGTCGGTTCTTCCTACCTGGGCCCATGTATCACGATTCATTTCTGTAAGGATTACATTCTGGCTCCTGGCAAGACTTCTCTGTAAGTGTACTTGACTCCTCGCTCATTTCGTGACAAGGTTTATCACTCCTTTCTCAAGGCTTCCAGAGTATACCCTTCAGAGTATTGTTTCCCTGCTGGGTCATTATTATTAGTGTGGCTGGAAAGTGTCTCGATCCACACAACTCTGTTTCATTATTGTAGGAAATCAGAAAGAATGGCAAGGTAATTTTCACCTCTTTTCCCTCTGGAAGAACAAGTGAGACCATAAATCTCAAAGAAGCAAATTCCCCTCGATCCCAGGGAGAATCAAGACCTTTGGTTTAGGACTGAACTTTACTGTGACTGGCTTGCCTGAGAGAAACTCCCTCTGGACATGAGTCTTGGGTGCTGTGGGCTCCTGTATCTACAGAACACAGAAGACAGTATGACCTCTGTTGGGGATAATAAGTGGCCCCCTGCTTAGGGGACAGCTGCTACGGCTGCCCTTTTAGCATCCATCCCCCCTGCTTCTGGTAATAAGACCACAACATTCCCCAACGAACCACCTTTCCCCTATCTTCAGTCAATGAGTTTCCCAGGAGTTGACTTTGTTGTCATTTCCAAGGATGGACATGTGACCTTGTGGCCAACCAGAAAGTCTCCCATATTTCTGGCCTCAGTTTCAGGGATGGACCTGGGACCAAAGCCAGAGTAAAGGGCTCAGTTTCTCACATTGGGTAAGTCGTACTCATCTTTCAAGACCAGGAAGTAGGAGCTGCTCCCTACCCTCTACTCCCACAGAGTGCTGGGCTGCCCCATCCCAGAACCATCACACTGGATTGCTGTTCTCCTTTCTCATCTGCCTTCTTCAAGGCTGTGACGTGCAGGGACAAAGATGATTTTTAACTTCATGCCTGCATATGGTAAGTAAATGGGTCCAGAGTAGGTACTCTGTCCATTTTTATGAAACGGTGGCTGGGGAGAGATTTGAGGAAGGGAGTTTCAATCTTGGTATTTGGGAGGGCGGGAGGTCAGGCTGAGCAAGGATATGGCCAAGGGCTCCGGGTTTTGTATAGATCACGCTTCCGAACTGATCTCCAAAGAGCCTTATTAAGAAAACAGCAAAACTGAGAATTGCAGTGATGTCTCCGGCAGACCTCCCAGTTCCCATTAATGCCTCCTATAATAGCTTTTCATTGCCTTCTCTTTCCTTAAGAAAGTCTCACATTGTCACCCAGGCCTGTTAAACGTTCTGTGGGCCCATTATCAAAATAGCATTTTCAGCTTCACTGAACACATGTAGGAAATGTTGTCGTGTTAAAAAAAAGAAAAACACAACTATGAGAATAAGCACAGATTGTATTGGGGTAATTATCTCCTCTCCAACAGCCTTTTGGAAAAAGAGGGTATTTCTAATTTTTGGAAAGCCGTACATCTCAAAGGGTAAGTTGTCACTGATTAGATTAGTGGCTCAGCGGTGGAAGCCTGACATCAAATGAATTTCTCTTCCATCTCTGCCCTCCGCCTCTCCGGCCAACCCTTCTGTTCCCTGTAATAAAGAAAGAAATCACAGAGGTTTCTGATGGATGCCAGGGGCGAGGGTCACTTCTGACTGAGTTTCTGTGGGAGTATGAAGCCAGTCTGTAACTCCAAGCGGTGGATGGATCCCACACTTGTGATGATGATGTTGGGGTTCGACCAAGGTCACCTTGGGTTAAAGTCTGACTCAGAGCCAGGGATGTGCGGCAGGCCAAGGTGGGTCCTCGGGGACTGGGTATGCAGAGCAGAAGAATCAAGGTCTTTGGCCCGTTGTCGGCTGTTTCATGACCCCATCTCCAGCTCTGAGTGATGTCCTCACTATGTCCCTGCAAGTCAGTGGAGCTAAGTGGGGGAACTCACTCTGTCACATATCAGGAGCACATTCTCTGGTTGCAGCTCGAGTCTCCTCATCTGTGAAATCTGAGGGCCAACGCCCGCCTCACATTTAGAAAGAAGGATTGAAGCCATCAGAAAATACAAACATGCATAGTAGCTGCTCAGAAAAGGCCGCCTCCGCTCAGGTCACTCTCTTCACGTCTTCCCCTGCTCCTGTCTGCTCTGAAGTTAGAAGACCCTGCCTGGGTGGTTCCAGATCTCCAGGCCCAATGAGGAATTTGGGCACATCATACAACGAGAAGCACACTGTTGTTAAATATACAGAGAAAAAGCACGAGCTTGGCTTTGCGGAGCCAGGGAATCTTCTAGAGGGGGGTGGCCGAGGAGCTGTACCTGGGAGGAAGGACAGACATTCCCCAGATGACAGAGGGGACTGGGCTCCCGGGCAGGGGTGTTTCGTGGGCATTTGGGGCAGATACGGATGGAGAACAAGGTTGGACCCAGCTGCCGCATGCAGCACGTGACAGGGGCTTGGGGGTTAGGGGTTTCAGTCTCCACAGACTTGCAGGTTGCCCGGTAAGTTTGTTAAAAGGGTGGCGCCCGGGGGCAGGGGCTCAGGAATCTACCCCCCCCCCCCCCCCCCCCGCCAGCTCCTGGACGACATCACACACGTCGTCAGAGGAAGCCCTGGAGAAACAGAGCTACAGGTGACGGAGAGCGAACATGGGACAAGGGCTCGGGCGGTTCCTTCGAGGGGGCTCCGGGGTGCCAGCGTCCTGGCTGGGGGGTATGCTGGCATTAGGGGGCTTGAGGGGATAATTTGACAAACAGCGAGGGGGAGAGCCCCAGGACCAGAACCCCAGGCGGGGGGGGAGGATCACAACTCTGTTAGAAATCACCAGGTGCCGGGCAGAGAGGGCAGACTCAGTTCTGGGGGGTTCGGCTGTGAGGCGGGAGCCAGAGCCGAGAGGGAGGTCGGAAGGGGGACAGGGGAGCAATCGTCAGGAGCAATTTCTGCGGTGATGGGGGAGACGAAACAATGGCATATTCTACATACCTGACGTTATCCTAAGGACTTATTAACCCATTTAATTCCCATAGCCATTCTAATGAGAAAAAAAAAATGGAGAAAGAGTTGCTGGCAATTAATAGACAAAGACATCGAGTCCCAGAAAGTAATCCGCTCAGAGAAGAAATGGCAGAGCAGAGACCCGAATCCAGACCCCGTGAGTCCAGCGCAGGGGGTCCTCACCCGCCACACGGTGCCACCGCTCTGCCACGGACCGGGCGCGCGGTCCCAGCTCTGCACAGTCGGAGCCCGGCTGGCCTGGACGTGGCCGGGCTGGGGGCCGGGAGGCCAGGGAGGGCTGGGACCCTAGGCCGCAGACCGGATAGGGCACTGGGCAAAGCCGTGGGCGGAGCCAAACTGGAAATAGCTTGAAGATGGAATGGATCGCACTTGGTTGTGGCTTTGGGGGAGCCTCCGAGGGACTGACTCTCTTTTCAGTGAATCCCTCAGACCCCAGGGTAGCCCGGGAGGTCTTTGGTGAGAAAGCAAGGACCCTCAGCTCCAAGCTTGGGGCATGGAACGAGGCGTTGAGAAGGGCACCAGCTGACGTGGGCTTGCCAGGAGAAAAGCTTGAGCCTGCGCCCTCATAGTTAGCAAGGGCCGGCAAGCATCTCTCAGCCTGACGCTGTGGCCCGCGCAGCCCTCAGGACGCAGGCTCACTCCTTCAGCAGAGCCTCTCCCGCCAGACCCTTCAAAGCACAGCCAGCCTTGCCTTCCAAGGCTGACACGTTCAAGGCGCCGTTCTCTTCCTTCTTGACCAGATGACCTTGAGCGAGTCGCCTTGTACCTCTGAGCCTCGGTGTCCTCATCTGTTAAGTGGGAATTATCATGGACTGTGTGGACGGGCGCAGCTGTCTCGTGAGGCCGGCCGAGGGGAAGACTGGAAGCACTTTCCGCCCAGGTCAGATGGGGCACGGGTGCCTATCCGCCAGGGCAAGTTGCATCTGGGGCCCGGGAGGCAAGCGTCCTTTCATTCCGAAGGGTGCGCTCTTCGGTCAGCCAGCAAGGCAGTGATGTCTGGACACGGGAACTGCACTAATTGGGAGAACGCGCTGGGAATTTCTGGCGAGTTACGGTATGAGCAACGTCAAAGAAGCTTAAAACTGAAAGAGTGTTCCGGGCGTGTGTCTGTGCTAGTGTTCGGTGTGTGAAGTCACAGTGAATAATAATTGGTTGCTTCGTGTTTTCCACCCTGGGTGACAACCAAGGAGGTGGGGACAGCCAGTCAATATGGGAGAGAGCCCACAAACTTCTGTCATCGTCTCTGAGCCAGCAGAACCCCACACCCAGCCCTCCCAAGGCCCCTGGCGGGGGTGAGGATGGTCGTTGGCGTGCAGGGAGGAGGGGAGAGCGGGCAGGGCAGAGGCCGCGAGGCCTACAGGGGTCTGGCCGGCCTCAGGGGCCCCGCTAAGGGTTTGGGTCTTTATTCAAGACATACTGGGAATTCAGCAAGGGGGTTGTATGATCAGTTTTGTGTTTCAGAAAGCTCATTTGGGCTGTCGGCTAGAGAACAGATTAAATGAAGTATTCCACATCAAGGGCTTTGCTCAGGGCCTAGACTGTAGTAAGTGCTCAGGAAACATGATCTAGCTGCTATTATTAACGTGGGAGCTTCCAGGTGCCTGGTGGGTGTGGATGGCATCTCAGCTAATGAGCCTGAAGCACTTGCTCTAACAAAGGGACGGGGTGGTTCCAGGCCTGTGGGCCAAGCCCGGCTTAGCCTGGCAGCTTTCCATGTCTAGCTATGGACGCTCAAAATAGAGGGCCAGCCAGGCCTGAGATAGGAGTGAGGAACGGCTTCCAGTATGGAAGGCGGATCAAACGTTGTTCCTGACTGCTGCCGGGAGGCTCCTGCAGTGAGGGTGTGGGAGGAGGAAGGGGGAGGAAGGATTTCTTGCCTTGCTCGCTGGGCCCAGGACCCCCAGTTCACAGCCTTCCTGCTGGTCTGGGCCACTCGATTGCCTGTAGAGCTGGATTCCTGGGGGGTGGGGTGGGGAGGGTGCAGTCTGGCTCTCTGGACCAGAAGAAAGAGAAGCCCGCAGGGAGAAACCATGCCCTCCTAGGGGAGGAGCCCAGCCAGATTTTGGACCTCTTGGGGGACCTCTTGGGGGAAATAAGGGGCCCTGGATGTGCTATCTTGGAGACCTTTCTGATCCTCCCCCAGGAATATGAATATAAAGGAGCCTGAAGCCACCTATAAGGCTTCTTTTTACCCAAGGGGACCAGTAACAGGGTCCACGAGACCAGACCTCCCAGGGACGGGGCCGTAGGCTCCTTGCTCCTGCCCATTCCATCCTCGACACTGACCAGTACCCTGTCGCATCTACTGGAAGAGTCTTTGTTCCACACTAAGCACATAGGCTTTTTAAGCCCTTGGTAGGTGGCTCGTTCAACTCGGGAAGTGCTATGAACACAAAGTACACACCGAGTCTCAAAAACTTAGAACAAAATAGGTAGCATTAATGATCTCACTGGTAATATTCCGTGTCGGTGACACGTTGGGCTGACGATACTTCATCAAATCTATATTGTATTAGAGTAAGTAAAATCTTCTTTTGGTATTGACTTTACCTGTTTCTGTTTGATTTCTTTTTAATGTAGCCACTAAAAAATTTAAACTTGCCTATCTGGCTGGCATTGTGTTTCTATTGGGTAGAACGGATCTAGGGTTTACCTAGATGAAAATGGTCCAATGAGAAAAAAGACAAACCAAAATCCTTCTAGCTCACTCTAGGGCATAAACAGACGAATCCCCCCTGACTGGTGAGATGTTCACCGCGGTGTCCAGTGCCTTGAGGTGGAGGGGTGGAGAAAGTACCAGCATTTGAGGGAGAACATGATGAATTCACAGCCAGCTCCTCTTTCTGTGTGATGTTGGGCAGCCCAGCTCTCTGAAGCAGGTCAGGCTCCTATGAGTGGAATGATATGGGAATGTCCATCTAGTGGAGCTGATAGGCAGAGATTAAATGAGAGAATGCGTGTAAGTTTCCCAGTGGAGTGTCTGACGTTTAGAGACATCAACACTTTTCTTCTCCCAGCAAAGATATTTCAGAACTGGGAGGATCTTTCTGAAACCAGGGCTGAGCCTCCCTCTGGTTCTTTGGATTCCTTCATTCACTCCACTACTCTTCTGTGTGCTGGTTAGAAAGGTAAATGAGGTGGATGGGGCCCCTGCCACCACGGGTAAGAGCCACACTTATAACCTACAGTGGTTCATGTGTATGTTGAGGGCTTGAGGGCGAAGTGTGCTTTCCTGGCAAGCGACTGGAGCTCTTTCTCTCTTCCGGGCACATCTCTCAGGTCCGCCTCCCTCTCATCAGGCTGTCTGTCCTCACTGGAAACAGCTGAAACCCTCCCCAACGCATGCACACATAACCAGCACTCTCGCCAGCGCCCACAATTCTCAGCTCAGCACAATTTCTATAAAGCCAGGCTAAAGGCAGCCAGTTAGTGAGAGGTGGTTCCCTATCATCCCTCATTCCAACTCCAGCTCTTGAGACCCACTGAACGCCATGCCAGCATCCTCTGGGATTTCTCTCAGTTCATGCTGATCCCCAAGCAATGAGGGCCTCTTGTCTGGCAGTTTGCCTTCCTGCCCAGCAAGTCTGAGCTTCAGGGGAAAACAAAGAGAAGAGAAAGCAGATGACTGGGATCTCTCTGCAAATGGGCCAATGGGGTCTCAGTGTGGGGATCCCCTGAGCACAGACAGAAATGCGGCCAGGTGGGAATGTTAGCGTGAGGGGTCGTGAAGTCTACCACGGTCCTCGTGAAAGCACGTGTTGAAACCCCGGAGTGTGCTGGATACATTGCATGAATTATTTACTTGAATCCTCCTAAAACCCTTTGGGGTAAATTAAATCCAGTGTCATACAGATTTCACCAGCCTCACTCAAGCTTTCGCAGATAAGCAGTGACAGAGCCTGGGTTTAAACCCAAGTCTCTCTTCCTAAGAACCCTGCACCAGATAGCCCACCCACTGCAAGCATGGGCAGAGGGTTGCCAAGAATGTTCCCTGCCATTATCTATTTCATTTGTCCAAGATGCAGGACCCGAGGCTGAAAAGAAAGTTCAGGGGACAGTGTCTGAGTCCTTCTGGGCCTGCCCGACCCACATTGCTCTGCCTTCCTTCCCTTCTTCTCTGCTCTTTGCCCAGACTGGGTGGATCCGCATGGCCAGCCTCTGGCACCCAGAGGTATGTATGTTGCTTTCCAGCTTCAAACTTGTTAGGAGGAAGAGAGTTTATTCCGACGCTATGCGGTTGTCAAGTAAGTCGTTGAGAGAATGAAATGTCAATGATGTTTGAACCTGGCTCACACCAGGGCGCAAATTAATGGCATGGTCACTCTTAAAGAGATGATGCATGTGGATGCTTCTCACAGAAGCTCTGGCTTATAGAAGGTGCCCAATCAGTTCCTCTTTGGAGAGATAAGCTATCATCACAAGGATGGAGTCCATGATTCCTGACCTTGGATGTCGCAGTGGAGTCACTGGGAGATCTCGTGAAAATGTAGACTTTTGCGGTCTTCTCTGATTTCAGTAAATCATGGCTGCAGCCCAGGACATTGCATTTTTAATGAGGTCCTCAGGTGATTGCGATGTGGGTGTTGCCTTTGGATCACCCTTTCACTGGACTGGGTTGGTGGGTCTTCCGGCAGTTAGACCAGAGAGCTTGGAACACAGGCTAAGTGACTCATGCTGGGAGAGGTGACCAGGGACAAGATGTATGAGCCTGGATGGAGGTGGAGAGGGAATTCTAGGAAGTAGGGTGGGGGTGGGAGGCAGGATAGTCTTGGGAGTGGGGAAAGGGCACTCCCAGGAGAAAGGCTGGTATTAGAATGCACACACTTCCGGGGAATCTGTGCTTTTATGCTTGGGAGTCCTCATGCCTTCCATGTACTATCTCTGCTCTGCTGAAATAATTTTAAGATCTGGTTCGGCTGTGACCTCCTCTAGGAATCCTGTCCTCAGCCCCTAAGATAATTTAGTTACTGGGCACATCCAGCACAAGATGATCTCCTTCCCTTCTGTATCCCCAACGACCAAAGCAGGGCTGGCAGGTAGGAGCTTAATTAATCAATGACAGTGATTGAATGGCTTATCTGTTTTCCAGAATAGCTATCAGGGATTGTGAGGGGTTAAGCTTTAGCAACATTACCTTATTCTGTGCAAGAATGGTGGGAGAATGCTGTCAGCAATGAGGTAAGATTCCCCGGTCTTGTAGGTTTAAAACTGGGGGTCAACACGTGCTCTGGGGGAAGGGCCGAAATATTCCCGTTCAAGTGAAAACTGTGTGGGGATGGGTCACTGGGGAAAGGATTGGGAGAACTAGTCGGTGTTAAGAAAGTATACATTGAAAAAGAAAGAAGGAGGGAGGGAGGGGGAAGAGGGAGAGGTTCGATACCACTGTCATTCTGTCTAAAACCATATTACATACGTTATTATCGTAGAACATTCAGAGCAGCCCCTGTTTATAAAAATGAAGAGTTGAGGCCTGGAACGTCAGGTAAGTTGTCCAAAGCCACATCATCCGTGAAGGAGCAAAGTCAGGATTTGAATCAACAATTTTGACTCCAAGTCTGGTACCCTTGTCTTCTCCACTGTATGGAAAGCCAAACGTGTAGCACGTTTGCTTTGTCGCTAATTCCCCATTTCTGTAGCCATGTTGGACATCATCAGTTAATTATATCTTTGTCTTGTTTGTTTGTTTGTTTTTTCTCTTCAGCCAAAGTAAGGAATCATTCTCAACACCATGTTCCTGGAACATATCACCTTCTTCCTATAAGGTTTAGCATTTAAGATGAGACTTGGTTGTTATTTTGTTCAAGATTAACCTATTCTAGAACTCAAAGGAATTTCTTTCCAGTGGTCATTCCATTTGAAAACTCTGGCTATATATATATATATATATACACACACACACACACACATATATATACACACACCCATTTATCGTGTATATATACATATTAGAGGTCAATTATATCTTAATAAAGCTGGAAAAAGCAGCGTTTGTCTTTTGCCACATTAAACTAAATACTAAATACAAAAAAAAGGGGAAAAAAGAAAACTCTTGGGTTCTGGCTTTATTTACTGGAGGAAAGAAGGGAAAGAGAAGACAAGAGTTTCGAGGAGGGTTTCGTCCTGTAAACCCAGACCGAGAAGCAGCCAGGAGTCCTGGGGAAGAGGTATGAGCTCTCAGCGCAGGGGGATGCCAGAGACGACAGTGAAGTAAAAGTGATAGCAGTTGCTACTGGTCTTGAGTGCTTACGTGAGCCAGGAATGAAGTCGAGTGCAATACGCGGGTTGTTTCACGTGCCCTTGACGATAACTCCATGCGGTTTACAGGCGGGAAAACCGAGGCACAGAAAGCCTGGTTACTTTGACCCAAATCGAACACCTGGGCGGTGAGAGCCAGGATTCCACGCCGGGTCGTAGAGCTGAGGTCTTACCCGGTAAAGCGAGGCATGGGCAGATTTAGCAGGAGTGGGCACTTTCACATACCCCAGATACGTGCTGATTTGCCTTCCTCCCCCACTCATAAAATGTCAAAATAAGATGCAGAGATAAAGGGCTGAGAAAAGGCTGATTTGGGGGGGCTGGCACCTGTGTTGGGTCGCAGTTTCAGTCTTCTAGGCCCTGGTCTTCATTATGAGTGGACACTTGAGATGACCCACCCCCAGAGCCTTCACACAAGTGGTTATGGGATGGGGGTGGAGATCCTAACCCCAGCATCCCCGTGGTTTATTCAGAAGTTCGTCATGATTTCGTTTCAGCCCTGGCCACTCCCCGCCCTGCTGTCACGGGCAAGGAGCCTTGTAACAGGGTGCCGTGGAGAGGAAGTTGGCACACGCAGGAAATGACTACGCAGTGGGTTTCTGGGACCCCAGGAACAGTGACTGTGGGCTCCTGCCCTGCCCTTCCTTCTGCTTCCATGGTGGTGCTGGGGGGGGCGGTGGTGGTGGTGGAGAGTGGGCATTCAGTGTCTCCTTTGTGTGAAGTCCATGCAGAGCAGTTTAACTAAGGTTGCTTCTCTCTCCATCTCTGGGACATGGATCCTATGGACATCTTGGTTTCAGAGTGAGCGTGCTGAGGTTTGAGGGGGAGCGGGGACTCAAACGTGTCTCTGTCTGACCCTACACTGGGTCCACAGAAGGACCAACCAGGCCCGGGCATCAATGAGGGCAAGCCAGCAAGGAACCAATGCCCAGTGACCACCAGAGCCAACATGTTCCAGTGAAATAATTTTAGCCTTTGGAGCCATATTGGATTTAGTCTCCCCGGGTCTCAGTTTCTTCCCCTTTCCTGGGGGGTTTTAATGAAGGTTAAATGTGACTGCATGGGCCCACACCTCAATATGAAATGTTTCTTCCACTTCCTGCCCAAATCAGGTACATTGTGAAATGACAAAATCTTTATTACTTCGAGAATGGCAGGATTTTATAAAGACACACACACACACACACACACACACAGTGGCAGAAACTTGGTTGGCATGGATGCCAGTTTGGGAGAACAGAAACTTATTTATAAACCCTACCTGATATTCAGGATGAAGGTACCTTTAGAGAATCCCGGGAGGGCGGGAGCGTGCATTGCCATTTTTCTTGGATAATTTCCTGCATTGACTAAGGGGGATCAGCATGACAGGTAGACTTCCCCTGACTTGAACACACATGCTTTAGGGTGAGCAATTATAAAAAAGATCATCTCTCTCCCAGGGGCTTACGTAGATCCTTAACACGAAGGTGTGGTCAGGGAATAATATCATTTTCTTCTTCTAGGACCTTGTTGGGTACACAGACTCTCAGGCCCCAGCCCAGACCCACTAAACCGGAATCTGCATTTTAATAAGATTCCCCAGGTGATCTGTGTGCACATTGCAGATTGAGACATACTGATGCAGATGGCTTTTCCTTTTTCCAATCCCTTAGCTTTGAGTGGATGGTTCCATTTAAAATTAGGTTATAGACCTTTCAGGGCGCTACCTGCTTATATAGCATTTCAGAGGTTAGGTGCCTCGCCCGCTGTTTGCCAAAGGTTTGCAGCGGCCGAGGAACTTCCAACCTTCATTTCTGTGATTCTCAATCTGTCTTCCTCACTGTGTCAGAAACTGGTGACCATACATGTCTTGGTAGAATGATGATTTCCCTAAAATGGGAAAAAAATGTCTTCACTCGAGGAAGGTAGATCAATCAATGTTTATTATTATTTTTATTGTTATGGCCCTGAAAAATGCTGGAGCCCTTCCTACTTTTGATGAAGGGGAACCAGTCTGGGCTCATATTTTGAGCATCGTTTGGCTTTTCCACGGACCACCAAAGGCCATAGAAGGATGAGAAGAGAATTGGCCTTTGACGTGAGTAAGAGGCAGATACGGTGGAGGGCAGAGTCTGAATACCAGAAATCCTGAGTTGGCAAGAGGTAGAGAGTGAGGTGTCTGGGACATGCAGGGATAAAGGGCTGAGAAAAGACACGCTGAGAAAAGGCTGATTTGGGGGGGCTGGCACCTGTGTTGGGTCGCAGTTTCAGTCTTCTAGGCCCTGGTCTTCATTATGAGTGGACACTTGAGATGACCCACCCCCAGAGCCTTCACACAAGTGGGAACGTGACCATCTTCTCCAAGATCCTGTCTAGCCAGTGGGGATAATTCCTAGTCCATGCCATGGGTTTTTCCAACCGTAGGGTCTTTCCACAGGATCTCGTGTTACAGGTCGAATTGCGTCTCCCAAAATGATGTGTTCAAGTCCTAGTCACTGGCACCTGTGAACGTGACTTTATTAGAACGTAAGGTCTCTGCAGATGTAATCAAGTTCAGATGGGGTCTACCATATGCATCAGGGTGGATCCTAATCCAGTGACTGGTACCCTTGTCAAAAGAAGGACATTTGGACAATGGGACCACGTGGGAATGCCATGCAACAGTGGAGACAGAGATGGGATACAGCTATAAACCAAGGAATGGATGCCAAGCCAGCCACCGCCAGAAGCCAGAGGGAGATAGAATGATCCTCCCTTAGAGTCTTGACGAAAAGCAAGGCCTGGCCTACACTGTGATGCTAGACTCCTCGTCTCCAGAACTGTGAGAAAATGAATTTCTGTCGACTGAAGCCACCCAGTTTGCGGTGGTTGGTTATGGCAGTCCCAACAAAGCAACCCAACCTCCTAAGAGCTTAGGGGACCCCTACATGCTTAGCGGGCAGGGGTAAGGGTCCCCATGTCTCTATTTCAGGAGGGGGATGTTGAATGCAGGGCACTCCGGCACTCGGAGAGGCACCCGCCTTTATGAGGACACCGGCCACGACACGGCTGTTTCAAGGACCCAGTTCCCGTGTTCAGTCCACCTGAGCCTGAGAACACCCAGCATCTCACGCGCTTGTGGCCACAAAGTCTGTTGCCATTGATCAAGAAGAAAAAAAAAGTCCCAGTGCCTAACTTCCTGTAAGGCTTTGGTCATCTGTAACTGGCCAGAGGAATGGCCTTCAGGAGCCAGAAGTTAGTTATGGTTTTCGAGCAATTTCCCCTGTTCATGATTTTGCAACGGCACAGGACAGCCTGTCACGCATTTGCATAAGCCACTTTATCCTTTTCCTTTTCGGGTTCTGTAAGCCACCCAGCACCCCCACACGTGAGTCACACGCAGCGGCCCCCAGGGTGGGGGTGCACCCTGCCCAGCGGGACTGCCTTCCCTCTCCCGAGCTGTGCCTCATTTGCTGCTGGGCAAAACTCAGTCTTGCTGCAAATTTCGGCGCCTGCCTGCGTGTGTGTAATTGGGTTGGATTTACATTAAGAGGGTTCCCTGTGGTGAAAACCACACTGCTATTTTCAATCTGAAGCTGCATAAAACATTCAATTTTCTAAGTATCCGTCAGCTGTTAACGCTGTGAAAAACGTAGTCTGCCTGGATGGATGGGGGGCTCCCGCTCAGTCCTGTAAACCTGTCGATTATTTGTGCTACCAGAGGGGCTAATATTATATGGTCGTGGATAATGAAGCGTTATTTATCTAAGGATCCACTCATTCGTTCAACAAGCCCGTTTGAGGACCTAGTGTGCACTCAGCACTCTTTCGAGTGTCTGCTAAGACCGCATCCTCTCCCCCCCCGCCCCCCGCCCACCGGCTACAAACCCTCCAAACCGGCATCTTTTTGTATAATCTAAACGAGGGGCCTGCCAGGTTTTTGTGTAAAGGACCAGATCATGTATATTTTCAGCTTTGTGGGCTATGAGGTGTCCATCCTAGCTGCTCAGCTCTGCTCTTGTAGCTTCAAAGCAGCCAAGGACAATATGTATATTCGCACGTATGCTCTGTATGTTCTAATAAAACTTTATTTATAAAAACCAATTTGCGGATCTCTAAGCAAAATGCCTCCCTTTGTCCTACCGAGCCCTGTGACCTGCTTCCTGCCTCCTTTGTTGCGTTTACCATTCACAGCTCTCTGTCCCATTCGTTCCACTCCAGTACAAAAATTTCCCTTTATCTCAAGAGCCACCAAGCTCTTTCCTACCTCAGGACCTTTGCATATCCAATTGCCTCCACCTCTTCGCCTGGACGGTTCTATAATGTTTGATGTCGTACGAGAGCACATCAGATGCCATCCTTTGTGGCTTCTGTGGCATCCTCATTGAATGGAGTTTCCTTTGAAAGCTTTTCCTGCCCAGATCATCTTCTTTCAGTTTCTCTTGCCTCAGTCCTTTGGTTCCCACCCTTGGGAGGACATATGACAAATTTTCATGACCTTACTGTTTACTTGTATTTTGTTTTGGTTTCCGTTTCCCTCCCCGCATTGAATTTATGCCCGTAGAGACCAGGTACCCTGCCTGTTTCAGTCTCTGCCCTCTCCTATTCCTTGGCACGGTGCTTGGTATATAATAGTCTCTCCATTTCAAAGGCAGACATTTAAGGGGCACCTGGGTGGCTCTGTCAGTTAAGCATCTGATTCTTGATCTTGGCCTAAGTCATGCTCTCGGGGTTCATGAGATCAAGCCCTGCATCCAGCTCTGCCCTGACGGCGCGGAGCCTGCCTGGGATTCTCTCTCCCTCTCCCTGCCCCTCCCCGCTCTCTCTCACAGTAAATACATAACCTTAAAAACAATAAAGGCAGACATTTAAGACTTCTAAATAAATCGCTATTTAATCCGTGAGCTCACAGTTGAGTAGGGCACAGACAGACGCACAGCCACACCAAGGACGTGACGGGCGTGTGTCTGCGTCACAGGGGGCTGGTGGGATTGCCGAGCCAGAAGGCCGCCAGAGTCAGGGTGACCCCAGAGCGGGTGAAAACTCAAGTGTCAAAGGGACAGATTCACAGTGGGCAGCAAGAGTGCGGAGCATGGCATGTAAGCAAACAGGTCCACCTCGCACAGACAGAGAAATAAGAGAAGGGAGAAAGGAACTGATATTTACGGAGCACGAACTGGGTGCCAGCTGCCCGTCCCGTATGTTGCACACTTTCTGCACAGCAGCTTTTCAACACAAACACTACCGTTGTTATTAATAATAAATAGTAAGCAAATATCTTGTTCCTATTTTACAGAAATAGAAGCTGAGGTGCAGAGAGGGGAAGTGAGCAGGCCATGGTCCCACAGCTGGTAAGTCCGTCTTCCTCCGTCTATTTCGTGTGACCCACCCGAGAGGTGGGGGGCGTGGCACCCTTGTATTAATTAGCATGAGGTTTTCCTTTCTTCAGGGAGGTGTTTCCCTACATCCGCCAGTGGGATCTAGGGTTAACCACTTCTTCTTCTCTTTGATAAGCTGCTGAGACCCTCGAGGTAGCTGATGGCCTCCACCAGACGGCATTCTCAGGCCCAGCCTGCACGCTGGACAAGAGGAGAGGGAGGGGAGTCTCCTCCCACCACTCTCTCCTCGGCACGAGTGTATGTGATTCCGTGATTCCCTTCGGTCCTCACGACAGCCACACTGAGAGGCACCTGCTGTCTCTGTTTCACACAGCAGTTGACCGCGGCCGGAGAGGGGGGATGGCTCATGGCGACCGGCACAAAGAGCCCCCCAGTGACCCGGCACCCGCAGGGCCGACTGAAGTTGGACAAGGGCTGGGAGAGGGTGCCGGGGGACTGGCTTCCGCTGGCCGCTCTGGACGGGGACAGCCTTTCCCGAGCAAGAGAGTCCGAGAGGGGAAAGTGTGAGCACACGTGTCAAAGCAGGAACATCAAATCGCTCGAGGAGAAACTATTATATATATGAGGAAATTCTTAGGCGATTCTGCTGGAAAAAAAAAAAAAGTGCTTACCGGTTTTTTTCCCCCCACTGAGTGTTCATATAAACCTTCTGGGCGCTGCAGACGGGAGGGCGAGGCGTCTGCGAGGCAGCCGGTCCTTCTCCCTAGGGGCATCAGGAGTGATTTGATTCTGCCAGCTAACGTTGTTCGAGGCCCACTTCATCTCCCCCAGAACTCATCAGAGCTGCTAATAGGCCCTTCAGAGCTCATAAAGAGATGACCAAATCTGGGGCTGGGGGACTCCGGCTCATTTATCTTCCGCAGGCTCGATCAGATCTGATTTTGTACGCTGACGGCTGGATGCTCGAATGTGGTCTGGCCCGCATCTCAGACACCTGCTCAGCGGGCCTGGGCCCCCCGGGCCCCCAGGAGGGGCCGAGGCCCTCTGACCCGCTAGGGTCTCACTGTTCCGACGCCGCACACAGACACTTACCTGCCAGCCGTATTGATCTGTGCACGAGAAAATAGAAGCATTTAGGCTTGGAAGGGAGCAAGGAGCCCGCTAATGAGAGTGTCAGTTACCACCGTGGGCGCTTTGCCCGCTGCAGTGGCTCCTGTGAGCCTGTGCCTGCGTACCTCCTTACGACCCCGATGCCTCTTCTCACCTCTCTGCCAGCCAGTTTGTAAGCTCCTACGCGGGGAGAACGTGAAGTCCCCGATTCACCCAGATACTATTCCACCCTCCCCACCGCAAATACATTTACCAACTCCGTATTAGCACCTTCGAAGGGACTACTAACATGCCGCCACCTTGCAGACAGAGTATTTTTAGCTCAACGTGGGGCTCATCTTTTTAATGAATGCCTTGTATTCCCCTAATTAGAACAGACAGTGTGCACAAGAAATAATTGGGGGATCTTCATCAGATATATGTAACGGATATGTTCTTCAGCCAAGGGGAACTGTGTAGGTGAAAACGATAATAACCATCATCATCATGACAGCCACGTGCACGGCACACATTCACTTCCACGAGGCGGGCACCATTAACGGCACCGTTTTACAGACGAGCACACTGAGGCTTAGGGAATGTTCTGATTGGTACCGCTACCCGGCAAACTACCACACAACTTAACGGCACAAAGCGACATCTGTTTTAGTAAAGCTCACGGGTTTTGTGGATCAGGCCTTTAGAAAGAGCGCGACACTTCCCCTTGTTCTATGAGGTCTGGGGCTTTAGCTGGGGGTTCATTGAAGTCTGGGGTAACCTGAACAGCGGAGGCTTGGGACGGTTGAGCTGGAGGAGTCACTTCCAGGGTGGCTCCTTCACTCCCTTGCGGGCTGCTTGGGCTGGGTTAGCCGAAGGCTGGGCTCAGCTAGAAGTGTAGACGAGAGTGTCGGCCATGGTTGCTCTACATGGTGGTCTCAGGATAGTCAGCCTTCGTATCTGGTGGCCCAGGACTCCAAGCATGAGTGTTGCTAGGGAACCAAAATGACACGGTCTTTTGTGATGTATCTTTGGAAGTCACCTAGAATCTCCTGTCTAAGGCCACCCAGACATGAGGGAAGGAGACAAAGTCTCCAGCTCTCAGTGACCGCAGGGTCACAGGCCTGGGTACCATGTTTTAAAAACTGCATCGGAGAGGTTAACTAACCTGGCCGGGATTTCAGAACGAGGAAGAGGCAGCACGGGGATTTGAAGCCAGGTGCCCTGACTCCAGAAGCTTCTCTCTCAGTGACCGCATGATGCTTCAAGCATGGCTAGTTGTGCAATAGAGGCTCAATTTCTACAAATAAGCTATGGTCCGGTTTAGTTTAGGTTATCCATCTGGGGGGCAGACGCAGAAATGGACAAGAAGCATTCTTTAGGATGGATGAAAGACGGGTAAGAAATCTGGAGTCAGGCTGTAAAAAGGGCATGTGCTGCTGGGCATGTTTTCACATTCAGAATTAAAGCCAAGACGCCTACAGATCAGAGAGGACCTGAAGATTTTCTTTACCTACGTCTTTGCATGAAGCTGTGGAAAAGTCCTTGTCCTTCTAGTTGCAAATACTCCTGGTGGCCAGGAAGCAGCCAGTCAGCTCAAAGAGCCCGTGGCTGTTTCTGTAAGCGCTGGGAGAATCCATACCACCCGAGGCGGGGGGTTGCCAAGAACCTGCGTGATTCTACAGAACCTGTGTGTGCTTGCGCTCAGCCCAGAATCAGCCTTAGGGCTTGTCAGAGGAATAGTGTGCATCCAGGATGGCTGGGCTGGGCTCTGAGTTAGCAGAGTCTGCAACCTGCCTGCGAAATTACAGGGTCTTTGGTGGTGATCCCTCCTACAATTCTCTTTATGGGAAACAGAGTTATAGGGGGTGGCTTCTGAGGATGCAAACGGACAAGAGGCAAAGGCAAAGAGAGATGTACAGACAGATTCACAGGAGTCGTTCGTGCCCGGCTGAGGCTCTTAATACAAGCGTTGGACAAAGTGCCCTGGCATTGCCTTTGATTGGCACCTGGACCAAAGGAACAACCACTGGCCAGACCTGTTCTGGCCAGCCAGGGCAGGGCGGGGAAGCTTCTTGCCTCACCTGAAGAGGCAGGTTTATTCACAGGCCTGCAGTCAGCTTCCCTGGAGGCTGGAGGGTTGTGCCAGGGAGGAGCACTTTGGTGGTCTCCCTGAGCAGGCTCTGAGCTCACAGCAGGAGGCATCCTGGCTGGTGATCCACGCAGGCAGAAGTGATTTGCAGGCAGGCCCAGGCTGATTACTCACTCTGATGAGCCGTCTGTCCCCTTCTTTGGTGTCTGGGTGGTATGGAGCAAGGTCTCCCCGATGTGATGAGGTGTAAGCTCCTTCTGTAAAGAGAACAGCTGAGCCATTTCATACGGAAGCCATTTCAACAGCTTGGTGTGGGTTCTCCCAGAAGCAGACTCCACGACCAAGATCCCAGTCCAAGTAGTTTATTTGGGGAGCCGAACAGAGACGAGGGAAAGAAGGCAACAATGAAGTGTGGAATTGTGCCAGCTATCTGAGCGAGCGGGTGTCTGGGGCTCACTCCCGGGGCGACGCTCTGGAACACTGTGTGGTACGCATGCTCCAGAATCATCCTACCTGAGGAGTCAGGGAGCTGGGGTATTCACACCCTGGGTGCCAAGGTCACTGGTTGAAGCTTGCTCCTCGAGGTGAGATTCCTGAGCATTTCTGGACCTCCATGTGTCCATATGTATACACACACACACACACACACACACACACGCAATGAAACTTTCTGTTGTTTGGGCCAAATTTTAAAAGCAAACTGACCCTCAGGCTGGTTGTGGGAGCTGGAAATCTATATGAGGTCTTGAAAGCTCCAAGGGGCTGGGTAGAGTGCCGAAGGCATTATTGCACTTAATCCTGGTAACAACCCGATAAGGAAGAGACTATTCATACCCATTTTATAGTCACGAGACTGAGGTTTGGAGAAGAGAAATCACTTTGGTTGGTTGTGCCTCAGAAAGTTGCTGGGTTTTGAGTTAACAGCATGACCCAGGAGTCAAGAGCCCGTGGTTTTAACCAATGAGCTATACTGCCTCCCGAAGAATAAAGTTACAAAAATTAATAAGAATGGGAAGGACTCTAAATCTCCCACTTTAGAGCTGTTCAGAACTGACTAGATTTTGGGTCACAGGATGAAGATGGTTTGACCCCAAGGGTCAGAGTCTAGGTTCCAGAACCTTCCCACCTTGAGGGAGAACCAAAGGTGGGAGCATGCAAAGCTGGTGTAAAGGGGGCCCGGGACCTCATACAAACGCATCTGCCAGTTTTTGCAAAGTTGGGGCCGGAATGGGAGGAAGACAGATTTGGAGATTTGAACCTGACACTGATGGGCATGGGTTGGGAGGAAGTTAAGGAGAAAAAGTGGAGAGCCTCATGGGTCCCACTGGGAGGTATGTGGGTTTTGCAGGCTGGGGAGAAGAAAAGGAAAAGGTGACCTTCTGTCCCTCCATCCCTGTGCCGTTTGAGGTGAGCCCTAGGTGAGTATTGGATGGTCACCGCTTCCACTCCACCCTTCTCCTCCTCTTGCTTCTCTAAAACTACTCTGAGGCATATCAAAGAAAGTCCCCTAGAGCCTTTCTGGACGTTCCTTCTAAACCTGTAGTGTGCTACACTCAGTCTGAAAGCCCTCCTTCCTACTCCATCCCCTCTTCCCATGGTCACCCAAGCTCCAGAAGTTTCTTTGAATTAAACACACGCACACCAAGCCCCTGAGGATCCAGTGGTTTGGACCGTAGGCACAGCCTCTAATGGATAGCCTCTAACTCTCCTTCGCACTCCTCCCCGGCTCTCACTGACTCATATTCCTGCTGGCCACCATGGTCATCCCAGCATAGCTGAGAACATAACACGCTGAGGTGGTGACCAGTTCTACACATAAGGATGGAGCACGAGGATGTTTGTAAGACATTGATTAATTAATGTATCGTCAACTGCTCTATCCATCCAACCATCTGGTCCTACCATTTGGCGGATATTGTGTCAGGGACTG
This sequence comes from Prionailurus bengalensis, assembly GCF_016509475.1. NCBI lineage: Eukaryota > Metazoa > Chordata > Mammalia > Carnivora > Felidae > Prionailurus > Prionailurus bengalensis. The sequence continues at coordinate 19,798,508 of NC_057354.1, forward strand.
GGCATGTGTCCTCAAAGAAGAAAGTCAACGCCTGTGCCCCCATGGAGCTTCGAGTCTCATTGGGAAAGCAGACAAAAAACCAACAAGCATAAAATACATTCTAAAAATAATTATTATGACAAGTGAATGAAACTCGATAATAAAAAAAAATGAATGTGATGAAGAAAGTATTGTACTTGGTCAGTAAAGGTTCATCTGTGGAGGAGACATTTTTAAGCTGAGGCCTACCTGTATGAGGGCAAGCAGCTAACCATGTGAAGAGAGGAAAAGAGCATCCAGGCAATAGAACACTGTGGGCGTGGGCCCTGAGGTGAGAAATAGTGGCGTGAGTTCAGGAGCAGAACTCAGTTCCCCCCTCCTTAGATCCTAGTGAGTGAGGGGGAAGGTGGCCCCAGATGGGGTTGTATAAGTAGAAAGAGGAAGGGTCATGTGGGGCTTCTTATGGCCCATACTGAGGAACTTGGATTATACTGAAGGCAACTAAGAAAACTAATTGGAGTGGTTTCAGTACGGCATACCAGCATAATTTATTTCATTAATGAAACAAGGCGCTCAAGAGACTCTATAATAACTGGATTGCAGTGGAGGGGAGCCACGGAGACTTGCTTGAAGTCTGTTGCATTTGTTCTGGTGGGAGGCAGCGATGGTGGGCTGACCAGGGCTGAGGAGATGGGGAAGGAGACACGTGTCAAGTTTGAGATGTGTTTTGGAAGTAGAGACACCTGGATTTTCAGAAGGACTGCATAGGAAAGAGCTCCATCCTTTGCCAAGAACCAGGAGCCAACTTTGTTCAGATCCCAGGGCTCTGAACAATAAGTTAGAAACGCGTTGAACCACTGTGGTGTGGGGAATAAACAAAAAACAACCACGCAAAAAGTCCAACTTAAGTCACACACCAACTCCCTGATAACCAGAGTATCTTCTCCCTGGAAAATGCACTTGTGAACTTACAAAATTTTTGGTGCACAATTTCAGGTGACTTCTGGATTCCTGGAAACCCTCCATGGACCCCAACCCCCAAACACAATGGACTAGAACATCGTATGTGTTGGATCCAAGATCTAAAAATGATCTCTATGAACGAGAGACTTACACTGACTCTCCATATTCTGGAAAGCTATAACTTGAAGACTGGACAATGGCCAGCCCTCTTTCAGGCAGGCTCATACATAATCAATCTCTAGTCTAAGTTCTCCAGGGACAGGAATTCTGTGCATCTCCTTCAGGGGCCCCTGCGGTGTTCTGCCATGATTAAAATGCAGTCCGGCCCTGTTTCCATTTGTTCAGTCCCCTGAGAGGAGGATGGGCCAGTCAAAGCAAAGCCTTGAAGGAACATGGGAATATGAACATGTGGTTATTAGGGTGATGGCATTCTGGGCCATTCTTCTCTAATTCTGAGTTTTCTATTTTGCTGGCATAACACTGAGCAATAAATTTTAAAAAGAACCCCAAAGAAGATTGGAGTTCAGAAATTAGCTCTATTTTCAACTCAAACAAACAAAAAAGAAAATGTCCAAAAACAATTAGTATATTTTTTTCAGCATATTAATATTTTCTGTGTCCAATTTTTTGAATTGTGTCTGTCTCCCACATGCCATTTAAATGCAAACAGCAAAACATTCTAATATAAACACAGGTGCTTCTTCTGTGTTCTCTACTCCAACATACTCTTGTCCATTCCTCTCTCACTCTACTGATCATATTTTATTTTAAATTATTTGAATTTTGTAAATGTTTATTTATTTTTGAGAGGGGTGGGGAGCAGCAGAGAGAGAGGGAGACACAGAATCCAAAGCACGCTCCGGGCTCTGAGCTGTCAGCACAGAGCCCGATGCAGGGCTCAAACCCACGAACCTTGAAATTATGACCTGAACCACAGTTGGACGCTTAACCGACTGAGCCACCCAGGCGCCCCTAAATTATTTGAATGCACGTCTGTCTCTCCCTCTGGATCCTTGAAAGCAGTGATGGTGATTTATTTATTTCTTAAATGCAGCACCCAGCCAAAATCTGGCACATGGTCTAAGCCCAACAAGTGCATTTGGAATGTATGGAATGCCTCTTTGGAAGGGCTCTGTGGTGCTGATGTAGATGTTGGCTGATGTCCTGGCCCCAGCACACCAGACCCTTACTAACAATTCTAGACTCACGCTGCTGTTAGGAAGAGAAGTTCGGACTTGTGGAGTGGAGCCCATTCTCCCCAGTGACTGCTCTCAGAGGCTGTTTCTATTCTGCCTGCTTGGGTGATTCTGATGTTTAAGGCTGAGGCTGCCTCGTATGGACCATTGGTCTCAAGCCCTAGCCTCGTCTCTGTTCCTTTCCTCTCCACAGTACAAAAACAAAAGGAAAGGCCTTTGGACTCCATTTTTTACGCCCTAATTAGGTGTATTTGGTGAGTGCTTATACTCTATCAGGCATTGTGCTAACTGCCTTCATCAGTTAACTCATTTTGTTTATATAAGAGCTCTATCCAGGGTCATCTGGGTGGTTCAGTCAGTTAAGCGTGACTTCAGCTCAGGCCATGACCTCCTGGTTCATGAGTTTGAACCCCGCAGCAGGCTGTGCTGACAGCTCAGAGCCTGGAGCCCACTTCAGATTCTGTCTCCCTCTCTCTCTGTCCCTCCGCCTGCTGGTGCTCTGTATCTCTCTCTCAAAAATGAATACATTAAAAAAATTAAAAGAGCTCTATCCTTTTATTCACTCATATGTGTGTATATTTCAAAAATAGTAATTGAGCATCTATTTTAAGTTGACACTGTGCTGGGTCCCGGGATGCAACTATGAACAAAAGACACAAAAGCCCTCCCCTCTTAGATTTCGGAGTCCAGCGTGGAAGATAGGAAATGATCTGGTAACTGTAAATTACGAAGGTAATTTCACATGGTGCAAACGTTAAAAATGATGCAGAGACAGTGCCATGGTAGAGATGTAAATGGATGGCGTGTTCAGGATCTGAAGGAAGTGGGAGAGTGGTACAGCCCGGATTGCTTAATACACATCACCTCCATTTTACATTTCATCGGCCCAGAACTAGTCACACGACCACATGGAACGACAAGCAGCCTGGAAAGTCCATTCCCTGGGTGATCCAGAAGGGGAGTAGGGAAATAGATTGGGTAGGCAGATATCATCGGCATGGGAACTGAGACCATAAACATGAGATACAAGAGTTTTCAAGACAGAAGGAATCCCACACGGAAAGGCTGTAAGCTGGGGAGAACAGCTTGGCCTATTTGATGATTAAGAAGATGCCATTATGCCTGGCACCTAACAAGCAAGGGGGAGAACACTCTGAGATGAATTAGGAGAGGCTGGCAGGAGCCAGGTCGTTTAGGATTTGATTCTGAGAGCTGTGAGCAGCTACCAAAAAAGGTTTTCAGCCAGGAAATGTCATGATCACTTTTAGAAGTCCTCCCTAAGTGCAGGGTGAAGAAGGAAGGATCTGTAGGGGAATAGCAGGAGCAGGTCTACTGCTCATTAAGTTGTTCTGGAATGTTAGGGAAGAGATGATGGTGGCTCAGAAGAGGCGGTAGGGTCAGAGATTATATTCACACTTGACAGACCGGGCAAGTGGATGTTGCAAACTGAAATCTGCTCTTAAGTTCAAACACTCATTTCTCTCCTACTCAGTTAATCGCTTGTTTATTGTGTCTTTCTTTTGTGTACAATACCATGTTGCTTTGGGTCTGCTTTCTAAACACAGGTATTAATGATCAGGCTTTGAAATGAGGGGCATGGAATATAAGTGCTAAGGAGGTGAGAAGGGAGAAGGGACACTGGCCTGCAAGAAATCCAGATGACCTTCACCAAGAGTGCAGACCCCCTGGCAGGGTTTTGAAGGATGGAGAAGCCACAGGAACCATGGAAAGAATGGGGCCTCTAGAGACGATGCTCTGTTTTCCTGTGCGGGTAGTGGTTTCATCTGAGCTATTTAAAAAAAAAGTTTTTTTTAAATTTGTATTTATCTTTGAGAGAGACAGAGACAGAATTCGAGTGGGTTAGGAGCAGAGAGAGAGGGAGACACAGAATCTGAAGCAGGATCCAGGCTCTGAGCTGTCAGCACAGAGCCAGCTGCAGATGCAGGGGTCGAACTCATGAACTGTGAAATCATGACCTGAGCTGAAGTTGGACACTTAACTGACTGAGCCACCCAGGCACCCCTCTCTTTCCTCTTAATAACCACCTGCTCCACCCACCTAGGAGCGGAAACGATGCTGATCATGTGCAAAATGCACAGTATTTAGTGGCAGGGAGACCTTGGTTTGAAACTCAGTGATGCTGCATACTATTTGTGTGACTGACTGAGACGACTTGTCCTCTCTGAGCCTCGGTCTGCTCATCTGTAAAGTGAGGAGAAAGCCCACACCACTAGATTGATGTGAAGACTAAATCTCCTCATTCAAGAAGGTCAGAACATTCGGCTTCTCTCTCCTCAAGTGATTTCCCCTGGTCTCTGTCAAGTTTTTAGAATTAAACTTCTTCTGATTGTTCCAATTTGAGACTAAAGAACTCATCTTCATTCCAGATGCTTAGAGAAAGTAAACGTTGAGGCTCTCTACAGTAATCATTGCCATTCTCTTTCCTGAAAGCAGATTTGGGGCTCTTCCCTGATGTGAATACAGTGCCCTTGGCTTTCGAGAGACCTTGCTGGTAACTACTAACCATATTTCCTAGATGCTTTTCCTTCTGTTTGCCAACTGCTTCGATTTGTGGAGTGCCTGGGTCTTGAGTAGATTCGCGCTCCTCAAATGCAGTGCTTTTTAACTGTACTTATTTGGACCTGAGGTTTGTCTGTGGACTTTTGTCACCAGCCCTTAGTGAGATAAGTACAGAGACCGAGAATAAGCATTCATAAACTTTAGTAAGAGTTTGACCTCCAAGTACATCCTCATTCTCTTCTAGTAACTAATTTTTATTTTATTTTACTAAAGTATTGGATGGGGATGGATTGGAATGAAAGACATAAACAGTGACCATGTGAAACCAGCCCTTCACCAGAGAGAGAGAGAGAGTTCAGGAAGCACTGATGTAATATCCTCGGTGAAGTTCTCCTCTTTTTCTTTGCTGGGCAGGACGATTTTAGCTATCTTTTGGACTTCAGAGAAATCAGATTACAACCAAGTTGAGTTTCAGATACTCTCGTCGTTTTGGGTAAAGGGTCTTTCCTGGACCCTAATATCCGATTTTCCTCTGGTTACAAAACTGCCAAGTTTTTGTGCAGATGGGAAGGGGCTATTGAAATGTGTAATCCCACATTCTCAGCTACATAGATTTTTCTCTCTTTATAACTAATAAACTTTATTTTGTAGAGCAGTTTTACAGAAAAACTAGCAGAAAGGAGAGACTTCTCCTATATCCCCTCTTCCTTGACATGTAGATACCCCCTCTCATTAGTATCTTATGCTAGGGGCGCCTGGGTGGCTCAGTCACTTAAGCAGCTGACTTCGGCTCAGGTCGTGATCTCACAGTTTGTAGGTTTGAGTCCTGCACTGGGCTCTGGGCTGACAGCTCAGAGCCTCGAGCCTGCTTCGGATCCTGTGTCTCCCTCTCTCTCTGCCCCTCCCTGGCTTGCACTCCGTCTCTCAAAAATAAATGAATGTTAAAAAAAAATTTAAAAAAATCTTACACTAGTGTGGTACACCTGTCCCAAAATCATGATATCATGACCTGAGCCAAAATCAAGGGTAGGACGCTCAACAAACTGAGCCACCCAGGTGCCCCAGTATATCATTACTACTGACTAAAGCTCATGGCTTCCATGAGGGTTCACTCTCGGTATTACACCTACACAAGGTTGACAATTATACGATGGCATGTGTCTGCCATTACAGTCTCGTACAGAGGAGGTCTTCTGCCCTAAAATCCCTCGTGCCTCATCTGTTCATCCTTCCCTCCCTCTCCCTGAACCCCTGGCAACCACTGATCTTTTCAGTGTCTCTGTGGCTTTTCCTTTTCTACAGTCTCATGTAGTTGGAATCAGACAGCGGATAGCTGTTTAGATGTCTTTTTCTTGTTCCCTCTCCCCCAAATCTTCACATCCCTTCCATCATCTGAAAACACACACACACACACACCGTCCCTCTGAAAGAGAATAGAAAAGTTGAGAAAATGAGAAAAACTCTTATCTAACTCAGCTCACACAATCATTAATGGTGACAGGGCACTTGTTGGGGGCGGGGCGCGGTCATTGCTCACTTCTCTCTGTTTTCCGATCGGGAAGCCAGTGCTGACTCTTCACCCTCGCGGGAGAGCCAGGCCTTTCCTCCCACCTCGCTCTGCTCACTTCTTGTTTTCCTAAAACCAAGGGCCTCTTTGCCTGCGCTGTGTCTGAGCGGTAATTACCTTGTGTCTGTTCTGCTGCCTTCAAATTATTTTCCCCACCTTCAGAGCGATTGCCTCCCTCTTCTTATCTCTACTGTGATCCTCTACGGGGCACAGGGGACCTGTCTCTTGACTCTCACATTTTTGCTTCTGATGTTAAAAAGTCCCCTTGAACTTGCATTTACAGACTCCAGCAAAGCCCGAGTGTCTACACATCAGCTGACGCATCCCAGGGGCAGGGTGTTTGCAATTACAGCCTGAGCTGGCTGCGGGATCAGAGAGCCCGGCGAGGCCCTCTTTGATGAGTGACGGGGTCTTTATTATGAATGTTATGCAGGTGAAGTCCTGTGGCAGGAGGCTTTTCTCCGTTTATGTTGTCTTGGCTGTAAAGACGGGAGCTGCATATACATATATACGCAGAGACAGGGACGGGCCTGGCTGGGGAGTGGGGCGGGGATTGGGGGGAAGTGAAGTTAGACCGAGGATTTCTTGCTCGTTCTGGAACAATCCTTCCGTAGAGCCTGTCTTCTCAAAGTCTCCTCCCCTTCGCCGACTGGACTTCCTCTCTCAGGGGACATAAGCATAGCTCAATCCTAAATGGGAGGGCTGATCTCCTTTTTCTCCAGCCTTTGGGTCCTAATACTCCTCTTCCCCATTTGTATTTTTCTGTTGAGATGTAGGATTTTTCCCTGTGGAGCTATTTGCTGCCACTTTTATTTCTTGCGGAGGAAATAACAAAACACCTGACGGTGATCCTGGCCCTCTGCATCTGAATGACGCTGCTCTGGGAAGCCCGCCTTTCTCTCCCCCACCTTGTGTCTATATTCTGTGCTGCAGACAGCTGCTCGGCACCCCTTCAGGCCTATTTGGTAAACCTGTGTCCCTGTGGGAGGGCTTAGTGTCCCCCAAAGGAAGGAGGCACCCTTAGGGTTCATCATCTGGGGACCAAGCCATGCTTCGCTGAAAAATTCCATCTCAGGAAGCATGGCAAGGGACCTTCCAGTCTTTTCAGTTCGGTTCAGTCTTTGAAGAGACTTGATGTCTTAGGGTGGGGTCCGGGGTTTCCGGGGTTAGATGGCCTCTTTCACAGGGAGATGTGGGGGGGTCCTGGGGAGAAGCTGGTTTGCTCTGAGCTATAAGCTGAAGGTGGGAAGACTCCTCATCATGTAAGTGGGCATTTCTGGTTACTTCTTACGTGTTTATTCACTTCAGTTGATAAGACCTTAAGAAAGCCTTGTTGGAACTTTAGAAAGTTATCTTGAAAACGCTGCTGAGTCCAGGAATGAGCTCACCTCAGGGGATAGCAGGAAAAAATGCACCCCCCCCCTCCAAGATCAGCTGGAGCAGCAAGGAATGTTCTAGAGTTCGTGTTATTAAAACATGATTTTTATTCATATTTCACCACTGTCTTTGGAATCTTAAAACATCCTCATAAAGTGACATTTCTCTTGTTTCCATTTTACAGATGAAGGAACAGGACATTCAAGCTTGTGGATTCCAACTCTCGGTCCCGGTTTGACACCCTCTGTTTTCTACTATCCTTGGAAGATCCAGACTGGTTATTAGAAAAGGAAGTTGCACATGTTGGTTTCATTTTTGCAACGTGCAAAGCATCTTCATCTAATTGGTCTAGCTAGAAGGTTGAATTCTGTGTATAAAGTTTATTTATTTAATTTTTAAAAATTTTACGGGCAGGACGCTGCAGTTCATGGGGTCACGTATTTGGAAACCACATGCTAACTGATGGAGAAGAGGACTCAGATTACCGCAGGTGTAGAACTCATCCCTCTGGTGCTTTATTTTGTCTGACGCAGACGGTGGCCAAGTATGGAAATGCCCAGGATTGGGAACGTGGTCTAGCAGCACGCACTGGAGTACAGAAGGCCCCCCAGTGGGCCACAGACCTGCTAAATCATGGCTTTCTGTATGTCTGCCTGGCATATCTCCACCCTGCTCTGGCAGTGACCGTGAGGACTCCTACGGACCCATCAAATATCTCAGTGTGTCAGTTACAAGGCTCCGTCACAGAGCCAACACAATGTGGGGAATTGAAACAATTATAGGGCTACCTTGTTCCTAGACCTGCTCTTGCCAGAAATCCAAGGGAAGCATCTGATGTTTCTTTCTGCTTCAAGGATTCCAATGATTCTTCTCTTTCCCTGTTGCAGGCACCATAGGCTACTGGCAGACTCTAATACTCTGATGACTCCTGAATGCCAGGGGGAAGGGGTATTTAATCTGAGGACCTTGAGTACTTATGTGAGAAGGAATTACCTGCTAAGTATAGTCTCAGAAAGAGGTCCTCTCATGGGTCGTGTGAGGGCAAGCTGAGGAAACAGAAGCTCTGCTTCTTTGGAATCGTAACAATATTCCAAGACAAATGTTGCTCAGGGGCTTGGATTTTATCCTGCATCTGTCACACACTCAGGGTGTGACATGGGGAAGGGACTTCTCGTCCCGGAACACGGGTCCTCATCTACAGAGCAGGGAGTTTGGAATTCTAAGATTCCACGGCATCATGCCTTGAATGGGGTCAGGTTGGGAATCCAGAAGCTCGGGCGTGTCAAGAAGGGATGCAGCCAGGAAGGGACAGGGCTCGTGTTGGGTAATGGGAAAGAGGCATGGTGACCAAGCCTGAGCCAATCCGGAAAGAATGTCTAAAGAGGTCGGCTCTGGGGGCCGAGGAGGACAGTGGGAGTCTCCTAGGAGTGGCAGTCAAGCCAGGTCAGGCTCTGGGCGGGCTGCCCAGTTTGGAGAATGGCACCAATGTGTGGGGGAGGCTGTTAAGGCCCAACAGGTGTCAGGGCCCAAGCCAAGTGGTCTGGAGGTCAGGACAGGGTGTCAGTTCTAAACAAGGTGCCCAAGTACAAAGCAGGCCTGAGTCAAAGCCCACTCACCCACACCACACGGCATGACAGACAGACCCACTTTGGACGCAGGGGACCCCAAGTTTAAGACAGCCAGGGTAATTCTAGGCTCATCTGCCTTCTCTGGGAAGATCTAGGGCTGTCTTGGCTGGAGGGTTGAGAAGCTGGACAGATACCTTTAGAGCTGCAATATGGTATTTCCATTTAAATCCAAATAAACATAATCGTAGCTAAGAGATATGGAGTGCTTTCTGTGTGCACAATGTTCGATGTGCCTCACATACATGAACTCAGCGGCAGGCTGGTTTTTAGAGCCCTTTTTTTTCTTTTTTTTTTTTCTTTTTTTGCAAAGATCAAAACATGACAATATTCATCCCTTCACCTGTGCCACCATTGAGGGGTCCAGGCAAAAATGTAGAGAGTGGAAAGGGGCACATGGAGACCCATTCAAGCTGAAGGCTCTCAGGAAATAGGTGTCCTTTAAGTGACCCCAAGTCTGTGGATTTCATTCTCTGACCACTTTCCAGCAGGGTCAAGGGACTGGACACACTTGCGTGCTTTCCCAGCCACCCCTGCGGCCTTCCAGTGAGGCTTGTATGCCACACTGGGGGTGCCTCCAGGTCTCATTCTCCAGCCTCCCCTCTACATGTTTCTTACGTCCCTCTGGGCTTTGACCTGGGGTAGAGAGAGGAACAGGGGAAATTCAGAAGTTACAAGATACCTTCTTTTAAAAGGTTTTAATCACATTTATCACATATCTGGAAATGTAACTGGGGTGAAGACACTTTCTGATGATTTCCCTCCTTCCTGGCCGTGCTCCTCGGGCTTCAGATACACCAGGTGAACCGCGATCTCTCTGATGTCGCCCTCCCATCTTTCGAGCCCCAGTGAGAATGCCGGGCTCTGGCCTTTGTTGTCTCCTTAACAGCGGCCTGACGTGCCTCCCTGCCTCCCTGGTCTGTCCGCTTCACCATCAGCAAGAGTCTTTCTCCTCAGAGTCACCAAAGGGCTCTAGTCCCCTGCGGATTAATATCCGGCATCCACATCGGCCAAATCCCCCAAGACCAGCCCTGAAAGTACCTCTCGTGTCTTAGCTTTCCCTCATGAGTTCCATAATCTCCAGGCCCAACTGGTCTGATCGTGTTCACGACTTCCCAAGCTCGCCTCCTCCCTCGGCCAAAAATATTCTTTCCTGTCTCCATCCATGACCAGTTCTCACTGGAAAGTCCATCTTCCTTTTCAGTTTCTAAGTCAAGGTCTGGCTCCCCCAGGAAACCTTATACCTCTAACCTCCACCCTCCAACCTCTAACCTCCACCCTCCACCCTCCACCCTCCACCCTCCTACCTCCATCCACATACTTCATCATTACCAAGGATCACACCCAGCTCAGAGCTCTCCACTCACACCTTCTTACCTCTGTTTTAGCTCCTCACCGAAGTATCTGTGTTTACATCTACGGTAACCTCTGGCTGGGATCATCACGTGTGGATCATTGCCTTCTCCAAACCCAAAACTGTGCGGGGCCTGCCGCTGGAGGGTAAGAGCTACATACAGCAGGGCAAAGCCAGTCTGTCTGCTGAAGCTGAGACCAGCGCTGAGAAGCCAGGCCACTCCGAGACACGTGAGCATGCCCAGCCAAAGATCGGCAGGACCTCTAGATAACCTCCCAGCTCACCCGGAAGCGTCAGAGAAGCATCCTTACGCAGGATGTCACCAAGGTCCTGCAGGTTTTGGTGACATGGCATTATTTTAGCTGGAGGTAACTCAGACAGGTGGTAATCTGAACCAGAGTGCACCCAGCCATCTGCAGGTGCCAGTAGACAGATCAGCAGCAGCCGTCTTCCCTAAAAGCCTTAGATACAATGGTGGAAAAAAAATACATATATACACACACATTTGCACCAAATTATATATGAAGTTAAAGTAACCTAGATATACACACTACATACCTGAACACACACACACATATCTGATGTTTCTGTACGTACATGATATCCGTGTACCTCTGTGGATTTGTCTCTGAAAGCGCACTTAAATTGTGCTTGTACTCCTGGACAACAGGGTAGGACAGTGGGGTGAAAAAGTGCATTTAGTTTGTTTTATATTCCTTCACATATGTCTTGACTCTTACAATGAATAGATCACAGTTTAATAACTGACAATCCAAGTGAAATACATAAAGTAACCCATACTAGCCATAGAAAACTTAAATCTCTAAAAAGAAGAATAAAGCAAAAAAAAAAAAATTGAAACCCCCTCAAAACAGTTTCTATATGGATGTTCTGCTTTTACCATTATAACACCTCCACCTTGAGATGAAACATCACTGTTTTTTGGCCAGTTCTTTTCACATTTCATCTTTACTGTTTGACTCTTTAATCGGGTGTAAATCGTATGAGGTCAATTGTATGAGAATGGGGGCGGTGTTTTCCCAGCATAACTTTCCCCCCAAAGTTGAACCAATCACCCATGCTATATTCATTTAATAATCCTACCCCACACTTTGAATTACTTAATACTCTTATTTTTTTAAGTTTATTTATTTATTTTTGAGAGAGAGAGAGAGAGAGAGAGCAAGCAGACTCCATGCTCAGCATGGAGGTAGACGCAGGGCTCGATCCCACGACCATTAGATCTTGACCTGAGCCTACATCAAGAGTCAGACGCTTAATCCACTGAGCCACCCAGGCACCTCTATGCTTGTCCTCTTTTATCTCCACTTACCCTGCTCTTTTCCTTCTCCCCACTACTTCTTTTCTTTATTGATTGCTACCTAAACAATGAAGACTTCAAACATACAGAAAACAAATAAATACGCAGGCACACTTACATGGCACCATCCCGGGTTTCTCAGCTCACGTGTACGTTTCTGACGCTTTTCATTCCTGTTGCATAGATCCAAGTTTTCATCTGGTATCATTTCCTGTCTACCTCAAGAACTTTCTTCAATATTTCTGCTACCGCAGTTCTGCCGGAGTTAAATTATTGCAGCATTTATGCATCTAAAATATTATGTCCTCTTTATTTTTTGAACTATAGTGTTGTCGGGATATGGAGCTCTAGGGTGGTGGTTTTCCTTTGCGCTTTGCCCTGTGGGAGGGAAGTCAAGGGTTTAATCAGGCCAGTTCACGAATGTCATGACTTTCTCCATATCTTCATTTCGGGAGTATCCTGTAAACAGAATTAGGGAGAATTGTTTGAGTTGGGGAAAGTCTCAAAGCAACCAGGAATGGGTAAGAGATGCGATGGTATCTCAAAGGAGTCAAAGGGGGTGGTGGTGGTGATGGGGGTTTGGAAGATATACTGTGTCATCAGCCCTTGGGGATCCCATTCAAAAGGTGGCGGAGGAGGTGAATCCTGCACCTCGGTTATGGCACGTGGTCCCATTTATCGAGATGGGGATTTACAGGAGGAGGAACAGGTTTATGAGGTCAGTGATGCTCAACTTCACAGTGGCTTAGGTTCTCCATCTGGGTGAGCGCCTCAGATGCTATGCCTGGCATTCAAGTTCTCCGGGATGAGTCCCTCACCTTTTGAGGATCAGGTACGCTTCTAGCTCGTGTCATACTGCTCTTCCAAGGCACCGGACCTTTATTTCTCTTCAAGCTGCGGAGTGTGGACTCTTACTTTGGCCTCTACATACATGACATGGAGGGACTTCCACTTCCAGGACTCTGGATCTGATTCTCTTCTCCCTCTAACTTGGACCGGAGCTTACGGATAGTGTCCATAGGCTAAACTAAGTTCAGATCAGCACCTCTCTGCATGGTGCTGGTCCCGCGGCCATGGGGCAGAGGGATTTCTAAACATGTCAGCCTCACCAGGCCCTTGTTCTGTCTGCTTTGATTCCCCCACTCTGTACAGCTGAGGTTCCCCCCAAGTTATGCCATTATTTAGACTTTTCCTTTCAATTTAGAATCCGAAACAAGGATAAATCGTGCAACCTCCGTCACCCATTTGACCCCTGTGTAAACTGTCTGAGGGATAGGATGATAATTACCTTTTTTGGGGACAGAGTTGTGGGGGGGGGGAGTCAATTAAGTCTTGCACTGCGCTTTGAGATCTTTCAATGAAAGGCTCGGGGTTATTACTATTAACAAGATACCAAAGGGATATTTGCCAGCAATGACTCCCTTTGAGCCAGCATGTCTCTCATTAGTAATTTGGGGGCTTGGCACAGAGTCATGGGAATGTTTTAATGGCTTCTGTTCAACCCCAGAAATAGATTTTGAAGTTGCAAAAAGAAACGGTTGTTTTCTCTGTTCTCCCCCATTTCTGCACACGTGGTAACCCTCAGGGGAGGTCTCAGGTTCTCTGGCAGGGGCCAGAGAAGTGGGCAGCAGGGTTTTATGCCTGCCCCAATAAACCCCGACAGCTGATAGCACCGGGCCTGTTCCAGAGACTGATTTAGAGATGGGTTATACCACTTGCTAGTGACTTTGGCCTGGGCTGTATTTCTGGAGCCACCTGGCTACCATGCTAACCCAACGAGGTTTAGACTCTTTCTCTAAGAAATATTTGGGAAATGTTGGTGAATTGGAACAAGTTATTTTTCTCCTAAACCAACTCCCAAATTTGTTTTCAGAACTGTCTTTATGAGTCAAGAAAGAAGAATTTTTGTTTCTCCCTGGGAGGCCTGCATTTGTTTCTAGAGACACGGACAAAGAACACGTATTTCCAACCAGGTTCGCGTTTGGCCCTTTACTGGCCGAGTCCGTGCTATAATTTCATTTTCAGCGAGCTAGTAACCTCTTCTTTGAAAACTCTCTGCCCTTTCTCTGCCTCGGTTTTTCCCTTCATTTTTGCTCTCTCCTTGCTTTATGTTCAATCAATTCTTTTCTCTGCTTCTCACGGCATGATACACTGGATATGTTAAGAGGAGACATAGCTTTGACCCTTACCGATGGACGGGTGATCTTGGGGGAGTCACTTAACCTCTATGTGTTTCACTCTCCTCTTTGAAAGATAACATGGTGGCCCAGCAGAATACCTGGGATGGTTGAGCCAATGTGGACACAGTCACAATACTTAACAAGTATTGCAGACACAGGGGGTCACACAAACCTGTAATATGGCTCAATAGAAGCAATAGGGTGTGATGGGGATTGTGGCAAACTGGAGCAAGCGTGTCCCTCTACTTGGAGAAGCCACTTTTCCACTGTAGCAAAAAGTTGGCCAGAAATTTTTTCTTTTTCTTCTTTCCAAACTGATAGGAAACTCGGAAATTTATATAAAGTCTCCTGGATTTTTAACTATTGTAACCAATTCATTTCTTTTTAGACCGTATGGAACAGGAGAAAACGGTTGTGGGTTGAGATTAACATTTATGATTCGTTCGACTCTTTATTTATCCATTTCTGCCTCCTGTTCTTCGGTAATACTTTGCTTTTTCTACCCATTTCCCCCTGACATCAACAATGTTTTCTTTGCGTTCTCCTAAAGTAACACCAGATTCTTTGCTTGGGACATGTCCACACAAACCACAATTTCCGTATTCTTCTATGAGGCTCATTCTGACCCCCATCTGTCTCTTTCCTCCGAGCCAACAACACAAAGACACCACCAAGCCCACTGAGTTTTGAAGCAGTTAAGTGTACTCTTCCATTCCCAAGAGGAAAGTGGAGAACAAACCTCCCTAGTTTTACTTAAAAAAAAAAAATCTTGGCTGTTGATAGGATCACCAGGAATGCTAACCCATCAGCCACTTGGGGCCATAATGTGGCAGAGTTTGCCAATCCTTGGCCACATAAATAGTGCCAGTCCTGACCCTGGGAAGGGGCTGGCCTGAGGAGCCATGGCATTATGGCTCCATTGCCTTTCCAGAAAAATATGCTAAAGAAGCCCAACCACTGAGAGTTTAATAATAAACTGCACCATAGAAGGTATGTCCTTCTTCCCAGATGGGACCAGTTCTCCCTCATTGCAACCTATTGCCTTCCTCTGACTCTTTTCTTGGGAGAACTGTGATTATTCTGTTTAGGTCAAGAGCTCACCTCTTTGGAAAGGGTGTAATCATTTCTTGCACCCTTGCACATCACACTTCTCTATTCACCCACCAGGGGTGGGCATCAGTAATTGTTAAGGGCACTCTTTCCACTGAGTCTAGATGCGGCCACAAAATCCTTAATATGCATGGCAGCTGTCACCAGTCACTTGGGGTTGGGGTGTGTGTTAAAAATACAACAGGCAGGGCGCCTGGGTGGCTCAGTCAGTTAAGCGTCCGACTTCGGCTCAGGTCATGATCTCATGGCTTGTGAGTTCGAGCCCCACGTCGGGCTCTGTGCTAACAGCCCGGAGCCGGGAACCTGCTTCAGGTTCTGTCTCCGTCTGTCTCTGCCCCTCCCCTGCTCACACTTTGTCTCTCTTTCTCTCTCTTTCTCAAATATAAATAAACATTAAAAAAATTAAAAAAAATACAGTAGGCAAAAAAGTGAAAACAACTCAAAGAGCCATTAATTGGTGGATAGAGAAAAAAATGTGGTAATTCATATGATGGGATATTATTTGCCAATAAGAGGGGGTGCCGCGTGAATGCATGCAGCAATGTGGATGAGCCTCACAGAATGCAAAGTCAAAGACACCAGCCCCGTGGGAGCACATAATGCACATTGCGTGAGTCCACATCCGTGAGACATCCAGAAAAGGCAAATCCATAGGTGGAAAACAGATTAGTCATGAATTATCTGGGGCCGGGGTAGGAATAAAGTGTGACTAGAAATAGGCTCGAGATTTAATAAATTTAGAAAAAAAAAAAAAGGCATTGGACTTTATACTTAAAAAAATAAGTGAATTCGGTGTTATATAAATAAACGTCTCAGGAAAGCTATTTTATTATTTTTTTTTAATTTTTTTTAACATTTATTTATTTTTGAGACAGAGAGAGACAGAGCATGAACAGGGAAGGGGCAGAGAGAGAGGGAGACACAGAATCGGAAGGCTCTAGGCTCTGAGCCACAGCCCAGAGCCTGATGCGGGGCTCGAACTCATGGACCGCGAGATCGTGACCTGAGCTGAAGTCGGACGCTCAACCGACTGAGCCACCCAGGTGCCCCTGGAAAGCTATTTTAAAAACCGTACAGGAGGCTTTCCTGTTTGTCAACACATTATCTGGGGTCAGGAAGCCATGGAGGACGTTCTCCCGACTCACTGTGTGGCATAAAGAGAGGGCTTGCTTTTTTCTGTCTGCAGTTTCATCATCGATAATCTGAGGTGTTTGGGCAAACGCCATCTTAGGAGCTTTCAGGCTCTAACGGTACCCAAAAAAGAAACAAAACAAGGAGGAGTTACAAGTTCAGGGTCTGCCTGGAGATGGCCGGGCTTAGACAGCAGAGACCAAAGAAGTAGTTACAATTAGGGGGGTAATTATATGCAATTACACGCGAGCACAGTCAACCGAGGAAGTGTGAGTTACGCAGAGACCCCGTTCTTCCAAGTGGCTGTGAACTCAGCCTTCTGGGCAGTGACCCTGGACACGACTCCCCTACTCAGCCGCTTTACCCATTTTTACTTCTCTCTTCGACTCTAAGCTTCCCAAACTGGAGTTACAACGTTTTGGTAAGACTTTTTAGATTGTTGCTATTCCATTGTATCAAGGCCACCCCAAAACCTCAGATGCGAGCTATTTCCAAGGCAAAGGAGTCCAGGAGCCCACCCAAACCTATTGCTTCACATTTGGCCAAAGCATCCAAGTTTCTGTTTCTGCTTTGGGACAAACCAGTTGTTATGTTTTCAGCCCACGTGTCCTTTTCAGAGAAAGAAAAAAAAAAAAAAAAACAGCCAGAAAAGGCTGGGCGCTGTCTGATTTTCAGGGCCACACACACTGAGGGACAAACTGATGTGAGCGGGACTTTGCACATCTCGTTCCAGTTACAGAGAGGCAGAGATGTGATACGTCTGTTTCAGGGGCAAGGGAGGGAGGGAGGTGAACATCGAAGGGGCCTGGTTTATGCATGACACTTGAGATATTTATTTCTTCTTCTATTCACATATTTAAGATATAAGAATAATTTTGATTGCATTTTTATACCACCAAAGGATCTCAGGCTCTTTGTCAAAACAAATGAAGCGATGCAAAGCGCACAGGGTGAAAAGTGAAAACATCCCCACCCCCGCCACCACATCTCCTTCCTCCATTCACCCTTCCCTGTTTAAGCCTTAATCTCAAGCGGAAGTGAGCACTCTTAGTAGACGAGCATGGATTTGTCTCTTGACTTCTTTTTTCTGGGCACGGTACCGTGGATGTAAATTGTTCTGCAATCCCCTCACCCTATTGTTTCTTTTTTAAATTAAGTTTATCTATTTATTCTGAGAGAGAGAGAGAGAGAGCCAGCATGAGCAGGGGAGGGGCAGAGAGAGAGAGGGAGAGAGAGAGAATCCTAAGCAGGCTCTGCTCCATCTGCGTGGAGCCTGATGCGGGGCTCGAACTCACAAACCATGAGATCATGACCTGAACAGAAAAGGAAAAGCCGGACGCTTAACCGACTGAGCCACTCAGGCGTCCCCTACCCTAGCCCTATTTATATATGCTATTTACCTTTGACATGATTACGGGTACAGCTGTCTTATTTTTTTTTTTTTTTTTTAAATTTTTTTTTTTCAACGTTTATTTATTTTTGGGACAGAGAGAGACAGAGCATGAATGGGGGAGGGGCAGAGAGAGGGAGACACAGAATCAGAAGCAGGCTCCAGGCTCTGAGCCATCAGCCCAGAGCCCGATGCGGGGCTCGAACTCACGGACCGTGAGATCGTGACCTGGCTGAAGTCGGACGCTTAACCGACTGCGCCACCCAGGCGCCCCAGCTGTCTTATTCTTTTTAATGACTACCTGGTATTCCATTCCATGCAAGTACTTAACGTTGGTTTAGCCATGCTCCGCCCGTGGGCATAGGCACTATTTCCTGCGGGTTGCATGTGTAACCCTCTACGTGTATATGCATGTACACTTGGAAGTAATTTTGTCAAATAGGTTCCTCGACAGAAACGTATGGACCAAAGCATATGCCAGGCGGAGGTCTAGATGCCATGAATAAGGCAGGGGCAAGATACAATTGCTTCCAACCTTTGTAGAGCTTACAGTCTGGCTCAGCAATGCATTTCGGACGTACGCTCCAACCTGCCCCTACCCCTGCCCTGCCTACTAATATTGTGATGATTACTCCTGGTTTATGGATCAGCAGCCTAGGGCTCAAAAAAGTGTAAGAACGGTCCAAGGCCACCCAGACCATTTGTTGCATGGCCGGGAAACATTTCCGTGTCTGATCCTAACACTCCCACACTGTCTATGACCTTGCCAACCCCTGGCATTTCCTCCCTTCCATCCGAGGAAGATGGGTCAAATTTACACGCTCGGCATTGGGTCTAAAGCTTCAGAGATCCAGGTGAAATGAACCGAAGCAAAGGAGCAGGGAGACCCTGGGTCTACCCTGGAGGGTGGGCATGACAGATTTGAATGAGGCCTTCCACTTTGCCTCCCAATAGCCCTGGGCAAGTCACTTGTCTGTCACACTCAGGCTTCCTTATCCGTTGAGCAGAAAATATCAGTATCAACCTTCCCAAGTGGTTGTGAGGTTGCAGTGAGCTCATGTGTATAAAATGTTGAGCCTACTTCCTAAGACAGAGACAGAAGGAGCTTAATAAACGTAGCTCTTCTGATTGCTTTGATTTAATTTTTTTTTTTTTTTTCTTGTGCTAAGTCTGATTGCTTCTGGAGTGCCCAGCTCGTTTTGCCAATTCTGAGCCAAGTACCTGCTTTCTCACCACCTTGGCTGTCCTCAGGAGCCCTTGGGCGCTTCTCAGGATGGCCTTAGATTCCATCTCAGGAGAGTGTGAACATGATCTGTCCCCGATATAGTTCAGGGGAGCAAGGGAATGGAAGGGCAGACACAGTTAATGGTTTTCTGAGTAGCCATTTACGCTCAGAGTTCGGGAACTGGGTGTGATTTCTTCTTAGAATAACTCCTTAGAGATTTGCGGCCTGTTCTATGTTGTCATCTGGCTTACAGAGGCTCTTCTGTCCTTTGAAGACCCAGGTTCGGAACTTGGCTCTTGGGCGCAGCTCTCACTGCCAGGCTGGGCAAGTGCGGATGCCACTTGTCATGCCCGGGCCAGGTTTGCCCGGCCAGGACACTGGCCGCGGGGCCAGGCCATTCCTTCACCGCGCTGGGCTCTCTGCCACGGCTGGAAGACTGCCAGCAGGGGAGGAGGCAGGGCCTGTGCGGAGCCGGGTGGGTAATTGCTGCTGGGAGCCCGAGGTGGCCTCCAGCTACACGGCGGGATTAGTGACATCAGCCCCGCCCCGGCAGCAGGTCCTGACAGGACTGGAGGAGGTCGCCAGCGCCCGGGTCAGAGGGGACGCTGGCGGCCAGGAGGGAGAGCCCTCCCGGCCTGGGCTCCTTGGGGCCTGCCTGCCCGCCCCGGCCGTGGCTGTTAGGAAGACCCATGGGTCTTGCAGTCCAGGCCGCAGAGTGGGGTGAGGGGCAGGAGCTCTTTCTCGGCTCTGACATTTGCTCGAGAAGCTGCCAAGGGGTGGTTTATGTTTCTTCAACGGCGGTGTTACGATACCGCGGCTGCTTCTGTGGAGGTGACAGCAAGCCCTGCCCGAGGCTGGGACTCCCTGGCCCTCCCCTTTGCCAAGCCAACAGGGCCAGTTTGCGGAGGAGCAGATGAGCTCCCCACCCCCCACCTCCGCCCCGACGCGGTGTGTGACCTTGGGGGCCTTGGGGGCCTTGGGGGCCTCTCCCTGAAGTCCATTGTCCTCACCAGCTCCATGGGGACGAGGGGCTGCCCCCGCCCCGGGGCTCCTTAGCAACTGTTCCTTAGCTACATACTGACACTGCCCCATTCCAGGGTGTTTCACAAATATGATCTCACTTAATCCTATAATGGCCACATGATGTAGGTGCTATTATTATCCTTGTCTTACAGATGAGGCACGGAAAGACCAAACGATTTGGCCAAGAACGAAAACACACCTCCAAGCTGGCAGAGCTGGGATTTGACCCCGAGCCCCCTGGCTCTGACGTCGGTCATCTCAACCCCTGGGCTAGGCTTTCCGGAACCTGCCCGGGACCCCAGCCTCTTCCTCTGAGCACTCACGTCACTTTGGGATAGCACCTTGTCCGTGCGCCCACCTGCCGAGGGCCCGTCCCGGTGTTGGATTCTGAGGGGCCCGCCCTGGTGTCTGCTCACCCCCGCACACCCGGCACCTAGCTCTGGACCCAACGAGCAGCTCGGGGGCAATACGTGCGTGCGAGGGTGCCAGGAAGGTCAAAGGAGATAAAGAACTGAAAGTAGCAGGTGGATCCTTCTGAAATCACCCACGGTGCTCTGAACTCACAGCAGGCACTTGGGAAGTGTTTTTACCCGGGCCAGACTCACTGTGCAGACTGGAAAGGGAAGGTCCCCGAAGTAGCTACTTCTGAACCCCGAATGCTGACTCAGACCATCTTTCTGCCTGGGGGAGGAGTGTTTCCATCGCCCCGTTCAGCAACGACATCCTACCTTCGACCTCGGCTTCGGCCTTGACACGGAATGCCTTTGAACTGCCCCCGAGAAGGAGGGAGAAAGGGCCCGGGTCCCGGGCTGCACATCCTTCCTTCCCTTCTCTGTGTTTGTGGAGCCCAAAGGGGTGCGAGGAATCAAGGACCAGCCTCAGCTGGTGGTCCTCAGATGGACGCTGTGCCTGCCTCTGCCCTGTTCCCTGTCGCCAGCAGCACAGGGACCATGCGTGCGTGTCCCTGTTCAGGGTGACACTGAACAATCCATTTCTAGCTGATCAATCAATCCCAAGCTGGTGGGAAATCTGATGTCTTTTCGAAAAGTTTGCTCAGCGAGGACGTGCTATTTTCCTCTCGCATCATGCTCTCCCGGGTCCCCCTAGCTCATGTTCCCGAGCACAGCAAACCCTACCTCTGGGCATGGCTAGGTTTGCAAAGGGTTTGGCTGGGATGATGCAGTCATGTTACCAGCCTATCAGAGAGACAGGCCTGCAATAACGCATAGGTCCCACTGCTCTTTAAGCTGGGATGGATAATTGGTTTAGATAACAGAAAAAGAGCCATGCAGGGGCATCTGGGTGGCTCAGTCAGTTGAATGTCTGACTCTTGACGTCAGCTCAGGTCATGATCTCGTGATTCGTGAGTTTGAGCCCCACGTTGGGCTCTATGCTGACAGTGCGGAGCCTGCTTGGGATTCTCTCTCTCTTTCTCTCTCTCTCTGCCCCTCCCCAGCTTGTGTATGTGCATGTTCTCTCTCCCTCTCAAAATACACAAATAAACATTTTTTTAAAAACTTAAAAAAAGAGGAATCAGGTCAATTAGAAAGACAACACAGGGGTGCCTTTGGCTCAGTCGGTTAAGCGTCTGACTTCGTCTCAGGTCATGATCTCGCGGTTCATGGGTTCAAGCCCCATATCCGGCTCTGTGCTGACAGCTCAGAGCCTGGAGCCCGCTTCAGATTCTGTCTCTCTCTCTCTCTCTCTCTCTCTCTGCCCCTCCCCCACTCCCTCTCTCTCAAAAATAAATAACATTGAAAATAAATTTAAAAAAAAAGCAAGAAAGCCGACACAAAGGTATTGAGAGCCTACACTATGCCACGCGTCCTGTTCTGGGATCGGGAGGCCTTTCACTGGGACTCCGTTGTCTCACCCTAACTTCTGTATCTGGAGTGATAATAAACAAATTAATTAATAACAATAAATCCAAAGAAAGAATGTGTCAGAAGAAGAAATTGATGTCCCCCCCCGCCCCCCTTAGCGATGCCATAATTACCTGTTTGAAAAGTTCACCGGGACCGGGCCGGCTATCTAAGATAGAAAGTCATCTTACTCCAGGGCAAGATCGTTCTTGGCTTTCGTGGCTGAGGTTTTCACTCTTCAAGGAGGTGTCGTCATTTGCTAAAGACAATTTCTTGGCTCAAACATACCAGCTCAACCGTCACCTGCGTTCCTTGACAGACTCTTGCTTCCTAGTATTGCCACCCCTGGGGTGTGTGTTGGGGCCTTTGGTGCACAGCATGAGTATCTTCATCCATTTAGGGGAAGGTGGCCGGGGCGTATGCTACACTCCCCACAGGTGGCTTGGCTCCTAATCAAACTCCTTTTTGCTTCGCATGGGAAGTGTTCTTCCCAGACTATATGTCCTGCCTCCGCGGGCAGCCCGAGTCCCAGAAAATCGAGGGCTAAAATGCTAACATGAGCTTGTGATCCTGTCACGGAAACTGGTGTGTGTATCTGTGTGCTTGAATTTAGACCTCAGTGGGACGCTTTTCTTCAGGTGCTATTTCGAAATAGAAAAAAGATGGAATAGTTTGTTAGATGATGTTGATTCAGGAATAGTGTCATTAATCTTATAAGGGAGGACAACTGGGGCCCATCGTTTTAGAGGTATTAGAAGTCTTGCGTTGTGGACGAAATCAGACCTACCCATGCTGGCTTGTGCCATCCTATCCCTGAATGGCCACAGGGTATGGATGTGCATACACGAATGTGCAAACACACACACGCACTCACATACGCATACACGCTCGCATACATTTCCTCTGCATCCCGGCCTCTTTGGACAGCCTTCTATTTTCTCGAGAAAAGTAGCTCTGGGTCTATAACTAATTGTCTGCCTCTTGATCCTTTCTGAGCTAACAATACTCATCTGCCCGGCCCTATTCGTTTCACAGGAGCTTTTGTGTACCTAACATCAGGGTGTCCAGTTTCCTCGGTCTCACCCAGGTCACTAGGTACCTGTTCTGGTCCCCACCTGAGCTGTCACTTTAGCCTGCTCAAAAAGCCTTCAAATGCACACAGGGGCCACTAGAGGACGCTCCTCCTCCCCTGCTCTGATCAGGTTCAAGGCCAACGATAGTCCCAGGTGCTCTCAACCAAGCCAGACTGAGGGGAAGTGCATCATCACCAACGGAAGGCCCTGGGCTCAGTGGTGACTCATGCCCACACCTGCCAAAGGCAGGGTAAGGAAAGCTTCATCTGGAGGACTGAATCTTCAGGTCAGATTCCCAACCAGGTTCTCTGCAGGAGCAGAAATCAGTCATGGGGAGAAGTAGATAGAGTGGGGCCAGATCCTGGGGCCCTGGGCCACTCATAAGCCACCTTGAGGGACGTTTATATGCCGAGCAGCATTTTAAGTAGGATCCTTGGGCTTCAGGTTGGTTCTGAAAACTATCCTCAGCCCCAGTGGATGGAGAAAGCCTGTGAACAGCATATGTAATACTATATGACCTTCACAGGAAGAAGCCTTCTGTTGATTAACGCTAACCATTTGCCTGGCAGTGTGCCTCGTACTTTACCAGATGGCTCATTTAATCCTTCCATTAAACCCAGTATGATAAACTAGTAACCCCATTTTACAGATGTGGAAACTAAGGTACAGGTAAGTTAAATAACTTGCTCAGAGTTCCAAAGCTAGTTAAACGATGAAACCAGCATGTAAACCCAGGCAACCTGACTCCAGAGCCTGTGCTTACCCTTAATAGTAGAGTGCCCCATGATAGTATAAACCAGGGATTTACAAACTTGCTGGAAAAAAGACCAGATAATAAGTATTTTAGGCTTTGTGGGCCATGTGGTCTTCAGGGCAACTATTCCATTCTGCTTCTGTAGTGCAAAAGCAGCGTGGACAGTATGTAAATTAATAGTGTGGCTATGTTCCGATAAAGTTTTATTTAAATTTTTTTTTTCAACGTTTATTTATTTTTGGGGACAGAGAGAGACAGAGCATGAACGGGGGAGGGGCAGAGAGAGAGGGAGACACAGAATCGGAAACAGGCTCCAGGCTCCGAGCCATCAGCCCAGAGCCCGACGCGGGGCTCGAACTCGCGGACCGCGAGATCGTGACCTGGCTGAAGTCGGACGCTTAACCGACTGCGCCACCCAGGCGCCCTGATAAAGTTTTATTTATAAAAACAAGCCATAGGCCCAGATTTGACCCTTAGGCTATAAATTGCTGACCCCTGACATAAATCAAAGAGGAGACTGACATTTCGTATTCAACAAACATTCCCCGGAACACGTCTTATGTGTCAGGTACTTCGATTACCTTATTGAAACCTTCAAAAGTGGTGACGTAGGAGAGGAATTCCCAGTTTACAAATGAGGACACCGAGGCTCAGGGAAGTCCACTTTCCTAGAGACACACAGCTAGTCAATGGCCAAAGAGAACTAAAAGTAACTCGTCGTAACCCATGCTCCTTGGTCGTTGTTCTCTGTAGGCTTTCCCAGTAGACTGAAACCCCATAAATAATCAAGTCTCCAGAAGCCATATTGCTGCCTGAAGGGTGAAGGTGTCATAAGTTGGCCAGGACTGGCTGCAAGGCACGCTGGGACATCAGAGGCATGAGGCATCTGGAAGAGGAAGAGCTGCTGGTGGCGAACTGGAGGGAACTTGCCCAGCTGGAAAGCTGGCTATGGGTGGAGAGAGGGACTGTCCAGAGGGATGTGGGAAATTCTGACAGGGAGTCTCATCTCCACAGGGGGGTATTATGTGGGCGGGGGTGGGGTTGTGGGCAGAGGGATCAGAGATCTCCAGACCATGAGTACATGAGCGCCGTCCCGGTTGGGAGCAGGATCCTACTGGAGTCTCTGGGGAGGAGGGAGATGAAGGGGTCGGCCACCGTTGTGGCGGGCTGGTTCTCAGGAATGAATTCTAGGCACAGGAAGCCGCAGACTGAGAAGAGGAAATCCTAAGTTGAACACAGTCCGATAATCCAGGTAGAAACACTGCCTAAGCCTCCTGCTTCAGCTTATAGACCACCTCCTCACAGAGGCCTTTGTGAACATTCCAGGCAGACCCCCCTGCTTCTCCTCATCTCCGCGCTCTATTTTTCTTTACTCAGACACCCTTCCCATTTCGAGGCCTTCATGTCTTCCTTTCCCTCTTCCGGGAATGCTCTCCTCTCTGACAGGCTCCTGGCTTACTCCTTGCTGTCTCGCTGTTTCAAGGTCCTTTCTCCAAAGTCACTTCCTCAGGGAGCCCTTCCCTGACCCCTTCAGCATTTCAAAGCCTCTTCCCCGCCTGATATTTTATGAACTTCTTTTTTCTGGGTTACATTTTTCCTCCCTAGCATTCATTTACCACCAACCTACGAAATGGGTTACCTTTTTACCTTGTTTCTTGACTGTTCTCTAGAAGGTCCAGGAAGCTAGGAAGTGTATGTAGTCTTGTTACTATGCCCACAGTGTTTAGAACAGTGCCTGGGACCTTGCAGGTACTCGGTAAATATCAGTTGAATTAGCATATTCATTTGTCACAATTTGTAACTATGTACTTAATCACTTATTACCCATGTCTCTGACTAGACTTAAGTTCTGTGAGAAAGAAAACCATACCATGCTTTCAATTGCATCCCCAGTACCTAGAATATATTAGGTGCTCAGTAAATATTTGTTGAGTGAGTGAGTGAAAATTTGGAGCAGATATGGCTCCTACTTGGCAGGAGAAGTCCAAGAGCTTGTGTATCTCATCAGTTGAGCCCTCATTGAGTTGGTTTGTGTTATCATTATTTGCAAAGGGGTTTGTTTTCCTCAGTAACCTGAACTCTCTCTAAAGGGCACGTGTTGGGGCGCCTGGGTGGCTCAGTCGGTTGAGCGTCCAACTTCAGCTCAGGTCGTGGTCTCACAGTTCGTGAGTTCGAACCCCGCATTGGGCTCTGTGCTGACGGCTCAGAGCCTGGAGTCCGCTTCGGATTCTGTGTCTCCTCCTCTCTCTGCCCCTCCCCTGCTCATGCTCTGTCCCTCTCTGTCTCAAAAATAAATAAAAATATTTTAAAAAAATAAATAAAGGGCCCGTGTTGTTTGTAGTCATCTCTGAACTCAACTAGGGCTTAGTAGGGGATGGTTAATTATCTGACAAATGGATAAAGGCATGCCAGGATGGCAAAAGCCAGGCCCACAAGTGCAAAACTCGTTTGAGAGGCCACTACCCCACGAGGCTGAGCCTGCCTCCTTTGAGACTGACACAGAAAAGGCAAGGCTGTGTTTGCAGGGGGTGAATGTCAGAGACACCATGTGGGAAGGAGCAGGAGGAACAGACACAGCAGGCTCTGGGAGACCTCTCAGAGTCCAGGGGCTGGGGGTCCTTCCAAACAAAGCTGGTTCTGGCTGGGGTGACAGAGCAACCAAAGGAGAGGAGGCAGGTAGGGGAGGTGGGGTGAGATGGGATCACGGAAGGACCAGGCAAGAACCCATGCCACTGGGCTGCTCGTGTTCAAGAGTGAGCGCTGAGAGGCAACACGAGGGACATGGGGTCCTGTAGCTCCACGGGAAAGGCCAGGAGTCAAGGTTCTCTTCAAAACACGTAGGGGATAGGATGCCAACCCCATCCCCACCCCCTTCTTGAAGCACATATCCTAATTTGCTTTGCTTAGTACTCCAAAACCTATAGAATACACATTGCTTGCGCCGAGATGCTAACTTGCAAACCAGGCATGGGGGGATCCAGAACAATTCCTGGAGTAATCGTTTACTTCAGGGATGCCTTTGGGTGGTTACCTTTCTTAAATAGGTGAATGCCTTAAGCGGATGCATGAATGTAGGCATGAACAAATGGCCAAATGAACAAATGGATTAATGAATGGATAAAACAAACTTCCAGCAATTTTTAAAGATAGGGTGTAAAGGAGGGGTGTATTTAGAGATCATGGAGCCTGTCTAAATGAGAGGCAAGCCAGCTGGATTTCAGAGACATAATTATGTCCATATTGCATGGAGCTCCCAGAGAAGGGCCTCTGAAAGTGGAAGAATCTGAATTGGGCTCTGAATAGTGCAAACAATTTTTTGTCATTTCATTTATTAAAAAAAAAACTTTTTTAAATTTGTTTTTGAGAGAGTAAGAGAGAGAGAGAGAGGCAGAGAGAGGGAGAGGGAGAGAGAGAATCCCAAGCAGGCTCCACGCTGTCAACACAGAGCCCGACGCATAATTTGATCTCGCAAGCTGGGAGACCGTGACCTAATCCCAAATCGAGAGTCGGACATTTAATTGACTGAGCCACCAAGGCACCCCTGTTTAACTGACTTGAGTTTGGAACTTGGTAAGATTTTCTGTGTTAGCTAATATATGGATGATATTTGTAGATGTTATATGAACATTTTATAAAACCATTATCTTTTATGCCTATGTATACTTCCTATGAAGACATTTGGACAGAGGAAAGTGAGAGTAAGTTTTTATGGAGGCACTTTCATGATGCCTCTTTATTATTTCTATAGTTGCCTCATTGTACATTTTGGTGCTATGCTACTCGGTGTCCAAACATATGAGTATTTGCTCTGAATTCTGTTTGGCCCCAGAATGGGTTGGTTCGATAGATATAGTTAACGGGGACAAAAAAAGAACACCACAAACAGGCGGGTCGTGAAGCAGAGTGATGACAAAACATAGGGACAATGAGGACGCTATCCTGTCGATGTTGGACGAAACAGAACATGGCGGTGGAAAGAAAGAGGGATGTGTTATTTGTTGAGTATTTTCTGTTGGTCACTGGGTACTTTGGCCCTGATTTCTTATTCAGTCCCCACCGTATGGTCAGGGAAGGGTATCAGCAGTATCCTTTCATGTCCCGAAGAACTGACGATGGTGAGGTTAAGTGACTTTGCAGAAGTTACTCCTTAGAAAGGAGCTTCAAACCCTAGTCTCTGTGGGTCAAACGTTTATTCTGGCGACATTTCAGCGTTTTAAGACCTCAAAGGCCAGACCAGAGAAACAGGAGGTGGTGACAGTGGAAGCCAGGGGGCAAGATTATGGACAGTAGGGACTGGAGTGAGGGCTTTGCAGGTATGGAGTGTGATTGCCAGTGTGACTGAGATGTGGTTATCTGCAAGGCGATACCGTGTCCCCTGTTTTGGTAGAAGCTGGAGGACTGGGTGCTTGGAGCTGAATCCACGGGGGTGAACCTCAGACCTGCCGCTAAGAGTGACTTTGAAGTGTTGGGTGCTGATACTCAAGTGGAGCTAGGATGTCCAGTTTAGGAGAGTTAAGCTGATGTAAAACAGGCAAGGGCGAGAAGCTGGAGAGTCACCTGTCGTAGAAATTCAGAACGAAGCGCCATGGCCTCGATGAAAGGGAAGCAGTGGACATGGAGGAGACTCGGGAGCATATCCGAGACATTGGGAAGGAAGAATCTGTGTGATTTAATTGCTGATTGGATATCTGAGACACACGAGAAGAAAGAAAGAATATGTTTGGAGTACAAATGATCCAATGGGCAAGCACTGCGTTTTCTCATTTTACTATCCTAACAACCCCGTGAAATACATGTTGTGACCCCTCTTGACAGATGGGAAAACTGAGGCTCAGGGAGGTGAGGTGACCGGCACATAGAGTTAGAGGCGGAACACAAGTCCAGCTACTTCTAATTCCCAAATCTAACCTGTTCACACAAAGCGGCTTGAGGAGGTGTGGGTGCTGCCGATGGAAGCTTGAAGGAGCATCTAGGGGCCGTGCTGCTCCAGGTACTACGTAAAACAGATACTCGGTTTCTTTAAAACCGAATGAAACCAAAAACTAACAACCCAGAAAACAGAAAACAAGGCAGAGTGCTGAGTCACTCCCCCCCAAGAAGCTTGAGCGGGGTGATTATAAGCAGCTGGAACAGACATCATGAGGCTCCGGTAGAAACGCCAGGGGAGAAGCAGGAAGGGACTGGTTTGGAAAGGAGAAGGAGAACTGAAGGGGGGAAGTTATTTCAGAGGACAGAGCATGGCCGGACAGAACCGGATAGAGCCAAACAGAGCCGGAGCCTGAGGTTCGGGAAGAAAGAGAGAAATCAAGTTCTAAAAATTCAAGAGTTCCTTGATCCACGTTGTCTCTTGGTTGGATGGGAAGGGAAGGGACCCAGGGTCCCAAACCTTGAAGTCGGGACGCTCCATCGCATGAAAACAAGTTTGAGTTGAGACAATACCGATAGTGGGGAAGCTGGTGGGAAATCTACAGCGGGGCGGGGGGGGGGGGGGGGCCTGAAGCTGAACGATGAAGTGCCCGAGTTGTGTTAGCGGTTATTTTTTCTTATCGTCTCTCCCATAGGTACCTGAGGTCTGTTTATCTTGAAAGGTTGAGTAACTGCCTTTTTTTTTTTTTAATTGATCGCCTGACTTTTGATATATAATCACTGAGTTAATTTTCCCTTCCTGCAATTGCTGTACCTCTGAATTGTCCTACCTATGTAGCTATCCCCACTGGGGACCCTGGGATCATCCGGGCAGCTCCCGAGGTCCAGGCCTCGGCTAAGGGAGCATTTATGGAGCACTGGCCCGGCAACTTTGGCTGACGTTAGAATATCATCCTATCAACCCCAAAATGGGAAGTCAGGAGGGGAAGTGGATTAGGAGCGTGGGGTGAGGCATGCTCATTCTCTGCATCTGGCCAATATCATTTGAACCTACCCTACTCCACGGACTCAGCTAGAGGCCCAAGGACAAGTTGGACTGGGAGCATTTAGCTTCAAGCGTTGAGTTAGCTGAAGCGTCCAACGCTTTCCTTTAGACTTAGATGAGTGGAGATGGGTGAACAATGGGATGTGAAGACATTCATTTGCGAACAACAGGCCCAGTTGAGTGAGCAGGATCCATTTGGAAACAGAAGTAATGTAGAGGGAGAAAAAGTACCATGGAGCACAAGAAGACTCATCCTTTGTTTTCGGGGTGAGTGGAAAAATGTGTAAGTGTGATGCCAAGGGTCAGGGAGAGCTGGGGCACCGACAAGCCTCGGCTAGACCTGGGTCTGAACCGTAGCTCTCTATTTCAGGGCTGTCTGAAATAAGATAACAGCCAAAACCCGTCTGAAACTCATCTATATACGGGGTGAAAAATATGTGGTATGAGGGATGGAAATGGATTAGTGCCTGTAAAGTATCTGATAGGGTACCTGGTACGGAATAAATTCTCAGCGAATATTCCTTCCCTGGCCCTTCCTCCTGTGGAAAAACATGAATAATGAGGATACCGTCGCAGCCAAAGCTTATGCTTAGGGCTGGGTTGGAAAAATCCCATATTTGTCACAATTTAGATAAACAAGAACTATTAAGTGCTGGCCACATTAATGGTGAAACCAAAGTCCAGCCTAATAGCGTAGCTTGCCCAAAGTCGTGAACCTGCTAGGTGAAAGGCTCATATTCGGTTTCCGAAAAGCCGCTTGGAACGTTGGCCCCCGGGTTCCTCATTCCCTAGCTTATCAGGTTAAGGTTAGAGAGTCTGTGCTCTTAATTAAAACCAACATGCTTCCATTCTGTGAACATACGTCATAACTTGATGGCCATTGGGAGCACAGTGGGTCCTCCCACTAGCCTTAATAAGGTCAAGAAAGAAACAACAACAGTAGCCACTGTCCTCCCCATCTCCCTTGGCTCCATGGCATGTGTCTCTTTCTCTCTGGGAAGTCCGTGAGTCAGGATCTATCTCCAGGAACGCCAGGCCCGGAAGCTGCGCTCAGCTTGCCTGTGTTGTAAGAGGACCTGACCCCCAGGGAAAAGCATGCGGCATTGGGCTGTGTACGGAGCTTGGTTCGTGGATGGACGATGCCTGTGGTCCTCCATTTGCCCTCTTGCCTCACTCCTGCCCGGGATGCATCTGGGGTAATGGACAAAGGAACTCCATTCCTGATAGGTCGGTAGGTGCCCTCTGGGTCGGCTCAGTAAGGAAGGTAGAGGGCCTTCGGCAAAGACAAGGGGCAGAGGGAGGAAGCCCCCTCCCATCGTTTTCAGAACAAAGAGCCCTGACTTACTTGCGCTCTCATCTCTCTTCTGCTGGCTACCAGTTGACTGGCTCAACGGTCTATCTGCAAAATGTCCAAGTTTAGTGAGCTTAACTCTGCCTATCGGAAGTTCTGCAAGTTAGTGACTGTGGAATGGGGCTCGTGGGAACCCAGAACTTGCTCTGGAATGGACACACCTGGGTTAAAACTCCAGCTCCTGTAGTCACTAGTCCTGGAATTTCAGGAAATTACCCTCGGGGTTCCCATTTTATCAAAGAGTATTGTATGATGGATGGAAATGCTTAATATATAGTGCTGATGTGTAATACATGCTCAATAAATGGCAGTTTAAAAAACCCTCCATATATCATCTCAACACACACAGATGCGAAAGAATATATATGCCCTGCCCTACGTTGCTAGCGAGAGGAACCTCTTAAAAGTCTACCTCAGAACCATTTTCTGGTTATTCAGGCCAAACACGGCATATTCTAAATTCCCTGGATTTCCTCCAAGGCAGCCCTAAACAGCAGACAGGGCTATAGGGAGCCGGGGAAGTGGGGAAACAGACAACATTTCTAATCCTGAGGTCTGTTAAGCAATAGGAAAACACCCTTTGGGGGTGATTGCTGACAAAAAGGCCTTCCTGTTCCAAACTGGAGGCAAGGACTGGAGCAGAGGGAGGAAGCAAGCCAGCAGTGGTTTTGTTTGGGACCAGCTGGCTCAGCCTACTGAGGCGGGGACCCGGCGCTGGGCCTTCCTTTCCCCACCCCCTTGCATTCTAGGAGAGAAGTCTTCAGAATGGGAGGTCGCCATATTGGCCAAAGACTCCTCCCGTGGGGCCTGGAGAGTGACAAAAGTGGCACAGAGTTCCTTTTCAGGGTGGTCTTTGACAGTAACAGGGAATCCAGGAAAAAGTTTGACGCTAGAACATTAAAACAGAAACACATTTTTGGGGCTGAGATTTCCAACTCGGGGTCTAAATTCCCAGGCAATATTGAAGGCTTGGTGTAAAGAAAATGCACTTTGGGGTCCAGATTGCCTAGATTTCCTCCCTATTACTGCTTTTTTTCCCCGAACACAAAAGAAAGTTAAGCTCTGCTCTCCAGGATGGAGCAAGAGAGAGAATGATCCATTTATTTAGTGCACAGGAGATGGTTTCCAGAGGATTTGTTGGAAAATGCCCTTTGCCTGCAGGCCCTTGGCACCCAGGCTGGGCTAAGCTGATTAAAGCTCCATTCAGAATTGCAATAACCCAAAAGATATGCGGGGGCCACTGATGGGCCTCGAGATTAGCCACTAAACTGATCACTCTCTCTGGGATTGTGGTCGCTATATTTTTGGAAACTGGGCACTTAAAAAAAAAATTTTCTATTTTCTCAGGCTCTGTGTGCGGACCTCATTAATTTCCCAAAGTCTCAGCAGAAGAACAATTGCTCTAATTCCATCTGGCAAGGTCCTAAAGCCTGAAAATTTCTCATATAATATAAAGTATATGGAAAATGAATAGACACACTTACATGTGACCTCTGTAATAGATGGCCCAGTATCCATAATAGGCTACACCCCGTACACAAACACGCACATATGTGTATATAAATATTTTTTTTCCTTGCCTTCCTGCCCTTATCCTGGAATTCTTAGCAATTTGGCCTGTCCTTGCTTATTAATGATGTTTCCAGAGCACAGCTCATTGGTGCATTTTCAGCAATGGGCTGATTAATAGGTGGGCACGGGGGAGCTCTTTGGGAGCCTGAACATTGCCGGCTTGTTGACCTTGATGCTGGGGGATAGTCTAGCTTCAAACTATGGAATCTCAGTTAGCGTCATAAATTGTGGAGCCACTGGTTTTATTACCCTTCTGCCTCCTGCCGGGAATGTTGTTTCTCTTTAATAATGGGCTGAGCAGCAGCAATGAGCCCTTCCCCTCCTCCTCCCTCCAAGGCTTGCCCCGTCCACTCTTCTCCCCCACCTCCACTCTCCACCTTCCAGCGCTGGTCACCAAGGCGGACAGACGGACAGGCAGACGGACACAGACACACACACACACACACACACACACACACATGCTCACAGCATCGCACATTTACACTCATTGTACACACCCATGTGTATTTATATAGAAAGCTGTCCTTCCCCCTCCTTTTAGAGCCAGGACTTAGTAAGGAAACACCCCCCACCCCCCACCCCTCTCCTTGGCACAGCTAAATCAGGCAGGGATTTTCAAAAGGCGCTTTTGTAAACATCAAAGAAAAACAGAAAGTAACCAATCTTAGAACACATAAAAATAGTCTTGTTTTCAAAATAGAGATTTCTAGAATCTCAGTAGAAATAGAGAAAAACTGGCCTGCCTTCTAAGCACTGTTCTCAAAAGAGCAAAGATAACTCTCCTTGCTTCCTCATTTCCCTGCCCCCTGTGGCCTCCAAAGGCCATCCCTCTCCTTGGGCTTCAGGGACTCATCTCCATACACAAGGGCACCCTGGAGCTGGACCCAAAGGAAGATTTACTTCCTTGCCTGATGTCAGTCCCTCCCGCTTCTAGATCTACCCCACTCCCACGTCCAGAGAGCCGCAACTCAAAGCTTCAGATTTTTGCTCAATTGTCTCTTCTTAAGCAAAGCCCTCTGGGGCCTCCAGTCAATCAAACCCCTCTCTTTATATCCAAGAGTAACAATGTTCCTTCTCCCCTTCACAGCAGGCATCATGGCTGTAAATGCAGGTTTCCTTGTGGGAGCATTTGGTTAATGCCCTCGTCCATAATGCCCTCGTCCAGAGCCGGAATGCGAACCCCTTGGGCGCGGTGGGGGTGGGGGGGATGCCATATTGACTGCGTTCACCTTTAAATCCACAGCACTGGTCTCATTACCACATAGTTCACTTTAAAGAATATTTGTGGGGGTGCCCGGGTGGCTCAGTCGGTTAAGCATTAGACTTCAGCTCAAGTCATGATCTCACAGCTCATGAGTTCGAGCCCCGCGTCGGGCTCTGCGCTGACAGCTCAGAGCCTGGAGCCTGCTTCGGATTTTGTGTGTGTGTGTGTGTGTGTGTCTGTCCCTCCCCCGCTCATGCGTGCTCTCTCTCTCAAAAATAAATAAACATTAAAAAAACTTTTAGGGGCGCCTGGGTGGCGCAGTCGGTTAAGCGTCCGACTTCAGCCAGGTCACGATCTCGCGGTCTGTGAGTTTGAGACCCGCATCGGGCTCTGGGCTGATGGCTCGGAGCCTGGAGCCTGTTTCCGATTCTGAGTCTCCCTCTCTCTCTGCCCCTCCCCCGTTCATGCTCTGTCTCTCTCTGTCCCCCAAAAAAATAAAAAATTAAAAAAAAAAGTTGATAAAAAAACTTTTAAAAAATTAAAAAAAAATATTTGTTGATGGAATAGACAGCCCTTCTGCATGGCACCATACACGGAGGAGAAGTGGCTTCCCAAACCTCTTCTACTTCAAATGTCTAAGACGATGATCTGTTTCCATATTGCAGGATATGTTGTCGGTGTTCTGCTGAGCCGGTGCACCTTGTCTCTCAGCATCGCTCGACACTTACTTTTCCAGGGAATTACTTGGAGATCAGGGGTTATGTTCCCCAGAAAAGCCTAGGAAGCTAAATTCCCCCCAGAAGGTGGTCAGTAGCCAGTAGCCAATTAAGATGAGGGTAGAAAAGCCTGGGTCCCTCGCCTCAAGGTAGGAACACTTTGTGATGCTGTCCAAGCTGAGACAAGCCTTCAAGGGAACTCACCTGTTTGCCTGGCTTCCTGTCTGGCCACATGCTTGCTTCCCTCACCCCCCACAGATTTTACTTGAGAACACTCCCTTAATAACTCCGTGCATGTGAATCTCTGTCTCAGGAAGTGTTTCCAGTGTACCTAAACTAAAAGACATTCATTATTCCTTCCTTTGGGTCCAGTGACTCTGGAATCTCCATGTATGACCGTATTCGGCGACCGTATTTACTACTAAAGGATAATAAATGCGACTTTCACATGTATAGCATTTTATATTCTGCATGGTGACTTTTTTTCTGCATAATACTTTGCATTCCTTAACGTTTTTTATTATTTCGATAGTATAACCATTCTGGGCAAACACCATTATTTTTAGAATGGGGACACTGAGGGACGTCTGGGTGGCTCAGTCAAACGTCCGACTTTGGCTCAGGTCATGATCTCATGGTTTGTGAGTTTGAGCCCCACGTTGGGGTCTGTGCTGAGAGCTCAGAGCCTGGAGACTGCTTCAGATTCTGTGTCTCCCTCTCTCTCTCTGCCCCTCCCCTGTTCTCTCTCTCTCTCTCTCTCTCTCTCAAACATAAACATTAAAAAAACTAAAAATTGGGGCGCCTGGGTGGCACAGTCAGTTAAGCGTCCGACTTCAGCCAGGTCACGATCTCGCGGTCTGTGAGCTCGAGCCCCGCGTCGGGCTCTGGGCTGATGGCTCAGAGCCTGGAGCCTGTTTCCGATTCTGTG
Organism: Prionailurus bengalensis; assembly: GCF_016509475.1. NCBI lineage: Eukaryota > Metazoa > Chordata > Mammalia > Carnivora > Felidae > Prionailurus > Prionailurus bengalensis. The sequence goes on from NC_057354.1 coordinate 19,833,840, forward strand.
TCTCCCTCTCTCTCTGCCCCTCCCCCATTCATGCTCTGTCTCTCTCTGTCCCAAAAATAAATAAACGTTGAAAAAAAAATTAAAAAAACAAAAACAAAAACTAAAAATTAAAAACTAAAAAATGTTTAAAAAAAAGAATGGAGACATTGAAACTCACCGTGTTTGTTTAGGGGTTCTTAGCTTGGGACCGAGAATTACGGATCAGGATTTTCATGGTCCACATGTCTTTCTTGTAGACCCTGCTCCTTCCTCCCCAGAATCTCAAGCCTCTATGGCAACTTCACTCTTTTCCTAGAATGAAACCTCAAGTAAGGCAGATACGACTGGGGCTCCTAAGTAGGTTTTGGTTAAACCATTCAGTTTAGTTTAGCACACAATTACCAAGTACCTGTAGCACCTGCCCAGGAACTACCCAGGGGTTTCTGAGACTTGGCTGTCATGCAAAACACTTAACGTGGACCTTGGCACATGAAAGACAATCAGTATATCGAACTAGGTCCCTTCTTCTCCTTTGGTCCAAAACTGTCAGCAGGTCCTGCTGGAGAATGACGAGGCGTTTACGCTATGGGAGACCTGTGCACGTAGGACATCCAAACCTGGGGGATTGGGGTTCACTTCTCAACGCCATCTTGTGGGCAATGAGTGGAAACGTTGCCAGGGTTTGGGGAAGGCTGCCTAGTCATCGTGTGATATGATTTAAAAATTGGAATCGGATTACCTATATCCACGGCTGTGGAAGGAGATCTAGTGATCATTTCAATATGCAGAAAGAGAGTTTAGGAGTCAAGAATAATGGAGTCTACTGACACTGAGTTATGGATGAGACAGCTGACCGAGGTAGGTTTACTCTTCAGTTTCCAGCACAGGCTGTGGGATCAGGCAGACCTAGGCTTGATTTTGGCTCTGTGGCTGCATCCTTGGTCAAGGCCTTGACCTCTCTCAACCAAGTTTTCCCATGTGAAAGTGAAAATAAGAGTAATGCTTGTTTTACTTCTTTCTTCAGACAATATTATGAGATTATTCACAATTAGCAATCTGTCCAATACTTGGCTCTTTAAATGTATTCATAAATGGTAGATTTACTGACATTACTATTATGATTATTATCACTTTCATAATGGGCTATTATTTTTGCCCTCTCTTCCAGTTGGAGCTGCAATCTTGATGATTATACACTTGAAAATCCAAAGCAAATTCTAGCTGTTATTAGCAGATATACTTTTTTCCCCTTCTGTAGGAGAGAGGCTCAGGAAAATATCACCTCTCTCAGAGGTTGGGTCGTGGATAACTTAGGTGGATGTTAAGTGGGACAGGAAGCCAGTGTCCCACAGGAAGCCAGTGAACAGCCCATTTGGTGCCTGTGAGTCAATCGGTCAGAAAAGTGACCAGGATGGTCTGATGATTCTCCTGAAACCCGTATCTGTTGAGTATTTGGTATGGCTAAGGATGTCTAGAGATGACTAAGGGGCTGATCTTTGAAAGAACATTCTCACAATTTGATAATCTGATGAAATCTATCTGTCTTCTCATCTGCTGGGGGAGGGGTCAGAAGGAACTATGTAGGTTTTTACGTACACGGTTTTACCTATAATTTCACGCTAAACACAGTCATAGACTTCAAATTTTAAATCCATTTGCAATTTATTAAGTGCTTCGCATCGCAACAGTTCTAGCGGTGGGTGCAAAGAAAACTCATTTGCATTGCTTTCAGGCAGTAAATCATGAACTTGACAGACTGAAGACCACAGCCAGAGTGATCAGGGCTAGTCAGGAGGGGCGCTTTAAAGAGCTATGGGCCATCCACGGGAGAGAAAGGTTCCTGGCTGGAGGTGGTGAGATTCATTAATTACCCAAAACATGCAAGGGTGCTTCGCTCTCCCTGCCGTTCCGTGGCCATCCTGGGTGGCATTATCGTCTCACGGCCAGTCTCGACTTCATACCAGCTGTCAATCTGAAATATTCAAATCACCCTGAGCCCAACCTTCCTCCTCATCCCAGCTTGCCCTGGAATGTATCAGGGAGAGAGTGGAGCTAGCTGGACTTCTCGAAATCCTCCAATGAGTCAAATGCCCTGGCAGACATATGCATACCTATGTAAATAGTGCAGTGAGCATTATTATACCTCTTCTACTGCTGAGAAAACTAAGGCTCGGAGAGCTTGAAAAAGTTACCCAGAGTCACACAGTGGGAGAGCAGTGTGCTTGACTACAGTTTTCCAGGTTTTTCTATCCCATAGGCTGGTGGCTGGGAATGTAGGCACACCTCTCCGGATGGATGCATGTTAAAGATCAGTGTGTCTGCCCTCAATTCACTCGCAAAGAGAGAGGTTCTTAACCTTTTAGGGGAAAGGGCAGAGTGTGGAAATATTATGTAACTTTGAGCATCTTCCCGGAAAAATACTGAACGCCTCGCCTGTAGTTTAGGAGGAATATTTGTACTCCTCCCCCATCCCGATCCTAAGCATCGACTCTAGGCTCGAAATACCCTGGGAGCAGACTCGTTAGCAATTCCAAGGTGTGCATTCCCTGCAAAGGAAAGGGTGCCAAGTGTTCTATTGAAACCCGCATGAAAAGAAGTAAGTGCCGGTTGTGGAAATCACCTGTTCCGCGTTGGCTGCCGCCTCAGAGTTTAGAAGGATGACGTACAGGACATCCGTCAATCAAGAGGATTCGGGACGTCCATCCGGGCACGGGGCCAAACTTCTGAGTGAACAGCCCCCACGAAGGGCTACGTGTCCCTTCTGTGTCGCCAAAGCGAATCTCCACCGGCTTTGCCGGGCAAGCTGGAGACAAGGTGTGATTCCTCTCGCAGGATGGATCTGTACAGAAAGCATGCGGGAGAGCGCGAGCCTGCGTGTCGTCTAGTATTCCCTTATTCGTCCTTAACCAAAATTAGAAAGATATTCTTGGACTGGCACCGTTGCTAAGATAGAATTTTTTTAAGTTAAGAGTTAAACATCGTAGGGGCTTTTGGGGTGCTGGCGTGCTGCATTTCTGGATTCGGATGCTGGTTGCACGAGCATGTTCAGTTGTGATACCAGTGAGCTATATTCACTTATGTATGTATGTGATACTTTTCTATATGTTTATTATACTTCTATATATACACATATGCCCCGTGTATATATATTTCTCCATGTGTATTAAAGGATTTTTTTAAATGAAGCAAGCTATCTAAATCTCGAACTTTTATGAGGAAAAATAGGATAATTTTCTGACAATATTTAAATGCTCAAAGTCAGTGAGCCAAACGTCTGCCATGTTAATTTAAAGGTTCTGTGAAATGGGAATTCTCAGTACATGTTAATACATTGAATTGAGAGTTGCAGCCAGATCCACTAACTCCCTTCCAGTGTGCCTGGCGGCAGGGTATCGTTTTTGGTACCTTGAGTGACTCCAGCCCCGGCCCCTCTCTGGGGCGCTACCTCGCGGGTGCTGGTTCCTCTGGGCTGAGTCTTGGCTGCTATTAGCTCCAAGGTCAGATTCACTAATCCTGACCTGGGCAACCTTGCAGGCCCACCAGGTTGTGCAGCGTGAAAGGAGCCTGGGGCCGCATGCTTGGCATTGCTTGCCCCGGGACGTGGGCGTGCGACCTGCAAATCCCACCTCCTCCTATCCTTCCAGTGGGCTGCCTTCAACCGCAGGTGCTTCAGCCCCGGTTTACTGAGCGGTGCTCAAGAGTCTTGTGGGAGCCCGCTCCCGCCCACCCTCTGACCATCTCTGTCCAGTAAGGGGCTGGATCCAGCTCCGTCTATCCTTCGGTTCTGGTGGCCTGATTCCAAATCCCACCTCTTTGGCACACGCCATGGAATCTGAACATAAGGAGCCAACTGGATCCCCAGTGCAGTGGCTCTTGTGTCCGATGGTCTCGGTGTGGTCCTCCCAAGGCTCCCGCTTACACACATGCGTCTTTCAGCTCTGCCCCACGGCACTGTGTCTTTCCTTCTTCCCCTCCCTGGCGGATCCCGCTGTTTGGTGGCCGAGTTGTATGACATCCCGTGTCTCTGTGCTTGGGGAAGCTGTCGACTTCGGAAACAAGAAGGGCTGACTGAACTACAGGAGGAAGGGAAGCAGAGCAGGAGCTGAGGTCCCAAGCTGGCAATGGCAACACACGAGCACGCAAGAGATGGCCCGTGTCCCCAGCCCCTGGCTGTAGGAAATGCAGGCCCGTCTGGGAGGGGAGCGTGCAGAGGCCGACCATCCCCGGGGGACTCAGCCAGGCAGGCGGTAGCGGGGGAGGGTGGGATTTAATGACGCACAATGATGGGTTTCTTTGCCTTTTTGTGTGTGTGTGTGTGAAAATGCTCCAATACCGGGTTTCATCCCCTATGTATTTCTTTATTCAGTCTTGAAAGGATTTAAAGAAGTTAACCGTCCATAGGTCATGGGTCATGTGGATCCGGCGTGCCTCTTGAAGACCCTCTACAGCATCATTTCTGAAAATATATCCCAGAAGGCACAGTCCTCCAAGGCCAGGGTCAGGTAGAGAACAGCAGGCGTGTTGCACGATGTCCATAAATCTGCAAGCCCCCCGACGTTGTTTAGCCCCTCTGAACTCACTGCTTCCTCCTCTGTGAATGGAGATAGCGATGGCGGCCTTGCCTGACTGGTGGCGGTGAGGCCCCTACGAGAGGGGAGAGAGCTCTTAGGAAACTGTAGAGTAAGGGCTGGTTCAGAGCAGAATGTGACCAAATTTGAGGAAATGAGAAGCTGCTGAATGGCAAGAGCCTCGTGACACGCAGTATCTCAAAGTTCAGCTTTGCAAACTGCTGTGATAACACGAGGGAAGCAAAGCCCGTGTAGCTTTCTGACCGCTGTGTAAATGTCTTCTCTTTTCTAGGCTGCAAGGACACAACCCTGTTTATGCCGCCTTTCCCTACACTCCTTGTATTCGTTGCCGAGTCCTGGATTTCTTACTCTTCTGACTTTTTCTCGGTCTCCATCACTGCAACCATCTCTCTACTTGCAATCTTAAAAAATTGAGAGTTACCAAAACTTTTCTTCTTAACCTACTATCTGTTCTCACTTCGTTAGTTGAGTCCAGCGACCTTACTCTCCCAAGTCAGCTCCCCAGAACCCCAAACCCATGACATCCCATTCTGCGCCCCCGGCCCCCCGGCCCAAACCTGTGGGTCTTCCTGTCCACTCTTTCTGTTACCTTCGTCTGTCCCGAACTGACCTCATGGACTTCCCTTCCAGATTGCTCTTCCCCCTAATTTTCTGTATCTGAGTGGACACCAGAGTGGACACCGTCTCCCCCAGCCCAAACCTGTGGGTCTTCCTGTCCACTCTTTCTGTTACCTTCGTCTGTCCCGAACTGACCTCATGGACTTCCCTTCCAGATTGCTCTTCCCCCTAATTTTCTGTATCTGAGTGGACACCAGAGTGGACACCGTCTCCCCCAGCCCGGATAACTGGCTAAACTACAAGTGACCTTGAGCACAGCACCCACATCTCTCTCCCTTTACTACAGAATCTTAGTGCCTTGTACACGACGGGGGCTCAGCAAATCGTTTTTGTGTGTGTGTGTGTGTGTGTTTTTTTTTTTAATATATAAAAGATTCAGTATCTTTCTGCCTCATTCCTATTAAATAATAATAGGAGCACCTGGGTGGCTCAGTCGGTTAAGCATCTGACTCTTGGCTTCGGCTCAGGCGCTGATCTCTCAGTTTCATGGGTTTGAGCCCCACGCGGGGCTCTGTGCTGACAGCACGGAGCCTGCTCGGGATTCCCTCTCTCCCTCTCTCTCTGCCCGTCCCCCTCTCACGCTGTCTTTGTTTCTCTCAAAATAAATAAACTAAAACATTTAAAAAATAATAATAATATAACAAAATTATGTGAGATAGGTAGGTATAGATAGATGGAGGTTGGCATAGTGCTTAACACATAACTACTTGAGTGTTTTCTGAGTGTTAGGCAGCATTAAGCGCTTTATACGTTTGCGTTTTATATATATATGCTCTCTCTCTCTATAAAATATAAATAAAACATACTTGTGTATGTAGGCATACATGCAGTGTGTGTATGTTGTGATGTAGATACATATATATGTATATTTGAATGACTTTCACATGCATAATCCTTACCTGTGTAATTTACCGGTTTTACAGATACATTGTTACGGATAACAATTCGTAGAACTCCATGTGTATTCCCTTTCTAAGGGATTCGCAAATGTTAATTCATTTAGTCCTTTTAACAACCCTTTTGTGTCAGGGACTACCGTCCCTGCTTTATAGACGAGGGAAACTGACGTCGGTGGGGTTCAACGCCCTGCTCAGGGTAGCAGCCGGTAAACCGCAGAACAAGAGTCGCGCCCCCAGAGTCCAGTTCCGGAGTCTGAGCTTTGGCTGCGTCTCCAGGGCCGAAGGCCGAAGGGTAGCTGTGGGGATAACACCTGCACGCCCACCAAGGACAAGCCCCCAGTGCTCCTTCTAGAGTACCTTCTAGTTGGTCTTTCTCTCCCGCGTATCAAGCAGGGTGCAAACAGCACTAACCAGCGGTATCCGTTGGCCAAATGAATAGATGGGTGAAAAAAATAAATAAGGGGAGGGGTCTCCACATTTGCTTCGACGCCTTTGGTGGACCCACTTGCCCTACTGGATTTATTTATTTGTTTGTTTGCTTCTTTCCTTCTTTATTTAGCTAAAAGCGTTTTTCTTCCTGCCGAATGTTTTATGCCGTCCCAACATGGCTTTCCAAAGATGATCATCATTACTCCTTCAGGTCGTCTCATCCATTATCATTTTTCCTTTAAACAGCTGATTGAAAAGGATTTGTTTCCTTCGTACAGGTCACTCTCGTCTGGTAGTGAGGCCAAATGTTTCTTCCCCTGGGAACACATCTTCATTTTTTTAATGGAAGTCAATGGGAGTTAATAAAAGGAATGGAAAAGGCACATCGCTGCCAACTGCTCAAGTATGTATCCATTCCATTCCGAGAGCCCCACCTGTCCTCGCGGTGGGTCTCCTGGGGAATCCCCCAGGCAGCTAGATGGACGTCGTAGGAGACGACGGTGCTGTGGCTGTTTGTGATGCCGGGGTGCTCACAGGATCCCTCAGCTCGGCAAGGAGGTCGCTGGCGGTCTTGGAACAAAGACCGCCAGTGGTCTTTCTCTTTAATCCGCCACAAAACTCTTGTGGGACTGGAGTTCTCCTACTTTTGTTCTGTCCAGACCAATTGCAGGCCACTGCCGAGCTCAGGGGCCGACGCACTCAACACGTCGTTATGACCTTCCATTGTGCTTAGTCCTGTCCCAGGGAAGAGGCAGAGTGGCACCGAAGATATGAGCCAGACTCCCCGGGGGTTTCAGTTCTAGCACCAAGGGATGTGAAGGAAGTGACTCGATTCCTCCACGCTCCCGTGCTCTCCTGCGTATAAAGAGTGAGTGGCAACCACACCTTCTGCTGGGGCCGTTGGGGGAATTAAATGAGATAAGCCTGTTCAGGCAGCCAGGGGTGAGGGCTCAACGGGTATGACCCACAACGGTGAGGACATGAAGATGTTGTGTGGTAGAAGGTACAAAGCTAACTCAGACACAGTCCCTTCTCTCAAGACACCGCGGGCCAACTGGGGAGACGCACACGCCCTCGTATAGTCCTGTGTCAGGAAGGTGTAGAGGACGGGTGTAACAGTTGCACTGCGGAAGGCATTCCTGGCTGAGGCTGTCAGCAAAGACTTTGTAAGAATTTTAATACCTAAGCCGGACTCTCAAGATATACAGGCCTCAGAGATGTAGGGACAGGCTGGAGAGCCAATGTTGTTGAAACAGAATCGAATCTGGCAATAACTCCTTCTGGAAAGCTGAGATATCTTCAAGTTGTCTCTGCTGCGTGTTCTGCCATGAAAATTGTGATCAGAATTTTACATGTATATAGCACATTTATTTTTAGAGTCTCCAGTGATATTATTAAAAACTAAAACCTTCCATGTTAGTGTTGGTCTGTCTTAAAGAAAAAAAAAAAAACCAACACGTATACATTTTCTTCCAAAGAGCTCTCTGACTCCTGTAAGAGTTAGTGAGATGCTGGGACTAGCGATGGAACCTAAAATTATTCGGATATTTAAAAAAATGCAAAAAGTAAGCTTCCAGAAAGCTCTCAAAAGTTAAGTGTGTAGAAAAAGCCCCAATCATAAAGAATGACCGATGATGTCCTGAGCTGCCAGGGAGTTGGAGAGAAAAAACGTTTCAGAGGAAAACATGTTGAGATGAAAAGCATGTTAGATTTGCTGTCGGGGTATCCTTGGGATATAGTCTGCTTTGGAGGCAAGCAGTGGAGGGTCCTGCAAAACAGGCCAAACACTGGTGGAGAATTGTCTACTGAGAACCGTGCAAGGGTACGGCAAACGACGCCACTTCCCAGTGCCCAGTGATGACACTCTGAATCCTGAATCATCAGCCTGGGCTCACACAGTGTTGCCCGATGGGACTTGGTGATTACGCCATATTCTTGCATACGATGGCCTCTCCAGGAGAGTGTTGTCAAAATCCTGCCTCCCTCCCGAGACGAAGCAAGATCTGCTGGCTTTGGATCCATCGGGCATCTTAGGAGTCTTAACACGACTGATTAATATCATGGTACAGAGGTACTTAATCCGAGCAGCCTAAGAAGAAAGGAGACGGTAACCGTGCTGCCTGCCGTAGCCCCCCAAATCCTTCACGGGCACCCACGTATGCTGGATCTCATCACCCTGCCTTTTCCCAACTGGAAGTATCCACCTGAATGCTTGAGTTTTTAATCTCTCCATATTCTGTAGCTTGGTGTCCTTGGCGTTTGCTAGAGCATTTGATGTACAGTAGGCCCTTAACAGAAACGGAACAAATGAAAAGATGAATGAATGGGTAATTAATGCCATTATTTCCCTCGTTAAGGTCCTATGAAATTTCATCTGGTCTACCACAATAGCATTACTTGTGGTGACCTCTAACTTATTTTTAAATGTGTAAAAGGCTTTTTACTGAAGTATGTTTGGAGAAGCACAATATCGTTAAGTGTACTTTTTCCGGCGCAATGAATTTTTACAAACTGAACACGCCTATGAAATCACTTCCCAGATGGAGAAATAGAACACCGCCAGCCCCCGCGGAAGCCCGCTTTTGCCTTCCGTGGTCTCCCCACCAGGGGTAATCATTACCTAATGGTACATTTTAGTTTTTCTTGGTGTTGTACCTTTTATATACAGACTTATTCAACGTATACCGTGTTGAATTTGTCTTCTGTCATTCAATATTGTTATGAGATTCAGCTATACTGCTGTGCATAGACAGAGAACATTCGATCGTATGGTAACCTCTGGCATGAGCATGTGGCAATTTGTTTATCCACAATGTACTGTCCATTTGGGTAGTCTCCATTTTGGGGCTATTGTGGATACCACTGCTGTAAACAGTCTTGCACTTGACCCTGGGTCCACACGTATGCACAGAGCTGCGGGACATGTATCTGGAAATGGAATCACTGGGTCATAGGGCCTGCAGATGTTCAGTATTAGACTCGCATATTGCCAAGAAGTTTTGAAAAGTGGTTGTACCAATTGAGACTTCCAGTAAGTGTAGCTTATGAGATTTTTGGTTACTTCACATCCTTGCAAACACTTTCTATCTTTTTCATTTTATTGCCATAGCTCTTTAGCTGTTCTTTCCACGTACAATCTCACACCCTCTCACATGCAACACCTCCATCTCCCAGCCTCCAGAGGGATTTGATGAAGTCAATACCCAGTGTAAGCTCTTCAGCAAATAATTAAGCCAAAGCAGGGATGCAAACTCAAACCCACCGGGGATGTATGGGAAGGCGGTCAGTGTAAGGCAATATGGCACAGTGGGCTCTGTGGCTAAATACGTAGCACGTGCCCCATACTCAGTGCAAACTTTAAAGACACTGACCTCATTAGATCAGGCCTCCCTGGTGGCCACGTATATAAAACCCCTAATTGGTAGGAAAATGTCCAAACTCCTTCACTCGCGTTTCAGTCTTTCTGGTTCCTGCCTTTTGCCCCGTGTGACTTGTTTCAGCCCTTCTTCCTTACAGACCCTTTATTTCTGCCAGAGTCAACTTTCCAGTCTTTCTTGGACACATCGTGTGTGCTCACACCTCCATGCCCTTGAATGTTCTGTTCTCTTGGTCTGGAGTACCCTTTCTCCTCTTTGCCTGCCGAGGGCATTCAGAGCCCTGCTCAGATGACCCAGTGGGGCATTCCCAATCCCGGGAAGAAGACCCGGTCTCTCCTCGCTCAATTCCCCACAGAGCCTTGTGCTTGACTCCATTTCCTACTTACCACTTGATTCTGAAATCTTTTGTTTGCTCACCTGACTTCCAAGTTGGAACTGGAGCACCAGAATTTAAATAACCAGGATTCAGTTTAAGTCATATATATACCTCAAGGGCCTAGCACAAGGCCTGGGTTCTAGTAGGTGCTCAGTAAACATTTGTTGAGTGAATAAGTGCATAAGTGAGAGGGTTGGGAATGTCATCCTACACTCTAAATAGATGCGATCCGGGCTAGGAAAATGCCACTCGCCGTGTTAGACAGTAGCAAAAACCCTAAAAATACAGATTTCAAAATACTGCTTGGTTGAACCAAGAAAGAGTGTGGAAGACATGGCCAAATTAAGAGGAGAACGTAGGAAAGAACGTTTGAATGGCAGGACTTCCGAAACGGGGATTACTTGTTAATGACAAGACTGGTGCCAGGTCCCGTTATAATGCTGACTTGTATTGCGTAACTTAGCTCCCATAATACTTCTGTAAGAAAGCTCCAGTTTCCACTTCTTGAAACTAAGCACAGAGAAGTGAACTTTCTCTAGGCTACCCAGCTGTGGAAACAGTATCTGAATCCAAAATGTCTGGTTTGTCTCTGAGCCTAGGCCATATTGCGCATTGCCTCTAAATTAGTCATGTGTCTTCCGATGGCCCAGGAACGCAGCCAGAGAGAGCACTGGCCCGATTCTCTGGGTGAGAAGGTCAATACTCACGGGCTGATGTAACTTACCCATGATCATATGGTGATTTGGTGAAGGAGCTGGTGTTCTCCAAACCCAGCATTCTTTCCACTATTCTAAAGTGTGGGCGGATGTGGAAGGCAGGGGAGGGGTAGTTCCCAAAAGGAATGTCACTGCTCCTTCAGGGTCCACAGTGGAGGTGGTGACACCGGTCTTGCGCTCAGGGCTGAGGCTGGAACAGAAACAAATCAGGAACAGTGGGTCTGGAGCCAGGCCCCTCCCTCCAGCCTTACCGTCCCCGCAGGGATCCTGAGCATTTCCCAAGGCCCGACCGCTGCAGGCATTGAGCCAAGAGGAGCCAAAGGTTTAGTCTATAAGATGCCTCTGGGGACTCCTTCTCCAAGGAAGACATTTCGAAACGAACCCCAATCATTATTCTGGAGGCAACCCTGGGAGAGATGAAGGTCATGTTCTGGTTCCCATCTGTCTGGGCGCCTCCTTAAAACTTAGCAATGTCACACTCACACAACATACATGCATGTGAAAAAATTATGATTTGCAGCCATTCTCCCTTGAAGAAAAACAAGTTTTGGAGTTGAAGGATTTGTCATTGTCTGAAATTGATTTGAGTAGTAATTCAGATGTTCCAGCAAGAAAATCGAGCCTGGCCGCAAACGGATGACCAGCTTGCTGTCTTTTTCATCGCAGGGATAGCATTCTTTGGTTGTTAATGAGATTTAACATTCCTTGTCTTTGTTTCATGGCTGTGATTCATATTCAGTAAACAGCCTGTTTGTTCGTGTCCTTTGCCCGTTTATCGACTAGGGTGCTGCGCTATTTTTGCTGAGTTCGAAGGCTACTTAAGTACGCATTCCATTGTGAAGTATTATGCACCCAGGAAAATGATGTTCAATGGACTTTTAATGATATAAAACATTACTTGTGTTATGGTAAGTTAAAAAACAATAGAGATACATTGTACCTAAAATATAATCCTGGGGTGCCTGGCTGGTTCAGTCAGTTAAGCGTCTGACTCTTAATCTCAGCTCAGGTCATGAATCTCACAGTTAAGTTCAAACCCTGCATTGGGCTCTGCACTAGGTGTGAAGTCTACTTAAAAAAAATATCTATCTATCTATCTATCTATCTATAAACACACACACATGTAAACTTGGTTATGTAAAAAAAAGAAAACAAACTATGGAAAAACAACCCTACCCACACCAATAATAAATAAAAATTTTGGAAGAAATGTTTATTGACATATCAACAGGTTTTTTTCAGTTGTTTGGCCTATTAATGATCTTAATTTATTTTCTTATATTTTGTTGTATGTGTTGGTTATCGATTTCCATCTCTCAAGTACACATATACGCATCATTGTCCGGCTTACCACACTGGAATACCATTCCTTTGCTCACCGACATGACGCTAAAATGCGTCAATAGAGGGAGCTGGAGAGACCCTGGGCTAGAAAGGAGCTGTTCATGCTGGTTCTGGTGTTGAGTCTTGCTGGTGCAGCTGGAGGTGGGTAGAGGGTCGCCCAGTGACCTTCACCCCCGGGGAGTTTCAGCCACACTCCCACTGGGGATCTACATTTTATTCCACTACTCCAAAAGTACATACCTCAGGGAACTCCCCCAACATGGTTGGGCCAAAGCAGCATCCTCGCAGACCAAATCTGGATCTCTGCCTTGGGAAGTCGAAGCATCTTCCATATTTGTTCCTTCCTTGAGGTCTCCGCCTCAGCCCTGCAGTTAGGGGCTGCTTCCTATCCTGCCATTCCCGTATTCTTGGAATTCTCTTTACCCCCTAGTAGGTAATTCCGCGTTATAGTTGATAATTCTTTGTATTAAACTCTTCTTGTTCAAATTACTACATGGTTTATGTCTCCCATTTTGACACTGACTGACTGGTATATTGTATTTTCTACATTTTCTACAATTTCTATAATAACCAGGAGATAAATTAGTGTTTATTTGCCTTTTAGTAAGGTGACCAATCTGATTTATATGTATACATAGATCATATAAATAATATACGAATAATACAAACATTGGGGCGCCTGGGTGGCTCTGTTGGTTATGCGTCTGACTTTGGCTCAGGTCATGATCTCGCACTCCATGAGTTCGAGCCCTGTGTCGGGCTCTGTGCTGACAGCTCAGAGCCTGGAACCTGTTTCGGATTCTGTGTTTCCCTCTCTCTCTGCCCCTCCCCTGTTCATGCTCTGTCTTTCTCAGTCTCTCAAAAATAAATAAACTTAAAAAAAATTAAAAAAAAACAAATAATACAAACATAATAATACAAGTGTACAAAAAATACAAATACAAATAACACAAAATAGTACAAATGTAACATTTGTGTTAAGTATACACACAGACATGTTATACATAAGTGTGTATGTGTGTGTCCTCTAATATAGAACTCTGTTTTATAGTGTGAGATTAAGCATTCTTTTTATGGTAACAATAAAAAGATTAAAAATAGTGAAAGTAATCCTTTTTCATAAACCATTCAGTACTTTTAACTAATCTTGGTATTATACTCCTGTGGCCATAATGGTAAGTGGTAGTTTTTCTTTTTAATTTTTTTTAATGTTTATTTATTTTTAAGAGAGAGAGAGAGACAGAGTGCGAGCAGGGGAGGGGCAGAGAGAGAGGGAGACACAGAAACTGAAGCAGGTTCCAGGCTCGGAGCTGTCAGCACAGAGCCAGGCGCGGGGCTCAAACTCACGAACCCTGAAATCATGACCTGAGCCAAAGTCTGGTGCTTAACTGACTGAGCCACCCAGGTGCCCTGGTAAGTGATAGTTTTCTTGGGGGGGGGGGACCAATTTGCCAGGTTTTGCCATCAAGATATACTTCATTTTATTGAATTTGCCATTTTTCCTGGGAAAACAAATGTGCGGTTGCGATGACCATACAGAAGGTTTAAAGACGTCACCAGCAAAATCCTCTGGGATCTTAGATGTTTGAGGAAGTACTTCTTCTTTGGTTATGGGCAGGATTCTGTGTCGAGCTGGTGACGGAGCCACACCATGGACCCAGGGCCATGAAGAGTTTTCAAAAAATTCAACTCGGTTTCTGAGTGACTTCGGTGAAAGGTAGCGTACAGCCAACTTTTTCTGTTGTTAACACAAGGTGGACATTTCTCTTCTGTCTCCTGACTCCTCTTAAGTCAGTTTAAATCCATAATGTCTATGATACCACAGTGAAGGAGCCATGTGAGATGCTGGGTCATAAGGTCTAAACTTAACCCTCAAGGCAATAGCAGGAAACCTGAAGACAAGGAAGTTACTCTGCAATCACCATGAGCCAAACATAATGGTAGATGCTTCTAACTCGTTTCTCATTCAAGTCTCCACCGGTTATGAGAAGGATGGATTATTATTCTCTCCCTGCAGAAGACAGCAAGTCCCAAAGGTGAAGAGTGTTGTCTGAGCTCATTCAATTAGCACATGGCAGAGACAAGCTATAAACACAGGTCTATTGACTCCACATCTCTTATTGTTTCCCCTAAATCATTGTGTTTCATAAACATGTAATTACCAAGCAAATCTCCTGTTTAAGTTACCGATGAAGGGCTTAGAGACCCAGAGGGGATGTGGGGTGAGCTGGGAAGGTTCATGGAGGTGCTGAAGTGATTGCTCTCCTCTGCTCTCTCAGAGCATTATGGTCTTATCCCCCTAATTTGACACTTCGTCGTGTGCTGCTTTGTGCCCCTGCTTGTGGGCAGTCGTTTCTACCCCATAATGTGCCTTGCCTCCCTTCCCCCATGAGGTTATTATCACCCAAAGTCTTGAGCACAAGGCTTTGGGACCCAAGTCTAGTGATCCTTCCATCCGAGGGCCAGAATCCAAAGCAACTGGATTCTTTGGAAATATTGGGGGGCCTTTTCTGGCCATAGGATATGGGTCTCATATCACTTTACATTTGCACTGAGATTCCTTTTTATATTGAGAAAAATTGGCTTTAGCCTTCTCTCCGCCACTAATTTACTGTATGATCTTGGGCAAGTGACTTTTCTTTTAGAGGTTTCAATTTCTGGACTCGTAAGTGATGGATTGATATTCATGGTCTCTAAGTTCTTTTCCAGCAGCTGCCTTATGTGTTTGTTTGTTGTTGTTGTTGTTGTTGTTGTTGTTGTTTCTGGGAAATTCCTTGATCTAGGGGCATAAAGAATTAAGAGTTGGGAAAAACTCCCAACTCCTTCTTGCAGGTTATAAGGGTTGAATTATCTGTAGACAGTTAAAAAACAATCAGAAAGGGGCACCTGGGTGCCTCAGTTGGCTGAGCATCCGACTCTCGATTTCAGCTCAGGTCACGGTCCCAGGGTTGTGGGAACGAGCCCCACATCAGGCTCCAGGCTGAGCATGGAGTCTGCTTGAGATTCTCTCTCTCTCTGTCTCTGCCCCTCTGCCCCCTCCCCCACTCATGCCCTCTCTTTCTCTAAAATAATAAAAACAATAAAAAATAATTTTTTTTTAAATTTTTTTTTCAACGTTTATTTATTTTTGGGACAGAGAGAGACAGAGCATGGACGGGGGAGGGGCAGAGAGAGAGGGAGACACAGAATCGGAAACAGGCTCCAGGCTCTGAGCCATCAGCCCAGAGCCTGACGCGGGGCTCGAACTCACGGACGGTGAGATCGTGACCTGGCTGAAGTCGGACGCTTAACCGACTGCGCCACCCAGGCGCCCCAATAAAAAATAATTTTAAGAAACAATCAGAAAATTGACTTAAAAACCCAACCCTCTTTTTCAAGTCTAAACAATGCTGGTGACCAAATGTGTCCCCACTCAGGCAATCGCCCCCTCCCTCTACCTTTCGGTAGGTCATTGCCTTATTCTAGAAACAGCACACTGCTCTTGTAGGTAGACACCGTCAGGCCCTGTCTTACACCTCAGTGGGTTGAAGACACGAAGAAGGCAAGCGTTGGAACCCAGGCCGTGAAGACAGAGCTTGGGGTTGGCTTTCCCAATTCTGAACCCAGGGCTCTCCATTCCCAGCCCTATCCTCTGTGAACCGATCATTGCTCCTAACGACAGCGAGCTGGCTGGGACAGGAGGAGGAAAATCTCCCGGCCTAGAGGATACCATTTCCTGGCTCTTTCGATAGAAATGTCTAGTGGTGGGGTCTGGTTTTATTATTTTAAGAAGGCCCTTGAGCATGGTGCCAGTTTAAACTCATCAGGCCCATCAGAGAGAACATGTCAAATAGTTACCTAAGCTTCAGACACGAAGAGACCTGGGATCAGATCCCAAACCTATCACAAAGGCATCGACAGGGAAACCTCCGCAAAATGGGGATGATGCTGCCTCAACCGAAATGTTGCAAAGAGTAGATAGGTAATTTTTGTTCAGTCTCTAGTCCGGCTCCTGGCCCGCGGTAACTAACATCAGCTTCCTGTTTCTGACGCCACGGTTCGAATGAACAGCCAGCCTGGTCCCAGCATTCAAGTACCCAGCGGGTGAAGGATCCCCCTTGCCCTCAGGTTCAGAGAGTGGGAGCATCAGGGCAGCTCTGTGTCTCAACCCCCGTGGGTAACACGGGTGTGATGCATGCTGGGCTGAGCCTGCCGAGCGTGTGAGCTGGGAGCGCGACCAGGGAGGCCAGCTACAATTTTAGCTCCAGTGTGGAATTTCCTGGTTTTGGGGGGTCTGGAGTCCAAACCTTCTCTGGTGCTGGTGCTGCCTTTTTGCTGCCAGAACCGGGCGGCAGACACAGCTTCTTTCCACCCGACCGCCCAGGGTGAGGCAGGCGCCCTCCTCCCGGGCCCTGTAGCACTTGGTGCCGGCCAGGGCCTCCTGGGCAAGTTCCAGCAGCTTCTTCCTGTGCGAGCGCACGTGGGCTCGCACAATCGCATCGCTCAGTCAGGCCCGGGTGGAGAGCTGTTTGTCTCTGCCCGGGGAGGAGGAGGCAGGGTTCACAGCTTCCCTAATAAAAGGTTAATTATCCTGCCCTTGGGTCCTGAGATCCAGTTAAAGAAATTGCGGCTTCCGTGCACCTCGATTTGTACGCGAACGGAAAAGGCCTCGTGGCTCCGCGATGACTTATGGTCCCGAGGTCGCAAGAAATAGAATCCACATCAGGCTAATGGAAGCAAATACATTTTTTTTTTTTTTGAAGTGTGGAGTGGATGGTTCAGAGAGGTAAAGAAATAGCTGAACTGCGAGGCTCTGAGAAGGGTAGAAAGCAGGAGAGCTTGAGGAATCTCAGCAGCAGGCACTCAGGGAAAGTCTCAAAAAAGTGCTTCTGGAAATACTCAGTAACAGTGATTTATAACTTTCTGTGCATGGTTCCAGATTCAAACTCCCTCACAGAGGGAGTCCCATGGGTTAGGGTAAAGAAGCGACAGCCCCCCCCCCCCCACCCGACTTTTGTGTCCTGAAATATGATTTGACTGGTTGTTGTTTTCCCAATGATCAAACTCTTGGGATCAACTCACAGTAGTCAAACTCCTAAACCATAGATGTATAAACCGGATAGCATTGACTCAGTTTACACAGTCATCTCTACCTTCCAGGTGAACAGACAATTTCCGTTTATTATCAAGAGTCTCTTCCTCTAGGTCTTTCCTGGTGTCGGCATTCATTGAAAGTAGAGTCAGGCAACAAAAAGTTGTTCAGTGAACTTGGGGGCTAGGTGATCTTAAGGAGTAATTCCATCGAGTCTGGGAGACAATTCTGACCGTGTTCCTTTTTTGTTCCATTTTTTCCTAAGCTCTATTCACAATCCTTCTCCTTGCTACCCCATCCCCTTGGCAGATATGATACAGATGGGTGTCTGCATGTCTAGTTTAAAGGGCTTACCAAGGCTGTCCCGATGGGACTCAGTTTACCAATTTCACCCTGAAAGAGTGGTTCTGCTACTGCCTCTAACTGGACTTTCTTTATTATTTCTTGCTTTTCAGATTTATTATTATTATTATTGAGAGAGAGAATGAACAGGGGACGGGCAGAGGGACAGGGAGACAGAGAATCTAAAGCAGACTCCCTGCCTACCACAGAGCCCAATTTGAGGCTCAATCTCACGACCATGAGAACATGACCTGAGCAAAAATGAAGTCAGACCTCTAACTGACTGAGCCACCCAGGACCCCTGGAAAATGCCTTCTCTGAAAACAGTTATTCTTCCCACAGCTAATGTGGATCGAGACATCTGTGTCCTTGCTGGAAGTCTTCAAGGCGGGTTGTAAAAATTTTTGTAGCCAATCGTTTACTGACAGAGAGTGGCGAATAATAGGACATAGCCCCCAAACAGAAAATGCACTATTGTTATGCTATTTCACTGAATTATCTCAGTAAATCACACTCCTTGCCCCATCCTGTGTCAAAATAAAAATAAAAGCAAAGTGAGAAGGTCCCTTATGAGACCACGATCCTTAAATGCATGTGAAATACACCAGTTAAGAGTGGGCATTCCTCAAAAGCCATAGCAGATACCCCGCTGGGCTAGTAGGAGAGTATTTTGAAATCGTACTTGGTTGTGTGAGCCAGTTGGGTCCTCCCCCGAGCACAGCCGGCAGAGTTTTGCTTATTCAGATCAGACTGAGATGGTTTCACGAATTTGCAAGTCTACTAAGGACACATTGATAATACGCAGAAGAGACATGTGTGCAGGTTGTTAAGTTAAACAGGAAACATAAGGCCTTAGGCTGGTTCTGTGTGATGCCGGGAGAGTAGATATTCCCAAATATAGACAGATTGTGTGACACTTTAAATCATGTTGAATTAAATAATACCCCCTCTGTAAATCAGAGTTCAGACTTCCAGCCGTCCCCAGCATCTGGAGGAGCACACAGGTAAATAATTTAGGAAACAGGCAGATCGATGATACAGACGGAAACACATCAGTGACGAGGCAGGGTGTCCGCACAGAGAAGACACTGAGGAGGATGGGGCCCATGAGAGAGGACTGTAGGGGGACACCTGGGTCCCAGGAACTAAACTCATCTCCTTGGGGAGTTCCCAAAAGCTTACCTGGGGAAGACTGGGGTGGCTGCTTCAGGTTCTGGACACCCTTTCCTCTACCCTGTTGGTCTTTTTGTTTTGTTTTAATGTTTATTTATTTTTGAGAGAGAGAGAGAGAGAGAGAGAGAGAGACAGAGCATAGTGGGGGAGGGGCAGAGAGAGAGAGAGGCATAGAATCCAAGGCAGGCTCCAGGCTCTGAGCTGTCAGCACAGACACGGGGCTTGAACCCACGAACCGTGAGATCATGACCTGAGCCGAAGTCGGACGCTTCACCGACGGAGCCACCCAGGCACCCCTCTGCCCTGTTGGTCTTAATGCTGTTCTGTTTTGTTGTCTGAGGCCCGAGGCAATGGTTCGCAGGCCTGAAGCCACCGGTTCAAAGAGGCCTTTGTTGCTGTGTGATGTAGGAGGGTTGAGAATAAAGCTAAATCTTAGATCACGGAGGACTCCAACGTGCTGTGGGACGTCTTACGCAAAAGGGACACAAACCAGCCCGTGTGAGTCATCTCGGGATGGATAGTGGCAAGTTGAATCCTTAATCCTGCGGGAAAACACACCAACCTAATGATGCACATCTGAGGCCCCGTGCATGTCCAACTGTTCTAGAGGAAGAAATCAAGGATGGGAAAGTCAAGTGTTCTCAAGCACAAGGGAAAATCGTTAGTTATGGAATTACCCGCAAAGACAAACCTTTGGGCGAAAGGACGATGACATGGTTCGTTGATGAGAGCTCCATAACTTTTCCTGGAGAGAATCTGCTATTAATTTGTTAGAAATGTTATTCTCGACAAAAGGGTGGCAGTGAGAATAATATTGCAGCAGCAGCCTTGGACGTGTGTGTAGATGGTGGGCAATGAAGCAGCTCCCTGGTCCTTGCACACAGAGGAAGCCCAGGGGGGCACTGGCCTATGCCTGAAGGAAGCACCAGAACTAAAGGGAATACTCAAAGCAACTGTGGGGGGTCGAGTCAAGGGTATACCGGAGACAATAACGGGCGAACTTGAATAGGGTAAAGGCAAAATTAGGAGAAAATGCAAACTCACGGCTGAAACGTTGGAGGGAGATGAATTCGAAGGGAACAAATACCTAGAGGAGAGTCGATCCGAAACACATCCTGGCCGGGACGCCCGGGTGGCTCAGCTGGTTAAGCGTCTGACTCTTGCTTTTGGTTTCAGTCACGATCGATCTCACGGTTTGTGAGCTCGAGCCCCACGTCAGGTGTGGCACAGACAGGGCGGAGCCTGCTTGGGATACCCTCTCCCCCTCTCTCTTTGCCCGTCCCCTGCTTGCTCTCTCTTTCTCTCAAAAGCAAATAAATAAACTTAAAAAGAAGTAAATCCTGGGGAACAAATGATAAGGTCAGCTTTTGTGGCAAGTGCAGGGTCTGGGCCTGCTTGCAATTTTCACCCTGTCGTTTAGAGACGTGGAGCCACAGAGGGATGGGACCCTTAGTGTGCGAGTGACGGCTGCAGAAGCCCGGGATGTTGGGTGCACCTTCATGCAGCAGAAACTTCAGTTCTGGTGTGAGTGAGTGTTGAGTTACCCCAGACAGGCTAAGGTTCTGAATTCTCCATGTGTGGGTGATAGAGGTTACCATCCTACCTCTCTTCCCTAACTGCAGGTGGCCAGCGGGCTGCTGTCGGGCAAATTTAAGTTACACCCTTATCGAACACAGGTTTCGGGTTATGGAGAAGACGCTGCCTTTCCCAATAAATAAGTCTAGTTTTGTAATTAGTAATATGAGAGATTGGACTTGACCCATTCTGGCTGCCATGTGTTTCCTTACGGGTAAAGGAACAGGCATTATTCCTGGGGTGTCCAAAGACAGATTTTTCTGTAGTGTTCTGTTGCACTGTTGGACTATGAAGAAATGGTATTCTCACAGCCACAGACTTTTAGACCAGAGATTTCTCCATTATCACTTGGCTCAAACTCTGGAACTGGTGAAAGATACTCCTCCTTACCCCACTGTTTCGTGATGTACAAATGAGACAGATGAATGGCAACTATGGACCAGAAGGGGGCACGTTCAACAACTTGAAGGACGCTATGCAAAGCAGGCGTTCCTCCAAAGGGCAGACTTCACAAAGGGCAGAAGAGAAGCTTCTCTGGCCTAAACAACGCATGCTCGATAAGACATAACCACGCTCCTGTGACTTCAGCTTTCTGAGATACAGAAGGATAATGGGAAAGACATCACAAGAGCACGGGCCTTCTAAGAAAGCAAGGCAGAGAGGGTAAAAGGTTCTATCTCTCAGGGAAAATCTAACAGGTCCATCATTGCTATTTGGAAGACGTAAAGAGATAGACCAGTACTGTCTGGCACCGATGTGAGAATAAGGAAACGAGAAGGTTGTTAATGTTTTGCTACATGGCTTGGGTCCATTGGATCTGGAGATTCAGGCCTTAAGGAATGATTTCAGAAAAAGAGAAAGAAAGAAAGAAAGAAAGAAAGAAAGAAAGAAAGAAAGAAAGAGAAAAGAAAGAAGAAAAAGAAAGAGGAAGAAAGAAAAGAAAGAAAGAAAAGAAAGAGAAAGAAAGAAGAGAGAAAGAAAGAAAAAGAAAGAAAGAGAGAAAAGAAAGAAAGAAAAGAAAGAAAAGAGAGAAAGAAAGAAAAAGAAAGAAAGAGAAAGAGAGAGAAAAGAAAGAAAGAAAAGAAAGAAAGAAAAGAAAGAAAGAAAAGAAAGAGAAAGAAAGAAAGAAAAGAAAGAAAGAAAAGAAAGAGAAAGGGAAAGAAAGGGAAAGAAGGAAAGAGAAAAGAAAGAAAAGAAAGAGAAAGAAAAGAAGAAGGAAGGAAAGGGAAGGAAGAAGGAGAGAAAAAAGATATTTACACGTACTGAGAACCTGCCACGGTCTGGTCACGATCTCTCCCATGAGGTGAATGGTCTCTTTTTATAAAAGGATGGATCTCTTCATTTGAAGAAAACTAAATATGTTGGGTAAGACTGCAAATAGGGTGACTGGTCTTGGTATAATGACACGCAGATCTCCCACAGCTCTGGGGGCCGCCGGTCAGAGATCAGGGTGACGGGCTGGTTGGGTCCTGGTGAGGCCCCTTGGGGTTGCAGACTTCTCGATGGGTCCTCACCCAGGGGAAGGGGTCGGGGAGCTCTGCGGGATCTCCCATCAGGACGCTGATCCCCTTCCCGAGGGATCCACCCTCAGGTCCTAAGCGCCTCCCAAAAGGCACCTAATACGCTCTGCTAGGACGTTAGGATTTTGACACATGAATTTGGGGGAGACGCAAACATTTGGACCATAGCGTCTGCCTACCAGTTTTATACTTCTGGGACAGATTCTGGATGGAAGCTGTGAAAGCTTACTTTTTCCATTAAAAAAATGCCTTGCTTTTTTTTTTTTTTTTTTTTTTTTTTTGAGTGGAAAGGCTCATCTGCTATTCCAGGGCAGAGGACTCGATGCCCAGAGGACAGTGATCTGACGTATCGTGTTGGGCAAACACCTCTACTCCACGGGGAGATTTCCACATTCCATCCCAAAGCCGTGTGTGTTCACCACACGCTGAGAATCACCCTTAAGAAGTTCATCTGCTCCCTTCCTTCCTGTTTTCCCAACTTGCTCAGCATCAGTGCCAGGAAGGGACAGAGGGAGGCACTTGGGATCAGAGGCACTTGGGGACGCCACAGCCTGGTTCTGGTTGATCCCTGGCACCAAGGAGTGCCCGCCCCGGCTGTTTATTTCCGAGCCGTTTCTGCGGGTTAATGAAGACGTAAGCTCCCGGCCTCAGCCACACTATGTAAAAGAATCACTTATTGCCTGTTCCATCTCACTGACTTTTATGGTGATACTTAAACCAAAATGGTGAACTATTACACTTCATAGCCTGCAAATAAAAGCAGCATGTTAAAAAGTAGGGGCCGTAACCCCTGATCGGGCTGAAATGGCTTGTCATCTTGAGACGACTTTGTTCAGCTCCCCAGGGCCGGGGCCCGGGGCGCTGTGTCGGAGGCAGACAATGAATCCCGGGGCCACGGGCTGGGGGACGCGCGCCTCCTTCGGCAAAGGGCATGGTGCGGAGCTCACAGCGGGGTGCAATCAACGACGGATGCCAGAGGGGGTGGGCACGGGGACCAGAGAAGCAAGTCACGTCACACTTTGGCAAGACGGCCTTCTGCCCCAGGCCTTGCTGGAGGCCCCCCCGCCCAGCCCGGCTTCCCTTAGACTCAACGGTGGCCCTCGGAAGACGTCTGTGTCCATTGGGAGAAGCCACGGGGCGGCTCAGAGCCTCCTTCACGCAGGCCCGGTGTGTGCATTAGGGATAATGCCCCCGTGCTGGTGCCTGAAAATAACGTACTCTTCCATGGCTTGATTAACTTGAACGTAGTGGTGTTCTTCTTTTTTTTTTTTTTAAATTTTTTTTTTAACGTTTATTTATTTTTGAGACAGAGAGAGACAGAGCATGAACAGGGGAGGGGCAGAGAGAGAGAGGGAGACACAGAATCCCAAACAGCCTCTAGGCTCTGAGCTGTCAGCACAGAGCCCGACGTGGGGCTCAAACCCACAGACCATGGGATCATGACCTGAGCCAAAGCCGGATGCTTAACCGACAGCCACCCAGGCGCCCCTACATGTAAAGGTTTCTAATGTATCTTTTTTTGTGGAAATGCTCTCTCTCCTTCTATGTGTGTGTGAACCTGTCCATGTGTGTGTGTGTGTATAATATTTTATATATAGTACATATACTATATATATAATGTCTCTCTATATATTCCTATAACTTGGTTTTCAAAAACACACATAAGCACTTACGTCATTTTTTATGATAGTTACATAGTATTCCATAGAAAAGACATCCATAATTTTTTGTGATCTATTTTAATAAGCTAGAATGAAGCCAATGTATACAATGTACAATAAAATGTAATTTCACATGTTTATCTTTACAGATTTTCCAACTACATGGCAGTTAGGAGCGTAGTTACTGCTGTCAGCTAGATTGGATGGCTCACATGCATTTGCTACTCACATCCTGTGTCACCCAGGGTAAGTCACAACGTTCTCTAAGCTTTATTCCTATCTGGGAGGAATCCAAATACACAGAGTACCTACCGAGAAGGTTTGTGGAGAGGATCAAATTAGATCACTTGTGAAAAAAAGCTCAGCATATCAGAAATGTTCCATAAACATTAGCTGTTAGTATTATAATCCCCAAACAGAAAAAAAAAAATTCCTTTGTCAGGCCATGTGTGCTAAAGAAAATAGAAGGACTCATTCATCATAATCGGAGACTGTGCTCGAGCTTTAAGAAGTGCTTGGTGGGGCTGTCCAGTTTCCCCAGCACCATTTATTGAAGACACAGTGTTTTGACCTTTGTGTATTCTTGCCTCGTATGTCAACTATACTTTGATTAGAAAAAATATATACATAGGGGTCACTGGGTGGCTCAGTCGGGTAAGCGTCCAACTCTTGATTTTGCCTCAGGTCATGATCTCACGGTTCATGAGTTTGAGCCCTGCGTCGGGCTCTGTGCTGACAGCGTGGAGCCGGCTTGGGATTCTCTCTCTCCCTCTCTCTGCCCCTCCCCCCAACTCTCTTCTCTCTCTCTCATATGTGTGTGTGTGTGCTCTTTCTTTCTCTCTCTCTCAAAAATAAATAAATATTAAAAAAAGAAAAAAGACATAAAATTCCCAGAAAGAAAAAAGAAAATTCTAAAGACAGAATGATGAACAATGAGCATTTAAAGATGCAGAACTGTCAGATGAAAGCTAAGAAACAATTTATTTCGCTAAAAAAAGAGAAGCATTTGCATGGTCTTTATTTAAGCGCTGACTGATAGGCTAGCATTAGTACAGGTGTTGCCAGGTGCCTTGGGTCGGTTAATTGGTACAGAAGGTCCTTCTCTCCCCACTTGCAAGGTTCCTTGCATGGAGAGGTTGAGTCTGTTTCTCACTCTCTTGTATCTGGCTAGAGTGGCCCTAGCGACCTTTGTGACCAATAGAATGCAGTGGAAGCAATTTCCTGGACTCAGTGACCGTGTTATGAGAAACCTTAGAGCTTCCACTCACGGGTCCTTCGGAATGCTCACGCTGGGGGAAGCCAGCCATCACGCGAGACGTATTCCCAAGTATTATGGGCCCCCATGCTGTAGGGAAGCCAAACTAGTCATGTAGGGAGGCTGTGGAGAGAGAGAGATTCTTGACCAGTCCCCCTCCGCTCAGCCGCCCCACTGGTCCCAGACCGAGAATCACACATTCGAACAGAAAAGCGTTCGCATCTCTCCAGCCCCATGGCACCTGCGCCAGCATTCCTAGGTAAGAACTGCTCAGCTGAGTTCAAACACCAAACCCTGCAAGGTAACAACAAAGTTCAAGCCAGGACGTGCAAGATAGCAACAACATGGTAACAAAGTTTAAAGGCCAGACCCGGGCAAGATAATAATGAAGTTCAGGAGTGGTTTGTTACAGATCATCAGAAAGGAAGCATAGCTCGGCAGGAAAAGAAGGCTACTCCAGGGCTCCCCTTTCCTATCCTCCGGCTCAGTGTTTCAATCTCAGTTCATTCATCCACTATGCAGCGGGTACATCTCGTATGTCAATGCAAACAATTTCAAATTCCACTACAGAAGAATTTTGTTTAGAAAAATTACATACAGGTTAAATATCTGTTACGTATGTCAGAGGCTGTAGCTGTGAGAGTTCTTATAATTCATGCATTTGTATTATTTTAGCCACTAAATCTTCTACCGAAGGAGATGCTTTCAAACGTCCATTTTCTTTTTTTTTTAATTTTTTTTTTTAACGTTTACTTTTGAGACAGAGAGAGACAGAGCATGAATGGGGAAGGATCAGAGAGAGGGAGACACAGAATCTGAAACAGGTTCCAGGCTCTGAGCTGTCAGCACAGAGCCCAACGCGGGGCTCAAACTCACGGACTGCGAGATCATGACCTGAGCCAAAGTCAGCCGCTTAACCGACTGAGCCACCCAGGCGCCCCTCAAACGTCCATTTCAAAACAGTCTCCCCCTAGTCTCTTCCACTCACCTAACGGACATTTTGTCCCCCATTTAAAAAACGTAGCCTTGGGGCGCCTGGGTGGCTCAGTCGGTTGGGCGTCCGACTTCAGCTCAGGTCACGATCTTGCCATCTCGCGGTCCGTGAGTTCAAGCCCCGCGTCGGGCTCTGGGCTGATGGCTCAGAGCCTGGAGCCTGCTTCCGATTCTGTGTCTCCCTCTCTCTCTGCTCCTCCCCCGTTCATGCTCTGTCTCTCTCTCTGTCTCAAAAATAAATAAACATTAAAAAAAAAAAATTTAAAAACGTAGCCTTAACCTTGAAGTGAGAGATTATAAGTATCAGTACTGCAAGCATGGTTGTTATTATTATTTAATAATCTGGTAGGTGAACTTACACTGAGAGGTTTTGCCCTGGTAAGGGGGAAAAAAAAAAGTTCGGTAAACTTGGAGCACCTGTCATTTAAGACAGATAAATAATAACCTTGAATCTAGCGGCTCCTGTAAATCTTTTGCTATATTGTAAAAATCACTTTTAATTGGCACGCTCTCTCTCATTACAAAGGTAAGTATTATTTTGCATTTTAAAGATCTTTTTAGAGGCACCTGGGTAGCTCAGCAGGTTAAGCGTCTGACTTCAGCTCAGGTTATAATCTCACAGTTTGTGAGTTCATGATAGGTTTTCTGCTGTCAGAGCCTGCTTCATATCCTCTGTCCCGCCCCACCCCCCTCTGCCCTTCCCCCTCTCCCTCTCTCTCTTTCTCAAAAACGAATGAAAACATTTAAAAAAATGAAAGATCTTTTAAATTAGGCGTGCCGATGACAAACTATAAACAGTTTTGCGCACCCGTGACTTCAAGTTTTGTTTATTGGCTTTGCTAGTGTCATAACAATCCACTCTATGAATTTCATGTCTGTACCTATCTCTGTAGGTTTCCTTGGGATTTTTAAAAAATAAATTCCAATCAATCAGTCACTCTACTAGTAACTTACAGTTATTCCAGAAAACATTGGTTTCACAGCGAAGTCGTCTGTTGCTGAAATATTTTTTCTCCATTACATGTATTCTTGAGTGTTTTTCTAAAAAGTTCATTCTGTGTTGCATGTGGCAAATTCCATAAGGAAAAAATGTTAGAAGCATCTGTACTTTTACCCAACTGGATAGCAAACCTCACACACCAAGTAATTTCTTTTAACACTTGACTTTTCAAATCTTCAGCGAGGTTTTCTCTGTATCTTCTAGCAGAATCTGCTGACAAAGGAATACATTTTTATTTGTCGCCATATTGTTTCCTGCGTATTATTTCAGCTGTTTTTCTTGTGCCGGGGGAAGATGGGCTATTTTCCCCAATGACTTTTTTGGGGGTGGGGGCTTTGCTAATAAGCAGTAAAACTCAACATAGGCTTCTAAACATTTCACAAGAAGTTTAGTGAAATTTTGTCAAGTACTTCTTTGGGTGTTGAATGATTTTAAACATGGCTGAAAATATATGGTCTTGTTTCCGTGTTCTGGATGCTTAGTTTCCAAATGCCTTGAAAATTGTGCCTAATGGTGCCCGCTTTATTGGCTATCTTGTCGGTGACAGATTAAAAGGGAAAGAACCCAAGGGTTACGGAGGCCGGGGTGGGGGGGGTGCAATTACGATAATCTAAGCAGAGCTGATAAACTTAAAATTGAGTGAGAGTTTCCAGGATAAAAGCTCCGACAGTTCTAGATATTTTTATGTAGAATACATGTGATTACAATAATAATTTCTATCATCCGGAAAAAGGCATTCTGAGATTACAAGAAACAGGTAAACGGAATTCAAATCTTCACTCGCTCGAGGATTATGAAGAAGAAAACGAAGAGGCAAAAGACATTAATTTCGTAATGAGGTCACTGCAGAGCACTGACCGAGTGGGGCAAGGAGCAAAACATCCCGGGAAAGGTTTTAAAACTCTGTTCGCCTTTATCTAACCTTTTCAGTGGTTCCTGCATCCACGGCCCTTTTCCTTCTGAACCCCTCAAAAAAGCAGACTTGTAATGTCGATGGCCCTTTACCCACAAGCGTCCTCCTGATCCTTTTTCCTTGGTCTACTTGTCATCTCTTCCCTGGATCTCCCTTGTCGCTTCAGTGTATATACCCTGCCGTCCTTCAGAGAATGTTCTTGTCCTCTGATCTTCAAAGAAGGACCCAGGAAGCATAGGGCAGGGGGTTGGGGAGCAGTGAAGGGAGAAGACAGCGTGAGAATTCTCCCTTGGAGCAGGGCAAGGGAAGAGGCTGGGTCCTGTGTCGTATTATTTTCATTTTCCTTTGCATTGTCGTAATGACACACATCCTTGGAGGTCGTAACCTTGATCCTTCTTAGAGAAGAAGCCTGTGATTTAAGCAGCTGTGGGAGAATGAGGTGCAAGCTTAAAGAGGAGCAGGGTGGGGGTGGGGGGTGGGGAACAGGATATAGGGGCAGAGCAAGTGAGATCACCTAAGAGTTTTATCAGGTAGGTCTTTGGGGGCTGAAAATAATGTTTGCCAAGCGACTATAACCAAAACTCTTCTCTCGTTCTCTCTCTCTGTCCAAACTTCCTCCCTCCCTCTGTCTCTCTGCCTCTCTCTCTTTCTTCCTCAAGGAAGAAGACAATCATAATAGCCAGGGGAGCAGGGAGGGTCCAGAGAGCTCCAAAGCAATCCGTGGCTTCCCGTCCCACTGGTTCACAGCCAGAAGGAATAGTTCATTTCTTAACGATCCCGGCCCCCTTCCCGCACACCTCTCCCCCAGCCCACACAGGATGGGACACTGGATGTCCATCCAGTCCCGTCCACCCATCCGTCCTCACTTTTTCCTCCCCAACGAGCGTTTTCATTATTAGGTAGATTTAGAGCCTTGCCCAGCTCGCCCCTTATTTCTAACCCCCATTCCCTGCCTTCCTTCCCCTCTCTCCGTTTCTTTTCAGGTTAATTTATCTGATTATATGCAACACACTGCAGCCATGTTAACACACCAACTGAGTTTGCACTTGGAGGCTTGGAGGAAAGATTACCATTAAAACGTGACTTCCATCCACTCAGCTGAAATTACTATTGATTGCCAAAGAAAAATATTTGTGCTGTGGAGCTGGGAGCTATGATGTTGAACCATATTAACATAATGTTAGCATAGCTACGGGTGTTTAGTAGCACGCAATCAGATTTGAAATGAACGTTGATTATAGATGGAGATTAATGTTCACATATTCATAGGAACACAATGAGAAGAGCAATTTCCTTTCTACTACAGATCAATGGTTTCCCCATTCAATTATACAGCTGTAATAATTGCATTATGCTGAAATATTTCTTAATGGCTAATTTCTTTCCTTTTGTGTGTGTGTGTATGAGATCTTTTGTCAGTGATAGCTTCTGCAGCCCGAGGACAGCATAAGATGTTTTAATCACTGGTGTCGTTTTGCAAGCTTTGACCAAGCCAGTAATTTCCCCCCCCCGTCCCCCATCTTTGCTATCCTCTCTTATTATCACCCAGAATCACTTCCTGGATGATTGAAATATAGGGAGTTGCCTCAAGTCTTGTTTTGTTTTGTTTTGTTCTTTCTTTCTTGTTTAGAGAGTGAAGACAAAACCCGGAAACCTATGGGGTCATGCTCGCTCCTTTCTGCACATTTGCTGGGGAGAAATTGATGAAGACACAAAAACATCGTGCGTAGGATGCCTCCCACCCAAAGACTCTTGTTGTCTCTCTATATAAATATAATTTTGGAGCCATTCAGTGATTAAAAAGCAAATGATAAAACTAGTGTCTTCTTCAATACTCACAGCGAATCTTTGAGGACTGATGCAGCATGGATATTTATATTGTAAAGATAAAGCATCCATAAGACGGTGAGCCTGCCTTTTCTAACGCTAATGATATCTTCCTGCTTACCCTGATATAGCTCAGAGGAAGCCTAGCTGGCACTTTCTTCCCTAAATGAGCGCTGTCTTATGGTAGACTCACGATGTCCCTGTCTTATGCCCTTCTCTGTTGTCCTGATGGAGAAGGCTGGGCTTTCTCTGATCTGTTTTCTTGCATCCGTGAGCATGAAGCCTTGTTCAACCTTAGTTGAACTGAGTGTAATATAGTGGAAAGAAGTTCAGATATAAAGATCTGCCTATCAATGGTGGTCCGAAGGGCATTGTCCACTTTTGTGCCCTTTGGCAAGTCATTGACAATTCATGGCCTCAGTCTTTCCCCACTGGAGAGTAGAAAACGTAACACCTCACTCACAAGGTCCCCAATCTAAGGCAGTAAGTTTAAAGACTTAACGAAGGCTTTGGAGAAAGACCCACCTGGCGTAAATTCTCTTCCTATTACCAACCCCCCAGGTGATCTCACGCAAATGCCTTCCCATCCCCGAGCCTCTGTTTTCTCATCTGTAACATGGGTATGATAATAGGTTCTGCCTCAAAGCATTATAAATACTAAGGGAGATCTAGCAAGGCACGCACTTACATAATTTTATTTTCTCTCATTCTTATTTTTATTGAAAATGTCTAGAATGAGGTGGCATACAGCTTCTCTTCTGCCTTTTATGCTTGAGGAAAAAAATAGATGTGGGAGCAATAAATATAATCAATATGGTTTTCTTTCCTGTATGCCATACTCTATCTTGCTGGCCTGCTATGTACAAAGAAGCAATATGCAGATACAGATTTCATCATCAGGGATGTTTCTAAGTCTTGGCCTTCAATTCTCTTTTCTAAAGCCTTTTGGAAAATTTTTAAGTTTATTTACTTATTTTGAGAGAGAGAGAGAGAGAGAGAGAGAGAGAGAGTGGGGGAGGGGCGGAAAGAGAGGGAGAGAGAGAATCCCCAGGCAGGCTCTCTGCTTTCAGCACAGAGCCCAACGTGGGGCTCGAACTCATGAGCCGTGAGACCATGACCCGTGCCAAAATCCAGAGTCAGATGCTTCACTGAGCCACCCAGGTGGCCCTCTAAAGCCTCTTTTAAGCACATTCCCCAGGGAAAGAGATGGTTTTTGCTCCCTGTGCCCTCTCAATGGGGTACAATCTGCACGGAAAAAAAAATACTTCTGATACGCAGCAATGAACAGGATATTAGAATAGTATCTAGTCTGCATATTTTTCAAACACTTATTGTCAGGGAAAGCATATAAACCTAGGAAAACTGGTCCAGAGCAGGCAAACTGGGCCGGAGATAGTCTGGGGTTTGATGTGCTGTTCTAGGTAGTGGCAGGTGGTCCCCAGGAAAATTGTTTCTTTTCCGTGGCCCCACCAAAGGCCAACACCACAATTTCAGTTTCTCATTCCATCACTCAAAAAAGAATTTATTGAGTGCCTACTGTATGCTAAGCAGTGCGCTCAGTGTTGCAGATGGAATCCTGAGCAAATAGGTACATTATCTATTCCTATGGTTCTTATGATCTAGAGAAGGACTACTAAGCAATCGTAGAAGTAAAAATGAAATTGCAACTCCCATGAGAAGAAGTTTGTATAAGAGAAGGGAAAGATTCAGAAGCTAGGGAGACGCTAAAGGAGTGTCTTAGCTACATAAGCTAAGACTGGAAAGAAGACCAGGAGTTAATTAGCAGGGCGACAGTGTGGGGGAGGGAGGAAGAGGTCTTTCCAGTTAGAAGGAAGGATGCACATCCTTTGTTATAGTCTATCTCTTTATCTCCTTCCTTTTTTCTTTATAGCACTGTTTGCCGCCTTATACATTTTGTGTCTGTTCGCTATTTTTTTGTCTTTCTTGGCCCACCTCCACAAGAATTTAAAGTCCTTGAAGGGAGGGACTTTGTCCATGTTGACCATCTCTCTGACGCCAGTGTATGAATAAATGTGCAGAGGGCCTGGGTATTGAGGGAACACGGCCCACAGCGCACAAAGCAGGGCTCTCCCAAGCCCTACGTCCTTTCTCAGGGGGCCCTTGCTTTTAGGTGGTTGGATACTGAGTCCCTGTTCTCAACATTCAGTGTGGTCTTGTGGGCTCATGTACTTAGCAGAAATGCCTTCTCTGGCATGGGACACAAATGTGTTACAGTGGGATATAAGGACACAGATGTGCTACAGTGGGACACAAATGTGTCCATGGTTGCAGCGTGGTCATGCGGTTTACTCTCCGGGATGGATTCTATCTCCAAGAGTCTGTTTAAACCATAGAGGTCCCTTCCTCTTCACAGGGACTGATGTCCAAGTAGGTCTGTGATGGGTTTTTGCCAACACAAAGAGAGAACTGATGCGAGGTTCTAGAAGGACTTCCTAACCCTTAGGAAGAATGCATCGGAGTAGAGGGTCTTCCTTATCCTCTGAATGGTTTCATGTGTAGATGTATATTCTCGAACTGCCTGGCCCTTGAGGTTGAGGGCAGAGTCCATAAGGGGAAGATGGCATAGCGGAAAAATGGAAAGCACTCGAGTCTTCGGTGAAGTGACTCAACCTTTGAACCTACCAAATGTAGGGTAGGTCCACCTCTGGCTTATTTATTCGTCCCACGAGGTCTTCTCTTGCAACTGAAAGTGTCCTTAAAACTCACCACATCGGTTACTGACATTGGATACCATTTGGCCTCCGCCCTCCAATCCTTCCTTCCTTCCTTCCTTCCTCCCTTCCTTCCTTCCTTCCCTCCTTCCTTCCTTCTTTCCCGTTTGGATCCAGATGTGATGTAGCACTACATTTATACCATTGCTGTTGCTCGCTCCCTGAAGTGCACACGCTCCTACACGGTCTTTGTAGGAGATAAACAGACACACGCACACGCACACGCACACAGACACTAATCCTGGCTAGGCTGAGACTGCACTTAGTGTGCCTTCACACCTCAGAGGATCTCTGTTCTAGGAGCTTAAGACCTTCAGACCACCTTCCAGGTTACTCAGGTCAGCTGAGAGTCATCGTTTCAGCCCCACCGAAGGTGAGCAGCATGGCTTTGGGCAACTGATGGAGCCTTTCCTAGCCTCAGTTTTCTCATCCGGAAAATGGGGATAACAACCCCTCGCTCAAAGGGTTGATGTGCCATGTTAATTTATAGAAAGAATTTACACGGAATACACAGAATAAGCGCTCAATAAATGATGCTCTTCCGGGGAAACTCAGGCAGCAGTGTTCCCATTTTGCCTCCTGCCTCAGCCCTTTGAATTGGCTCAAATGAATCCCT
The DNA here is from genome assembly GCF_016509475.1 of Prionailurus bengalensis. NCBI lineage: Eukaryota > Metazoa > Chordata > Mammalia > Carnivora > Felidae > Prionailurus > Prionailurus bengalensis. Next base: position 19,866,845 of record NC_057354.1, read on the forward strand.
AGAGGTCATAACTCATGCTTTTATTCTCCTCTGTCAGAATCAAAATGAGATTTATGTATGTGTGAATTAACAACCCAGTTGTTCCCCCTCAATATCATCTAGTAGCAAAATCTTTGTGAAGGGGGCCCATTGTAAATAAGAATAAGAGAATTGTACATTTCTATACCAACTTGTGGACTGAACCAAACCATGAGATTCCTCCTGTGTGTGTGTGTGTGTGTGTATATATGTGATATGTGACATATCATATATTGCATATATTACCTCGTGTGTGTTTCTTTCGGTTTCTGTTAGAGATTCTGTTAACAAGAATTGCATAGATTTTCTTCTTTATGAAACACCCATCAAACAATAGCTGGTAGTCTGCAAAGGGGAATGGCCAGAAATTGCTAAGGGGAAGGAGTGAGAAGAGAAAAGAGGAGACGCAGCAAATGAACTGGGTAAATCTTCCAGATTAGCAAAATACGCACAATGACAGTACCCCGTTAAAAATCTAAAAATCGGAAATAAATCTATGCAGTGTCCCAGATTGGCTTGTCTGCTGCCGGCGGTTGACTTCTTTCAAGAGGAGGATGTAAACTAAATACAAACCAGCCTCGGCCTTGACTCTACCTGCTTTTATATCTCAGGCCGGGCGTGGCGATTTCCGGGAACAAGGCTCCACAGGATGTAAAGAGTGCTATGGCAGAATGTACCCATTTCAATTGATTTAAAACTTGACTGGGGAATTGGGTAGACTGGAGTTATCTTTTAGACACTGCCATGCCCTCCCTCTTATCCTTGACAAGTGACTCAAACTTTCTGAGCCTCAGTTTCCACATCTGCAAAACCCGGGGTGCTCATGGCGCCTATGTTGTTCCTTCTGTTTGTGAAAAGTGGGTGAGGAGGACTGCCCAGCTCAGTGTCTAGCATATGGACAAGACCAGATAACAGCGCTCTGCACGATCATCTGGGGCACTTGTATTATTTCTGCTTTACAAAACAGAAAACTGAGGCAAGGAAGTCAAGCCAGCCCGTCCAAGGTTATACATGATGTGAGGTGAAGCCTGGACTTGGAACCAGGCAGGCTGGCTCAAAGTTCATCTTCGTAACCGCTAGGCTCTGCATTCAAGTATTAAAGTAAGGGGTGGGCTTTTTTCCTTTCTTTTCTTTTCCTTCTTACCTGTAAGTGTAAAGATGAAATAAGTATCATGTAAGCCAGCCAGAAATTGCGGGAATGCTTTGGTGTGGCGTTTGAGGCCGTTAGTTCAACAGATTATGCTTCATTCACCCAACAGTTGCAATCTCCGTATTTCCCAGTCAAGTCCCTGCCTGATGGTACAGCTACTTCCCAATCCACGTGGAGCCCTGCCTCTGCTGAGCTGCCCTCAACTCCCTTTGGCCTCTCAGTGGCTCCGCACGGCTCACCTTATGCCCACTGGAGCCAGAACCCACGATGGAGACAGATGAAGCCACGCCGGAGGTCTTCCAAAGGGGCAATCCCAGAGGTAAGACCATCAAGGTCAAACCAGAGGGCATGGGGTCAGTCCAAATACCAAATGGGAAAGATACAGCTGCACGTTGGAGTAAGGGCTAGGAAAGACCAGAGGCACAGGCCATTCAGACAGAGAAGAGAGGAAAAGCTGGCAGCTTGGCCCGTAGGGGGAAGGGGCCCTGGGCCCTGGGAAGGGGCAGGTGGAGGCACGGAGCAGACCCACCCGTTCATGCCACACACACTGGGTTTGTTCCTATCCTGTGCAACATCACACCAAGCCTGGATTATTGATGATACTAACGTGTTGGCCGATAGAAACATACTTTTTAAAGTTTATTTTGAGGGAGAGACAGACAGAGCGCAGGAGCCGGGGAGGGACAGAGGGAGGGAGGGAAGGAGGATTCCTAGCAGGCTTCTCACTGGCAGGGCTTCATGGAGCCCAACGGAGGGCTTGATCCTATGAATCAGGAGATTAGACCTGAGCCCAAACTGACTGAGCCACCCAGGCGCCCCAAGAAACATCTGATCCATCTCAGGGTGTTAGGATTTCTGGCTCTGGTGCCACAAGGGGTGAGGAGAGGTAGGCCCGGGATGGGTGAGGGCATTTGGAGGGGGATAAAGGTGTGCAGTCTGGAGTTCAGTGGTGTAAGGGATGTATATGCCAAGCAGCACAGAATGGTCATAACCCAAAAGGTATAGTTCCATCTACAAAGGATCCATAAAGCATCACTAGAGATACTAAGTTATTTGAGGACACAGCCCGAACGTTTTACTGGACTACAGATGCAAGATTGATTCTAAATTTGTACTTGATCAAACAACCCGAATGCCAGAAGTGATCTCAATTTCAGCTATCACCCCGCCAAAGCTACCCATTTAATGAGGAGGAAACTGCGTCTCAATATTATAGCTCCTGTGTTATTTAATTTTTTTTAATGTTTATTTGTGAAAGAGAGAGAGACACAGAGAGAGACAGAGCGTGAGTGGAGAAGGGGCAGAGAGAGAGGGAGACACAGAATCTGAAGCAGGCTCCGGGCTCTGAGCTGTCAGCCCAGAGCCAGACGCGGGGCTCAAACTCACGAACGACGAGATCATGACCCGAGCCAAAGTCAGATGCTCAACCGACTGAGCCACCCAGGCACCCCTCTCCTGTGTTATTTTAAGGCAATCGGTGGCAAACTTTTCTAAAAAAGCTAGATCATAAATATTTCAGGCTCTGTGGACCATACTGTCTCTGTTGCAACCGCTTAGCTCTGTTGTACTGCAAAAGCGGGCATTGCCAATATATAATGAGTGTGGCTGTGTCCCAATAAAACTTTATTTATAAAAACAAGCGGTGGGCTGGCTTTGGCCTGGAGAACATAGTTTACCGATCCCTTTCCTAAACCGTAGCAACCTTTTAAAAATCGGTTTATAACATAATTTTAATAAAACATCATATTATAACTTCTATGCTTTAACATATTGCAGATTACGCATTACATGATCTATTTTAATAACACAATATAGTAAGAGAGATTACACCTAACTATAGAAGATGCAGGCAATAATTGAAAGCACTCATTTCTGTTCCACATCTGATAGGAAGTATCAGCTATTTAAGAGTTGAAACATTAATCCCCGGTTATTTAGAAAGGCAATTTTCTATACATTTGCACAGAGGTATGAAATTTGACCCAAGGCTTGATTTTCTCAATGCGGAAGCACACGGCATGACCATCAACTTGAAGGAAGCTGGGAGCAGTCAGCTAGACAACGCGAGGTCAGAGGTCATATCTGCAAAGGCACAGGTAAAATTTAAGACTTTATTACAATTGAAGGGCAAATTACCTTTCTAATGATGTGCCTTCTTCCTACAGGCAGAGAGGAATTCATGAAGATTTCTCGCAAGATCCAAGAAGCTTTTTTTAAAAAAGAGAGTCTTTGGGGCTCGTTTTGGTTAAATACTACATTAAGAAATAGGTGCCTTCTTTTGGCTTTGTATTTCCTTTTGTTTCCTCCACCTCCAGCTATCTGTACTTTGATCTGGTCCACATGTCAGTCCCAAGACTGACATCACAATGACAAAAGCTTGACTGTGAGTGAAGAACACAGCCAAACGGATATATGGCAGCAAGCATTCCGTATCCAAGGGCGCTCGGAATGTTCGAGAATGTTCATCACTTCTTCCTATCCGTTAGCTATCAGTATCACACAGGAAGGAATCTGGTTTTCCTCCTTTTCAGAGACAGCCTCACAGCCACACTGAGATAATGGGTTTCACGTGGAGTTTTCCGGGCTGCGGACAAGGGGAAGGCTTGGGTTCAGGGTGAAGAGCCTATCTTGGATTTTGGAGTGGAACTGTTCGGCTCTGTGCCCTCGTGCTACAACGAGCTGATTAGGGGACCCCTCGGATCTGAAAACAGAGCCCCTTGGCGTGATCAACATCAAGTAAGATAATAAACGGGAAGCGCTGAATCTGGTTCCTCAAACCTAAGGGTCCTGAAGAAATTACAGCTAAAGACAATTTTATCGTAGTTTTCAATGCTATTATTTTGTTAAAAGGTTTGTTCCCGTCTGTTTCCTGATCCTCGTACGTCAAGGTAGGAAAACTCCTTCAGATTCGTCACCCACAGTTCCACCCCGAGAGGACTCCCGTGGAGTGCTCTCCCCTGTGTTTCCGTCTCTGAGTCCGTGAGTCTCATCTGCCTCATTTCTTTTCAGAGTATGCCCCAGACACCCAAATCTCACAACAGATGGATCTACTTCTCTTAATCCCACAGTCCTTTCCTTCTGGCTGTGAGAGATTGCGTCTCGGCTAATTTTCCCGGAGTCTTCCTGAAGAGCCGCGAGGATGCCCTGGAATAAGGGTGCGAGAGCCTTAACTCTGTGCTCTGGGGGAGACTTCTCTGCTTCAGATCACGTTGGGTCCGAGGGACCCCCGTTTGGATTTTGGAGGTATTGTTATTACCATCGGGTGACAGAAATAGAAATACCAGCTTGCAGATACAAAGCGTCCACTTGCAGCCTGGGCGGCTTAATCCTGACAACTCCTGGTCCCATAGGTATTGTCACTGCCCCACCTTACATACAGGATACAGGAGGAACAATAGTTATTTGGTACAGAAATTTCCCTGGCCCTTCTGCTCAGCAGCTAGTACACCAGAAAGTCCCAAGTTCCCTGGTACAGCTTGTCCTGTGAAACCTGCTCCTTATGCTCAGCTATGCATCCAGCATTTTAAACTCCAAAGCTTTAACTATGAAAATCAACACACGCCAAGCCCTTTGTCTATATGCCAAGCCGTGTGCATTGCATGTACAAAGTGTTGTGCGTGATTTGAGTGATTTCCAAGGGTGTCTTTGTCTATGAGATTTAAACCATGGGTTAAAACCCAACTTCAATTACAAGGCAAATCCACTGTATTAAACAGCTGTTCTGCACCAGGCCCCAAGCAGTGAACTGTGGACGTCACAAATCTATCACTCCCCAAAGTGCCCTCAAGTACTCATAATATGGCAGGACTGAAAAAGCATTGCATTTCATGGATTCTTTAGATTTTAAGAGGCAGAATTGTTCCGTAAAGGGGAGCTGCTTCCAAGGCCAGGTTTCCCAGCACTAGCTCTTTTGACATTTGGGGCTGCATAGTTCTTTGCTAGTGGGGTTGGGGGGCACAACCCGGGCGTCGCGGGGCGCTGGCGGCATCCGTGGCCTCTACTCACTAGAAGCGGGGAGCACTCTCCCCACTCCGGTTGCACTAACCCAAACTGTCTCTGGGCACCACCACAAGGCTCCTGGGAGCACTCCCTGGTGAAAGACACTGCTCTCCAGGCTACAAATAGGGATGACTAAACCAGGCATCTGAGCCCATGGCTGGGCCTCATGGGCTCCAGGGCAGTGAATGGCCATGGCCTTGGGAAGCGCAGGATCCCTGGTGGGACTAGGCCTCCAGGACTTTCTCTGAAATCCGCTCACTGCAGAGTCTGCCTTATTTATTCTCTCCCCCCTCCCTGTTGGCCTCCTTGTTCCCTTTTCGTCACTTCCAGAACTCATGGCTTTGAATTACACATTCTTTCACCTTTGCTTTGGCTCCTGGGCTCCTGCTGTTTATCCGTCTTCTGATTCAATTTCATAATAGGAAGAATCCTCCGGGCCTATGGGCATATCTCTCCCCATCAGAGCCAGAGCTGGCTGCCCTTGGGGCAGGTGCACTCCGCTGGGTCTGTGGGGACAGGATGGGGCGGAGTCACGTGACATAGCTCCCTGGAGAGGGTACGCTTAGCACAGGCTGAGGGTCTGGCACCATCGTGGTCATGACTAAGGCACACGTCAGTGAGGAAGGCACATGGTGGCAGGCTGTATGGTCTCCTCCCGTCATGCCCTTTCATTGTCCTAACAGTCAGGGAGGGCAGACATAGCCAGGCTGTGCCGCACGAGCAAAGAACGAGCTGGAGGGGTCGAGTGAGGTGCCTAAATCCACAGGAAGAGGCGGGCTGGAATCCACGCCTGTGCTCTCTCTGCCTCAGGGCTCAGTCCTTCAATAATGTAACGCCCTGGATGAAATCTAAATGTAGAAACTAGCCTGGAACAGTATCAGGAACGGGAAGAGAGACAAGCTAAGAGCAATTATTAAAGCATAACTAAAGGAGAACAGTATGGAATAGGAAGCAAATTTCTTTTTTCTTTTAATGTTTATTTATTTTTGAGAAGGAGAGAGAGAGAGAGAGGAGGGGGGGGGGGGAGGGACAGAGAGAGAAGGAAACGCAGACTCCGAAGCAGGCTCTAGGCTCTGAGCTGTCAGCACAGAGCCCGATGTGGGGCTCGAACCCACGGCCCAGGCCAGGAGATCATGACCTGAGCTGAAGTTGGACACTCAGCCAGCCAATTGAGCCTCCCAGACATCCCAGAAGCAATCTTGCCACTGTGATCTCGGTGCCCTTTCACACCTCACTCCCTCTCCCCAATCATCTTTATACAGAAATCATTACTTGTCTCTCTCTGGCCGAGCATTTGTCTCCCTCTGTTACTTTTAGTAGAAACACTCCCCACTCTGGTATCAGACAAAAAAATAAGCAAGTGTGTTTTCTACAACCTTACAGCTAACACACACAAAACACATGACTCGTAGTAGGTGATCAATGAATGGCATCCCTACACTGTGCAGTTGTTAAAGACTGAGTGTATCTGTCTCTTAATCCGCAGAGCCTGGCGCAGAGTAGGGAACGACGATCGCTCACACGAGATGAACACTTAGCGGATGCCAGGCACTGGTCTCGGAGCCTAATGTGTGCTGACTTCCTGAGCCCTTAGTGACAGCCGCATACCGGGTACCATTTTGGCTTCAACTTACCGATAGGCCAACTGAGGGGCAGAGAGATTAAGCAACTTGCTCAGGGGGTGGCAGAGTCAGGACTTGAACGCGGGCTGAACGGCTCCAAAGCTGGTCTTATCTGTCTGTGTGCCGGCTGTGCTGCCTCACCAGCAGCAGAAAGTCTCCTGGGTTTGCAAAGAGCATACGCCCTTGCCATCTTTTGAAATATTTATTCTCAAGGACCCCTATCTCTGTCTCCCCTGCCTCCTCTGATGGATGGACCCCGCTGCTGTCCCTCCCATCCAGCTGAGTCACAGCCCCCATCATGCTTTCCCAGCAGTGCCGGTTGCTGCTTCCTTGCTTGGAAGGGCTGCTGGGGCATGGCCCATTGAGTTGTGCAAACAGCTCTCCCACGGCTTTGGGAACAGCAGCATCAGTCATAACTCTTGCTTCTCCAGCGGGCGCTTGCCTTCGAGACGCCACAATTCAGCCCTGCGGGGGTGACGGCCACAGGTTCGTGGGAGCACGGAGTGGCTTCTCCACACTGGGTAGGGAGGGATGCCTCTCCCCACGGGCCAGGGAGCCACACAGCCCGGAGGACAGGACTGGCAGGTAGGCGGAGGCTGTGCTTGGAAAAAGAGCACCTTGAAGACTAAAGGAAGCATACAGCCAGAGGAACCCTTTGATGTTAGGATCTCGGGCACTTGCATTTTCTTCTCCGAGCTCCCTCCTGGCCCTGTTGAGTCAGGATGGGCCCGGGTCCCTTTTTACAGAGCGCTGCATTCGGCGTGAACCCACCTCCTGGCTCCCCATGCCCTTAAGCTGTGGGCCGGCTTCCTATTCTGGCCTCTCCCTGGCCACTCCTAAGCCCGGCTCCTGCCCTCCCAGACTGCCCTCCCTTGTCCCAGTGAGAAACCTTCCGTCTCCCCTCTGGATTTTGGAAATGACATTTCCCTGGCACAAACGCTTTCTGCCCCCGAATCCCTCTGCTACGGTGGGTGACTCCTGATAACCAGTGTCTCAGAGCTGGGAGGTCAGTCCTTCCAGGAAGCCTTGCTCTGTCTATGTCTTCGGTAGCACTCGGATCTCCCCAAGGGAGGCGGCCCGTGTGCTTGAGTCACCCACTGGTGGCACTGCAACCCCCACGAGATGGGAAACCACCCGAGGACAAGGACTCTTTCCTTTATTCACCCTCGCAGCCTCCGTCTGGCCAGGTGTCCGGCCCACGGAAAATGCACCGTCCCTGTTCCTGAAGCAAATGACAAAAGGATGGTCCTTAGAGTTACAAATAGGAACTTTCACCGGACCTTCTGGGATCACAGTCGCACAGCATCCTGGGTAATCTCTCTGAAATGTAAACAGAGTCACGTGACACTCATTCGGACCTCGCGATGGTCTTTGTAAGCTCCTCAGCATGGGACTCCTCGAGTCCCTGTGTGATCGGGTCCTGTTGACCTCTCGGTCGCCCATGTCTCCCGCTGTCCCCTCACCCACTGTGCTTTAGCCATGCTGGTCTTCTTTCCATGTCTCAAGCACCAACCTCATTCCTGCCTCTGACCTTCTCCGTCTACTTGTTTCGCTATCCCCTCTCTGCACGGCTGACTCCTCCAGTGGGAATGTTACCTTCTCGATTGGCTCTGTGCCCCCGTGCCCTCCAAGCACTTTCTATCTCATGGCCCTGTTTTCTTGTCTTTCCAGAATTTATTATTGTTTTGTTTTTCATTTTTTTGTTTTTGGGGCTTGTTGTTTGTTTGTTTGTTTAGTTCATTGTTTGAGAGCGAGCGAGCTGGGGAGGGGCAGAGAGAGGGGGAGAGAGAGAATCCCAAGCAGGCTCTGCACTGTCCGCACAGAGCCCAAGGCGGGCCTCAAACTCACCAACTGTGAGATCATGACCTGAGCCAAAATCAAGAGTCAGAGGCTTAACCGACTGGGCCACCCAGGTGCCCCTCTAGAATTTATTTTCACAGAAATAATCTTGTTCACATATTCTCTCTCTCTCTCTCTCCAACTTTCGTATCTTTTACCACTGGAATATCAGCTCCCTGAAGAAAGGGCTTTCTTACGTCTCATTTTCTATGTAGATCTGGGGCCTAAAACAATGTCTGGCATGTAGCATGTGCTCAATAAATATGTACCGAGTGGGTGGACCTCCATGATCCATGTCTATGTTGGTTGTTCTAATTATGAGGTTTGGATGGACTTGTTCTCGCTGTGTTACCAGTCTTTATGGTTCAAGGTGCTTGTTTGAAGCAAGTTGCGTCGGGAAAAGCCCTTAGTGAAATATTTACCACACCTTTGGTGGTTGGTCTGTCTTCCACATCGCTTACGGTCATAGAGAGAAGTGACTTCTGACCTTGGAAAGAACACTAATCGAGTCAGGATCGAACCTTCATTCCAGGATCTCAACTGCACAGGGATATTCCAAATCCTTCTAAATTCCTGTCACAGTGCCTGGCACACGGCAGGGACTCCATTAATTCTGGCTGTGATGCGACTGCTGTTTTCATTGCCATCATCACATGCGCTGGTTGGTAACGTCTTCCACAGTCTGTTCCTCCAGGTAGGGGTGGCGGAATTACCCCACTAAGCAACACGGTAATGGGAGACATGCTCAGTAAAGATGAAGAGAAGACTAGAAGGTCAGAAACGAAGGCCAAAATGTGCAATTTGGGGACTCAGTTGAAGCAACATCCAGATGTCAGGGTCTACCCAGAGAGGGGTGAGAAGTCATGCATAAGCTTTTCCCCCATCTTAATTTTTTTCTAAAAAATTTTAAAATATTTTCAAATGTTTTTATTCATTTTTGAGAGAGGGAGATCCAGAGAAACGGAGCACGAGCAGGAAGGGGCAGAGAGAGAGGGACACACAAAATCCCAAGCCGGCTCCGGGCTCTGAGCTTTCAGCACAGAGCCCGACGCGGGGCCTGAACTCGTGAACCGCGAGATCATCACCTGAGCCGAAGTCAGACACTCAGCCGACTGAGCCACCCAGGTGGCCCTTTCCTCCTATTTTTAAACATTATTTTTTTCAGAATTGGTGTAATATGGTTCTGTGTAATATCAGTTATTCCTGATATTTACTTCGCACCCACTACTCAAGAGGCCTCAACGGTCCACATCTTAAAAGTCTCATGGCCGTAGAAACACCCGTCATGTTTAAAAGCCATGCGTAGCTCAGGTGAAGTGTGGAGCTCCTGAGCGGGTATCAGGCTGCATCCTGGAGAGCTTCTTGGAGCAGACACAGTGCCAGCAACTCTTGGCTGGATCCCTGTGCAAATGCATAGCTTCTGCCTCCTCAGAGACCCTCCCTTGTACTAATGTCACGCTAACAAACATTTAGTGAGTCTCTGCTGTTCACCGGCACCGTGCCAGGCACTGTCTCTGCTGTTAGTCCATTTACATTTTGGCCCCCATCCTGTGGCACAGCTGTTGTTAATCTTATTATATTGCAGATAAATTCAATTTAAATATATTATGTATTGGAGTTCATGCTATGCACCAGGCATCACGTGAAACCTGCACCCATGTTGGAACTAAAGTACAATAATTCAGCATGAATCTATGGGGACCTGCAATAAGTCAGACAGTCTTCTCGGTATGGTGGGGGGGAGGTAGGTGCAGATAAATGACTGGTCTTTAAGAAGTCTTGGTTCAAAGGGAATTGCAGCCTTGTGAAGGAGGGGACGGGCCAGGGATAACACGTAAATAAGATGGCAATTTCCTGACCACACTGACATTTCTCTTTAAGGTATGTTCGTTAACCACATTTGGATTTATGTTAGTTTAAACAAGAATCTACCCAAATCGGGACGCCAGGGTGGCTCAGCCAGTTAAGCTTCTGACTTCGGCTCAGGTCACGATCTCGTGGTTGGTGAGTTTGAGCCCCACGTTGGGCTCTGTGCTGACAGCTCAGAGCCTGGAGCCTGTTTCAGATTCTGTGTCTCCCTCTCTCTCTCTACCCCTCCCCTGCTCACATTCTGTCTCTCTTTCTTTCTCAAAAATAAATAAAGATTTTAAAAAGTTAAAAAAAAAAAGAATCTACCCAAATTGTTTTCTTTTTTAGTGCTAACCTCGCTGTGGTTTCTGAAATTCCTCTGGAGGAGCTCTCATCTTTAGGGCACCTTGCACAGTCCCTGGCCCATCATCCACACTTAATAAATACCAGTTTTCCCCTTTGTATCCTGGATTAAGATCGTGATGCTGATCTACCCATGCTCTGTGGAACTCTCTGGGCCTCTCAGGACCATGTGGTAGCTTGGGTTGACCCGTGGCAAGTAGAGGGGAGCACAGGCGTGGGGCGGGGCCAAAATCTAACTGAGAGCCTCTGAAATCAGAGAATCATGTAACTTTACTTTAGTAGTTTTCCCCTCTATTGAATGTGAAGTCTTCCAGCCTGATATTTTCCAAAAACAGCAAACTTGCCCCAATTTCAAGGAAGTGCTTATATAGTCCCTTCCCTCACTAATGACTTTCTCAGATGGGCAAAGCCATATTCTGTGGGCATGAAAGGTAAGGAAAACGGAACAACGAATGGGACCTTTACCTTGTTCCTTGTACTTTCGAATGTTATGATTTCCATCTTGGCAGCCATTGGGGAAATCCTATCCTTGGATGAGAGACCATGCACATGAACTTGAAGGAGGGAAATCTTTAAACTGAAGTTAGGGTAAGTAAAATCTTAGCAATATGTTTCTTTGCTTTTCTTACCGGGAAAGGAGTGTGTAGGGACCAACTCCATCTTGGAAGATGGAGGCAATGTTACTCAGCCTCTGATTTCCACTCCTTCCTTGGGAGACAAAATAAAAACCAGCTCAAGTAACCTTGGAAACAATGACAATCCTGAAGACCTCTGCATTTTGTATTCGGAGAAGAAAAAAAATATATATATATGTTTATCTTTGACAGAGAGAGGCAGAGAGAGCTTGCATGTGTGTAGGGCAGGGGCAGAGAGAGAGAGGGAGACACAGAATCCCAAGCAGGCTCTGCATTGTCAACACAGAGCCTGATGGGGGGCTCGAAGTTATAAACCGTGAGATCATGACCTGAGCTGAAATCAAGAGCTGGTTGCTCAAACCGACTGAGCCACCCAGGCGTCCCTGGGAAAAAATATTTTTAATGTGAAAAATGAAATTCACCAAGAACTACATACAATGTTTACAAATAATTCTCCAATGATCTATTAGGTAAAAATTGTTTCCATTCAGTGCCAATGACTTAAATTCTAGCTGAATTTCCTCACATAGTAAAAGCCATTTATGACCCTGCTCCCCCCCCCGCCCCCCCCCCCCCCCCCCCCCCCCCCCCCCCCCCCCCCCCCCCCCCCCCCCCCGCCTTAGGTCACCCAGGGGTTGTCAACCTTTCAGCATCAGCGACACTTGCGGTCAGATAATTCTTTGTTGTGAGGAGTCATCCTGGGCATCATAGGATATTTAACAGCATCCTTGGACTCTAACCCCTAGATACCAGAGGAAACTCCCCTCACCCTATTTGTGACAACCAAAAATATCTCCAGACATTGCCAAATGTCCTGTGGGGGGTTAAAATCACCCAGATCAAGAACCACTGAACATTTGATTTATATCATTCAAAATGTTCAAGTCACAACATTTTTTCCATTCCCTTGAGACACATAAAACAAAACCATTATTTCATTTACTGTAAAACCTGTAACATGTTAACACACTGCCCGCTATTAAAATCTAAGTTTTTGTAGTGTTTACAAATATATATCCTAAATAAATTCATTATTTACTATTGGGAGAGGAGATTTTAAAGAAGCAGCTGCTAATTGAAGGAACAGTTAGGCATTGTTAAAAAGAAAACCACAGCCCCAAAATGGAGTCGGTTATGTTAAGTCTCTACATCAGCAAACCAAGACTTAATACCTAACCTAACCACAGTATCAACCCCCCACCCCGAAATATGACCTTTAACCAGCTAACCTGGAGTTTTCTGGTCAACACTAGGAGGTAATCCACTGATAGACTTTTATCCATTCCACTTGGGAGGGCAGCCTTCCCTAAAACAATGCATTCTTTGGTAATAAATGCCTTTTTTCCACTCTTTTTTCCATTCTCTCTGGCCTTAAAAAACTTTCCTTTCCTGCAGCTTGATGGGGCTCCTTTCTATTTGCTAGAAGGGCTGCTGGCCGGCTCATGAATTGTTGAATGAAGCCATATGAATTTTTAAACAATTTTTAAACGTTTTTATTCATTGTTGAGAGACAGAGACAGAGCATGAATGGGGGAGGGGCAGAGAGAGAGGGAGACACAGAATCTGAAACAGGCTCCAGGCTCCGAGCCATCAGCACAGAACCAGACGCGGGGCTCGAACCCACGAATCGTGAGATCATGACCTGAGCCGAAGTCGGATGCTTAACTGACAGAGCCACCCAGGTGCCCCCAATTTCTTCCCATGAATTTTATTTTGTAACAGCGTCAACAACGAACAACTGCTCTAGACTGATCATTGTTTTGTGTTATGTACCCACAGTAATTGGAAGCCGGTTTATCGAGATTTGAAAAGAGAGCCTACCTCGTGCCAGAGATGATGCTGTGGATCTGGTCCTGCCTCAGGCCTCTCTCTGTCCCTCGTGTTCATGGATGACCTAATTAACAGCAGCTGATGTTAGGCACGACGAATTCTGTGCCAGGCACTGTGCTGAGAGCCTTCCTAGCATCGTCTCAGGGCACACGACCCTATGAGGTAACTGCTATCAGCCCTACTTTACGAGGATGGGTCCACGTCTCAGAAGGTGACGTGACTTTCCTAAGGTCGTGTAGGCAGTGAGAGGGTGAGCAGAGATTCAAATCCACATCTGGCTCTTACCCGCTCTTAATGAGGGCATTTCACAGCCACCTTTGCAATACGCAGTAGCTGCCTTTCCACGCTGGTCTCTTAACTCCGTTCTGCTGTATCTGTTTATCACATGTGCTGAAAATTCCACCAGTGTGCTCTTACCTAATGGCAATACCTCGAGCCCTGAGAAAAATGCTCTTTTTGAGTGTCAGGAGTATTTTCTCTTGGCTCCGTCCAGGAGGGAAACTGTTAGCCGGTCGTACAACGGAGCCTTTGCTGTCAGACCAAACAATGACATCTATTAATCACATGAAAAGCAGGACCAAAAAACCAGTTCTCTTTCCTGCGAATTGAGTCTGACGGGTTTCATGGTGTGTATGCCAGGGCTACCGGGGCTTAAGCCTCGGCTCAACAGGGCTGAGCTGCTGGGGTTTGGACCATTGGAGGCAGGGTGGGTTAGTGGCTGGGGATTTTGCATCCTTAATCACTGAAACTGAAGCAGAGAGCCAGGGGCCACGGGAAGAAAGAGGCTCTGGGCGGAAGAGTGAACTGGTCTTAGGATGGAGTCCCGGGAGGGAGAACTGCCTGCGGACTGTGCACCTCGCACGGGCCCCAGGCTCAGGGTCTAGCAGTCTGAGGAGCCATGCTGTGGGGTCTGGCCTGGCCTTTCTCAGAGGGAGCTCTGCATGCTAACCTCCCAGCTTCCCAACCAGGGTTGTGTTGGTCCATCATCCAATGACCTCTGAGGACGGGCAGGGCGCGTGGTCGGAGCGCGACGAAAGGGAACTGGGTGGAGGAGGTGAGAACCTGCTTCTCTCCTCGCCTGCAAAGCATCCCTCTTCCTTCATGCCAGGGAACAAGAATGAGAAGAGAGAATAAAGAAACTTCTGGATCTGCAGCTTCTGTCACATTGGGACCGTGTAGGTAGAGAAATATCCCACCCATTCAGATGCGGCAGTTGTTAAGGAGGCTGACGGAGTTCAGGAGCCTCCCCTGCAGCCTTTGAGGCAGGACCAGGAGCTCCCAGTTTCCCCATCGTCTTATTAAATGGAGTCGTAATCACAAGGCCTCCTTCTGAGCTCCTTTCTCCTTCGCCCTCTCTAACAACCTGAATTTGGCACGCTTCCCTTCCCCTTTAACCCTCACAAGCTAAAAATAATATCCTCTTGGAACGAGCCAAACAGTGTCAGTTGGAGGAGTTTAATTAGCAGGAGTGGGCAGGAGACAGCTCGGGCTTTCCCGGTTTGCTGCCTTCTCTCCGGGGAGCTGGAGCCAAGCACAATTGGAAAATCCAGGTTCATGTGCACCAGACACGGGGTTTCTAACTTGCGGGGAGAGTCTCCCCGGCAACCCGGTTGCTTTCATCTCTGCGATAGCAGGCAGGGGCCCTGGGGATTTGAGGGCAGGTTCGATACGAGCATGGGACTAGATGCCGGACTAGATTTTCGGGATTTGCTTCCTGCCTCCCATTTACTGACTCTGTGACTTTGGATGGGCTGCCCGACCTCTCTGTGCCTTGGCTTCCACATCTGTGAAATGGGGCTAATCACAGCCCTCACTTTATAGGTCTGTCATGGGAATAGGTGAGTCGAGTAGGGCGCTTAGAATACTGCGCGGCACAGGGTGAGTGAAATGTGGAACATATGTTCCTGTTATTAGTTGCTTGCTCTTTTTGACTTTCGTGAAAAAAAGTCTAGATTTCCCCTCCCCCCACCCCAGCTGGCAAAATGTTGGCTTCTTCATCTTTTTATTTACTTTTAAAAATTTTATTTAAAATATTTTGAAGTTTGTGTGTGTGTGTGTGTGTGTGTGTTTGTTTGTTTGTTTTGGGGGGTGCACACACAGGGGAGGGGCAGAGAGAATGAGCGACAGAATCCCAAGCAGGCTGTGCGCCATCCATCAGCGCAGAGACCAATGCGGGGCTCGAACTCATGAACCGTGAGATCGTGACTTGAGAGATCAGGAGTCAGATGCTTAGCTGACTGAGCCACCCAGGTGTCCCCTTCCCCTTTTTATTGAGGCCCCCTAGGTTAAAACAGCCACTCGAGAACAGTTTCAATCAAATACTGTTGAAATCAAAGAGTGTTGACAACAGAAATGTATCTAATTTGCATATATGTCTGTTTATTTTTTACTGGAATTCGGTATATCCAAACATTATGAATTATTGGACCTGGAAGGCTCTCTGACATCCAGTGTCCTCGAGATTGCCTTTGACACAGCAGCAGTGCTAGCAGGAGAGGTTGGATAATCACGAGATAAGGTGAGGATAACACTGAGACCTTGCGGAGTACTTTATAGTTTGTACATGGTTGCTTTTGTTAAGTGATGTCCCGTTCTACTCTTGGGTGCCTCCTCATGAGATAGATTAGGACCTCCTTGGCCGTGGGAAGAGACTCAATGGTCTGTGGTAACTGGCAGAGGCGGGGTCACAGATGGAGTCACGGGAACAGCCTGCGTGTATGGCTGGGCTCCAACGCATGACAGGGGATAATCCAAACCATTGTGGCCTTTGCAGCATAATGAATACCAATCGGGAGTAGGTTCGGTGCTCCGAGGGCTCAACCGAATCATGGGTGGCATATATGAGCAGAGTCTGGGTTCAGAGCCGCATGGCACTGGTATCCAGGCCACCAAAAACTATCTTGATCAAAGTGAGAATAAAGGCGGCGGCTGGGTGTGGAACGAAACCCAGCCTCGGTCCTCTCGGAGACTGCTTGTGGGAAGCGGGTTAGCAGGCAAAGTCCCAGCCAGAGACAAGGAGCTCCCAGCAAGGGTCCAGTCTCGGCTGGTCGGGGATGCTGAGACAATTCACGGAGGCAGGAGGGTCCTGCAGTACGGGGTAATCTGTACTCACAGGCACAGGGGCATCTGGGGCCCCCCTGGAGACATGTCAGCCCATGTCCAAGCAGTGACTGCATCTCAGATTCACCAGCAGGTAGCGAACTGACTCACTTGCATTCATGGAACACAATCTCACCCATATCACCGGATCTTCCCAAAGTAGATGTAGTAACTGTTGGCTCCGTTGTACAAGCTTAGAGGGAAAAAAATGATCCATGGCCACAGAACTAGTAAAGTGAGGGTGTGAAATTAACTCCAAACTCCTGTGTCTTTGTTTCCCCCGGAACATCACTCGACCCATGACAGGGGCTTCATTCATTCTTTTGGAAAACTCAATATTTAGCAAGTCTAGCCTTGAAAAACCTAGACCTCTCTTCATGTAATTTATTTGTTAATTTTTTTTTCTGGAGCTAAACATTGAATCTTTGTCCACTTACACGTGACGGATCTTCATATCTTTTTGTCTCCCTTTTCTTCCCCTTAACTTTTCTTCTTCCTCCGTCCACCACAGACCTTGGTGGCTTAATACAACACCATTTCTTGTTGCTTGAGTCTAAGGATTAGCTGGACGGTCTGGTTCTGTGGGTGATATTGACTGGGCCTTGCTCTTGTGCCTGAGGTCAGCTGGCAGGTCGGCAAGGGGCTGGCTGCTCTACAACGACCTTACCTGGGATGAACAGGATGACTGAGGTCTTTGTCTGTGTCTCGTCCCCCCTTAAGCTAGCCTTGACTTGTCAACACGGCACCTGCAGAGGTCTAAAAGAGAAAGTCCACAGGACCTTTGGAAGCATAGGCACAGAACCAGCATATCATTTCATCTGTCTCATTCTACCGAGCAAAGGAAATTGCAAAGCTAGCCTGGATTCAAGGGTTTTGGAACAAGACTTTGCCTCTTTAAGGGAGGAGTGGGAAAATCATATTGCAAGGGGCACGGATACAGGGATAAGAAAAATTGCAGCCACGAATTTTTTTTCCAAATGACCTACCAGCCCTTCCCTTTTCTCTCTTCTGTTCTGTTAATAACAATTAATCATTAAATGAACGATTAATATGTATTCTAAAAGTATTTGTTAAAATTATTTGTTATAATAAATAATTATTAAAAATAATCATTAAAATAGTTAATTATTTTAATAAAATGAAAACACTGAGTTAGACACTAAGGAATCCATGCTAGAAAAGGAAATGCACGGTTCCTGCCCTCTTGTGGTTTACATTCTAGTGGGGATCAGAGAAAGATTAATTAAACAATGTGAATTTGAAGATGCTCACAGTGCTGCCAGGGAGAGGTGCAGAGGGCTAGGAGAGGCTGGATAAGGGAAGCTGACCTAGTCTTGGGAGGTGGGGAGCTCAGGGGAGGATTTCTCTCATGAAATCATGATTGAGAAGACCAGGAGACAACTGGGCAAAGCTCGGGTGGGGACTTATAGGCAAGGGAACAGCATGAGTGAACACCCATGGTCAAGTACTAGATAGGAAGGAAGGCCAGTGTGGCTAGAGAAAGAGTATGATCCTCAGTGCTGCTGAAGAGGTAGCTGTGGACAGACCTTGTAGGCCATCGTGAGAAATTTGCTCATTATGCTAAAAACAACGGGAAATCATTGAATGGTTTTGCGTTGTGTAGGGTGGGTGGATGGGAGGGGATGACATCACTCTACAAAGCGATGGATAGAGATTGGATGGATTCAAATCTGAGATTGAACAGTTGCTGGAGAAGGAGGATACACTTGCCAGTTGCTGAAATCTTTTGGAGATGTGGACAATAGACTTGAGGTTGCATATGACAGGAATGTGAATCAGCAGCTAACAAATAGTGCCCCGGACATCTTTCCCAGGCCCACATCATCATTTTGTACCAAAAATCCTTGCTGCATTTGTTTTGCTAATATTTTATTTTAAAATCTGGAGTCTGTGGTTAAGAGCGGAGGATCTGAAGCTAGACTGTCTGGGCTCACTCTGGGGACTGTGCACCTTCTGTCTGTAGGACCTTGGAGGCTGGTCACCATTTCTCTGCTGAGGTTTCCTCACCTGTGACATGGAGGTGACCATATTCCTGATGTCACAGGTTTGTTAAGAGGAGACTTTATACGTGCAAGTCACTTTTAAAAGGCTGAGAAATAACTTTAAGTTCTGATTGTCATTGATAGTTTTATTATTTTATTATAATATAATATTAATAATATAATATTATTAAACACGTGCTATTTTTGTTAGGACTCTTGTCCATTTTTGATTTTGCAGTTATCTATCTTGTAAAAGGATTTTAGTAGGCGTTCCCTCAGTTCTGGGGGACAAAAACCTGTTTTGCTGTGACTGCAGCGGTTATATAACATATGGACTAGCTATTCTCTTTTTGAATTTACTTTTCTCTCTTTTGTAAAAATTTTAATTCCGGTATAGTTAACATACAGTGTTATATTGGTTTCAGGTGTACAATACAGTGATTCAACAGCTGTGTACGTTACTCAGTGCTCATCATGGCGTGTGTGCTCTTAATCCCTTCTCCTGTTTTACCCATTCCTCCCCCCCACCCCCCCCACCCCTCTGGTAACCATGCATTTATTCTCTCTAGTTAAGAGTCTGGGTTTTGGTTTTTGTCTTTGCTTGTTTGTTTGTTTGGATACTCTATTCTCTAAAGGACAGACATCTCTAAAAGCAACTGACATTCACATTTCTATTTATTTATTATTTTTTCCCAATATATATTCATTTATTTTCAGAGAGAGAGAGCGAGCTTAAGAGGGGCAGAGAGAGAGAGAGAGAGAGAGAGAGAGAGAGAGGGAGAGAATCCCAAGCAGGCTCTGTTCTGTCAATAAAGAGTCCAATGCTGGGCTGGAACTCATGAACCATGAAATTATGATCTAAGCTGAAATCAAGAATCACACACTTAACGGAGCAGTCGCCCCTTAACCGTGTTTAAAATGAGGTCCATTTTGTATAACTTTTCAAGATTATTGGAATAAAGTTGCTCATAATGTTCTTTTGAAATGCCTGCCCTGTATGCATTTATGTCTCTTTTCGTTTGTAACGTGTTCCTCTGTGCCTCAATATTTTTTGTGCTTCATTAGTCTTGACAGATCTGTTCTTATTTTACTGATCATTCAGAAAATTAGCCTTTCGTTCCATTGATCTTATTCTGTTTTCAATTTCATTATCTCCTCCTCTGATCTTTATTAATTCCCACTTGCTATTTTCTTTAGTTTTAATATCCTCCTTTTTAATTTATTGCACTGAACATTTAGTTCATTAATTTCCCACCTTCCTTTCCTTTTACTCTTTGTGTTTGAGGCTCCTCATTTCCCTCTAACACCTGCTCCAGCTACTTCTCACAGATTTCTTTCACGCTCCTTCATTTTCATTCAATCCAACTATTTCATCATTTCCATTTTCATCTCTCCTTTGACTCTTTTCGTTAGATCCTTTGAAAAATGTACAGACATATGTGGATTGTTTTAGCTGTTACCTGATCACTTATTTGCCTTTTATTTATGTTGTTATCAGATAGAGTGAATTTATGGTATCGATGATGTTGGTGTTTATTGTAAGATTTTTGTTGGTAAATGTCTTCTGTGTTTTTGAAAATGATTTCTCTTCTCCATCTTCCACCTTCTCAGTTCTCTCTTCAGCTGCATCTAACCTTCTCCTTAATCCATTTATTCATTTGTTAAACCTCTAATGAGCTACTTATGATTATTTCTAGCAATTCTAGTTGGCTACCTTTTGAATTCATCTCTTTTTTAATAGAGTTCTGTTATTTTAAAACTATGTGCAGTACTTTTATTCATTTTCAATATCTAAATATTTCCACTAAAAAATAAATATTTCCACATTATTCTATTATTTCTAGTTCTTGGGTTGTTAAGTTTTGTTTGTTTGTTTGCCTGATAATTGAGATTTTTGGATCTCACATTTTCCTTATTGTTGTGCCCTTTTAGGCATTGAGTTCGTCTTCAGAATGGATTAATTATTCTGCAGAACTTCTGCATGTCTTGCCTTATGAGACTATTGCCAACATATAATTTTAAGATTGTTTATGATGAGGGTGGCCAATAGAAACCACAGGGGTTTTAATGACTAGGAGCCAGTTTTCAGGCTAATTTCTGGGTTTGCTGTTCCTGCACCTTTCATCCACTTTAAAATTGGACCACATATTTATTCCTGTCATGAGCTTGGAGCTTTTCTTTATTTGCCAACAACTTTTCTTTCTCTTGAATGAAAGCCCGAGACATAAGACTAATTTTGTTCTGGGCCGATGGACAGAGCTTTCATAATCTGTGAGTACAAGGTGGGATTTGAATTCCAGCTGCCCCACTTTGTATTGTCTTTGGATGGGCATTAGATCCTCAGCGTCCAGATCCTAGGATGTATGCCTCTTCTCATACCTGACTGTTGTCACTGAATCACCCTTTGGGTTATTGTTTGGCATTGATTTCCTTTTTCCTTTCTTGCGCACAGAGATCTCTCTTGTCTTATTTTGAGTTAATTTTTATCATTTTATCCAGAATTTCTATGGACTTAAAGTATGAAATGGGACAAAGTGCATCAGTTTAGTTGTCATGTTGCAGAAAGTCAGCTTCAGATATTTCCACAGTAATATTTAATGCAGGAAAACAAAAGAACATTATCACCAGAGTTCTAAAATAGCTAAAGCATGACCAATACATTGGACCCAGCTTGCACTGACTTTCCAAGAGTGGATTTTCAAAATTTTAGGAATATTACCAGCCGGTTGTTAAACAGACATTATTTTAAATTAAATTATGCAATGTTGTAATTAAATATTTTTTTAAAAAATGGAAGTATTACTCAAGACTCACTAATTCCTAAGTATTTTAGTAGATTTTACTATTATCTGTGATCATGAGGCTATTTATGTCTATTGTTTCTATAAAGTGCAGATATTATATAATGATCATATGCTTCTGAGCATCTTTCCCCAAATCCACACTCAGTGACATCATGTTGGTAGCTCAGTGTGGAATTATTCACCCCAGGAGAATCAGCAAATGTTAAAATCAGGTCTTTCTGTTCCTCTGCAGTTAAACATTTACTGAGAAATTACTAGACCCAAAAATATCACAGCAATTAATGTATAAAAGCAACATACATACATTCTCAAATAAGAAATAATTCAGGGAATAGGGCACCCATCAATATCTTTTAGAAAACAAAGTCAATGATAAAATCAAGGCAATGATGGGAATACGAATTAAATTGAAAACAAAACGAATTGAAATATGAATTGGAAACAAAAAATAGACAATCAGAAGTGAAATAAAGGTTGATGAGTATAAAATAAATTCAAGCTTAGAACTAAAGCAAAACAATTTTAATAAGTAGCTTATGGCACATAATTTACTGTTATAAACACAGGCATGGTTTAAAGAATGATAAATAAAACAAATAGGAGGTTGGGGAAATGAGATGGCAGAAGTTATTTTCTGATTTTTGAATTTACTCATCTTTTAAAGCAAAAGGAATTTGATGTCATTCAATGAGAACATCATTTAAAAATAACCACCCCAGGAGCGACTGGGTGGCTCAGTCAGTTAAGCCTCCAACTTCAGCTCAGGTCATGATCTCGCGGCTCGTGGGTTCGAGCCCCGCGTTGGGCTCTGTGCTGACAGCTCGGAGCCCGGAGCCTGCTTCGGAGTCTGTGTCTCCCTCTCTCTCTGCCCCTCCCCTGCTCACGTTCTGTCTGTCTCTCAAAAATAAACATTAAAAAAATAATAAAAATAACTGCCTCACCAAAAAACTTAAAATGGCAACATATTAAAAGTTCTCCACCTAAGATCGAGATAATGATAATGATGACTGCTTTCCTACTTTTATTTCACATCAGTAATGTAGCTCCTCACAAACGGTGAGCTCGTGACCGGAGCTGAAATCAAGAGTCAGCCTCTTAACCAACTGAGCCCCGCAGGCCCCCTCAAGAATTCATATTGTTAAACACAATTTATATGCAGGGTTACACGGTTCATTTGACTCCTCTAGGTTACTTCCGTATGTCATTTATTTCACACCAATGATTCTAGTTCTCAAGGTTCTCCTTTACCTCTACCTGTGTGATTACTGCAAAACACTGAAAATGTTATGCTTCCTCCATTTTTTTCTTCTTTTTTGAAAATAGTGGTACTTTGTCTACATGGCCAGTGTTTATAGCCATTGTACATTATCCCTTCTTTGACGAACCCTTCTAAAATTTTAGTTGTAAATGTAACGTCATTGCTCGCCATCAATCCTTATGTCAATATCTTTATGATAATTTCATATGTCTGAAGTTTACTTTTGAGTAGATTTCTTGGAAACAGTGCTTGGGAACAGCATTACCTGAATTGTTAATGCAATAGTAGCTTGTCTCTAGCTTTTACATGTAGTCTGTATGGATACAAAATCCTTCGCTTAAGTTTTTCCCTTGAGTATCTTAAACACGTGTTAGTCCGTGCCTTTCTTTCTGGCATAAAGCACTGTGAAAAAGCCTAACGTTATTTTTGATACAAGACTTTTGCATTTTTGCCTAGATGTCAAAAAGGTTGTTTATTTTTCTTTTAAGTCCAGAAATTTTTCTGGAAAATGTTTCTGTGCTCAATTTTCTGAGTCAATATTCTTAGGTATGTGCTGTGCCTTGGTAATATGTAGTTTTAATTTATCGTGTATATTTTATTGTAAAACATCTGGTATATTTTAATTTATAGGAAAGTTTTTCTCAATTATTGTCCTTATTTTTCTTCCGTTCCTTTGTTTCATTTTTTCCTTCTCAGGGACTGCTATTATACAATTGTTGAGTCTTCTTTGTCTGTATTCAGTATTTTTTACTTTTTCTTAGATCATTTTATGTCTTAATTATTTTTCATGAAAAAAAATCTGTTTTCTCACTTCGTATCCCTCTCAACCTTTATCTGTTATATTTATTTGCAATTGGATGCCTTCTGTTTTAGGCTTCAATTTGGCAATGATTTGTCTTTCATTTATAATTCTTTCCTGAGTTCCTTCCCATTTCATTTCTGACTTTTTTTTTTCTAATTGTGATATAGTGTTGGTCTTTCATTTTACATATCATACTCTTAATGTATTTTAGCTCAGGGGCACCTGGGTGGCTGTGTTGGCTAAATGTCCGACTCTTGATTTGGGCTCAGGTCATGATCTCACGGTTTCATGAGTTCGAGCCCCTACTCAGGCTCTGCGCTGACAGTGCAGAGCCTGCTTGGGATTCTCTCTCTCTCTCTCTCTCTCTTTCTCTCTCCCTCTCTCTATATCCCTTCCCTTCTCATGCTGACTCTGTCTCACTCAAAATAAATAAATAAACTGAAATCAGTTTTTAAAGTATCTTTGAACTCATTGAGGAATACTGTGTCTTTGCTGTGGCCATGACCTTTTTGCGTCTTCTGTGTGCATTTGTTGTCTTTAGGGAGTTAGTTTCTTACGATCTTTTAATCCTTGCCCAGTTTTAGGTGAACCCAGTTTTCTTGAACTTCCAGAGGCAGGCGTGGCTCATGATAGTTTTTCGAATTTCAAAGCTCCGTTTCTCCATTGCTACGAGGTACGTCAGCTCCATCGCTACTATATATCCCTTGGCTCTGTTCATCTTCGCTACTTTTATCTGAAGCTTGCATTTTCTTTACCTTAATTGTCTCTGTTCCGTGCAGTGAGGAATGCATGCCAGAAATTCTTCACCACTGTGGCATTTGTCTTCAAGGGGAGATTGGCTAGTGTTGAGAGTTGCCAATGTCCAGAATTCTTCAGACCCTGCCTGCAGACATTGCCTTTCTGCTTCTTATGCTCACGCACTTCTGGAGTCAGCAAACCCAGCGTAGCTCACTGTACTTTACCCCCCGGTGGCCATCTTTGGATCCTCCTAGTCTCGGTTTTGTCAAATGTTCTCTGTTTCTTTTCTCTTTTCCTTCCCACACTTCCCACAGCTCAGCGGTTGTAGCTACCTGTGTTGTGGCGTCTATTTTTATTTTGTGTTTCGTGGGGACACCTGGCCACTTGATTCGGTTATGTATCAGGGGCTTATGTTTCTGTTATGTGGCTTCACTGTCTTTACATGGGATTCAGGTAGTTTTAAAATATTACGAGGGTACACGGGTGGCTCAGTCAGTTAAGCGTCTGACTTCAGCCCAGGTCATGATATCAGTTTGTGAGTTTGAGCCCCACGCTGGGCTCACTGCTGTCAGCATGGGGCCTGCGTCAGACCCTCTGTCTGTCTCCCTCTTTCTCTCTCTGCCCTTCCCTGGCTTGCACTCTCTCTTAATAATAATAATAATAATAAATAATAAACATTAAAATAAATAATAAACATTAACAATATATATATTATGCCTCTGTCACCACCAATTTTCCAGACTCCACTAGGGCATTAGTTAACAATTAATAATTAAATGTTAGTTAATATATAACTAATTAATTACTTTTATTTACTTACATATCTATATTAATAAATATAAAATATTTATAAATTTTATTTATATTTATATCACTTTAATATAGAATTTATAGATTATTTTATATACATTATAACTATGTGTGATATATATTATTATATATGTATGTGATGTGATATAATTATATATATGTGATATATATAATTATATATGTATATACTTTATATACATATCTTTATGTGTGATATATATAATTTATATGTATAAATTATACATCTATAAGTATATATGTAATATATAATATTTATTACATATCATACATTATTTATGTAAATTTAATATATAATTTATATATAAATTATAAATAGAGATTATATATTACATGTATAAATTATAAATATATGGCTTATATAATATATAATTCATATATTATAAATACAGAATTTATTTAATATATAATAAATATATATGGCTTATATAACATATTTTTATAAGTATACAATTTATATGTCATTAATATATAAGTTAATAACTAAGCATTAATTAATATATAAGTAATCCTGACAAAAATAATATTTAAATAATAATATTACAAACATGAATAAGATTTGAAGACATTTTAAAATGTCTTCACCTTTCTTAGAAAACTTAGAGGGTCATTTTCAACATTATTTAAGAAATCTATCTTAAAATAAGAACAAGCATCATAATTAATAGTGAAATATCAAAATCCCTTCCATACAATAAGGAGAATTGTAGCTATTTCTGGTGTTGATATAATTAGTAGTAATATTAGCAGATGTCTTAATCCTACCTTTCACGAACATAGGAGTCAGTTCTTCTAACATTACAAGATTAATTGCCAGTTAAATCCCAGAACCCACCTAATAGTGGGCAAGTGTAATCGGTCTATTTCTCATCCTAGTCTGGTTTGTCTCAGGCTAAACAAGTCAGAGAAGTCAGGTGGAGGTGTGCCATTATAATTACAGCCATTAGAGGCTGAAAAATGGCAGAACTTATGCTCTGAGTTTTATTTCGCAAATTCAATAAAAAATATTAACTTGTGCCTGATTTGGAGCGCGTTTTGATGTCTGTTTTTTCCCTGGTTTCCACAGTTTCAGAAAATAGAGACATTTGTTAAGAGTAGTTGTTTATTTTTATTTCAGGAAATAAAAATAAATAAAAAGACCATGAGGCTTTAAAGCACATTTGCAGAGCTATGTTTTAGGTACTAAAATAATTCCAAATACGTCTTAAGGAAAGTTCATTAAGAGCTTAAAATATAAAACTTTTAATAATTCCAACAAGTGACCAAAAAAAAAAAAAAATGGCAGTTCCATATGAGAATCGATGAAGGGAAAACATTTCTTAATTAATATGGGCAAAACTATTTTGGCTGGTTTTGCTCGCTTCCTCTGGCCGTGGCAGGAGCCTGGGAATACTGCCTGCTGACATGTCCCTCCAAGTGTGCACTCTGATCTGGTTGGTGTCAGAATGTTGGCTTAGAGGTGAGAGAGAGATTTGCCATTTACTGAAGCGGACACCGAGTACTTATTCACACAGTTTTTTCCACCCCTGTTTCCTCTTGCCAAAATGCTGTATCAGAAATAGTTGGAAGAATGGAAAGTGTTCAACCTGGGGAACAGAAAACACAAGACAAGAATAAGAGGGCATGAGCTCTGTTATTCAGTTAATTGAAAGGTTTTTACGGGGAGAGAAAGTTGTTTGGCATTATACCAGAGGGAAACACTACAGTCCATCAACATTGTATCGGAGTGAATTTCAGCTCCCAGCTTGAGGAAGCCAGCCTCACATGCACTGTATGCACCCCCCTCCCTGCCGCCCAGATTTATTCCCAGAATCCGGGGTTTATTCCAGGAAAGAACTCTCCCACAAATTCGTGTGCTGCTTCCTCTGAAGTCCCCCTTCAAGCAATAGAGGTTTTGTTGGCATTAAAGGGATAAATCTGTGTTTCGGTTTAAAATATGGATGGTTTTACACCCAAGGTACTATCAAGTGTGAAGAAGTCACTTTCACATTGGGATGCTTACTTGGAGAGGTAATAACATTGCACCTGGCCTGCCTGGGAATTAATGAAAGACGAATGATCAAAACACAGAGTTTCTTCTTTAGAACAGATGGAGGCACCTTGGTGCTAAGACTCAACCAGACTAATTATACACAACCGCAAATAACTTGCCTTCAAAGGTACCCTCACAGACTGGACGTAGCCAATGAGGAGGCTTAAGGGGGATGCGAGGCCAGGGCAGATAGTGTTTCAATTGGTTCCATCCAGACATCTGAAGACATTCAATCCTGGCTTAGTCATCTGATCAGTTTGGCTCTAACCTGTTTTCAGAATTAAAAAAAAAAAAAAAAAGTGCATACATTTGGAAAGACTTGGATGGATCTCTTTCTTGGGTCAAATGTTCTGGCTCTACACCACCAGGCAAGCTGAAGGGCAGATTCCTTTCACTGGCAGGGCTTCTACTCAGCTGTCACGTCTCTATGTGGTTGGGGTGGTGGCCAAGGGAAGTGGAGAGCTGGAAGGTTCTGGTGGAATGGGGTCTCAGAAACTAGGTCAATGCAGCCCAAAGTGACATTGTTATTCAAAGGTAATGAGGAGTCACAGAGTCATTGCCAAGACTCTTCTTTTGAGATATGGTGGGGATACCTCTCTAGAAAACCTGAGAATTGTAGGCTGGCTGGCTTTAGCCCCAGTAGAATGTCTCATTCATGATTGAGGCCTCTTTTCTTCTTCATTAGTCTTTTACGGATCTGCTCCTTTGCCACAAGGCGATAAACTTTGACACATGGCCTCCACCTGTGACCACTCACCTGTATGCTCCAAATGAATAAAAACCGTACCATTTTGTCCACTGCTGCATACCCAGTTTTTAGCAACGCCCTTAGCACACGTTTGTTAAGCCAATATTTGTTAAGGCAAGAAATAAAAACACGAGTGAAAAAGAGAGACAGAGAAAGAGAGAGAGACAGCCTTTCTACTCGCTTTATGATCTCTAGGGCTGAGTTTTATCATCCGAGAGTTTCTTCATATTCATTCCCATTGTGAGAGAGAACAATCAGAAGGAAGGTATGAAGGGTCAGAGCTGAGATTAGTTAGCAGAGACTGATCACTATCAGTGGAACAAGGAAGTTCTTATTGTCAAATCAGAGTAGAGAGAGATTAAAAGGTCAAGTCCAATAACCAAGGTTTTCAGCTGAATCAAAGAGCTCAGATTGGCTTCCAGGGTTCAAGGACTGGAAGACCGTGAGGGGTCAGAAGTATTAAGCCAGATGGGCATACGGAGAAGAGAACCAGCTATAGGCTGGAACCACAAAGTCCTGAGTTCAAAACGGACTCCAACATTTATCATCTGCATACAGTTTTTGAGCAAGTTACTTTTGATGTCCGTCCTCACTATAAAACAGCGATATCCTGACACCATGAGGTCTTTGACTTTTTTCCTTTCTTCCTTTTCTTTGCTTTTCTTTCTCCTTTGCTTCCACCTTTTCCTGCCTCTTCCTGTCCAGAAACCACTGCTCACCTTCCTGTTTAATATTATCCCACCTATCAGACCTCTTTGTATCTAAAAACTCTATTATAAGCATGGCTTTTCAGAGTTCCCAAGAATACTGAAAGTTGCCTTCTGCCTCTGCTGCACTACAGCATGCAGGAAAACAACTAGAACAGCTAAACAGAAGCTTTTTTTTTTTTTTTTTAAGTCAAAGACTTGAACTAAGTGCTAACATCCCAGAGAGGAAATAAACTCAGAGAAGGGTACCAGCTACCTGAATAGGTAGCTGGGAGGCTGAAAGGCAGACCGGGCCTTCCTATAACCTCATGGTACCATAGGGACACAGTCCGGAGTCCAGGGCCAGCCAAGGATGGGAGCTCTAAGAACACCTCACCGTGGTCTGGTTTGGCATGTGGAGGGGCCACACTCCAGGAGTAAGGGTAAACCAGGAAACTACAAGATTCAGTCCTCGTATAGATTAAAGTCTACCTTTTAAATGCTCTCAGTGCCGTGAACTAGATCAAGGTAACTGCAGCCGCAGCCCTTATGTCTCATTGTCCAGACCTGGGCCACATGCCAGACCAACCTCAGGCAAAGGGGAATAGGATTTCCATGTTTGATGTTGAACCTCTGATTCTTTTAGCGAGAAAGAGAAGTGAATAGTTAATGATAAGCAACCAATGGATTGTGTCGTCATCATCCTTATCATCATCACCGTCTTCGTCATCATCAGCTATCGTTCACGGATCTTTACCACGTGCCAGTCATTTCTATAAGCACTCAACATGCACAGCCATTAAATTTCCATTGCCACACCACAAATATGAATGATAGGTCTCTATTTGATGGAAGAGGCTAACGTACCACACGCAAGATTTGAACCCAACTCCCTCCCCTGACTTATTAAACACTCACTATGCGCTGTTAATTATCCTGGACACTGGAGACGTATAATCCCTTCCCTCTAGGAGCTCCAGGTTCAATCGTCCAGAGAGAATCAAGAGCAGAGGAGCCAATTTACTCTTTGACAGGTCTTACCTCATGCTGATGGCTCTGCCTTGAAAAAGTGTGCATGCTTTGGTACCTATTAGAAAGCATCTCTTGGCTGCATGGAAATATTTCCTGATAACTCCCATTGTCCTGACTCCACCATGGTCAGTTTGCAATATTGATCCCCAATATATATCAGCTCCCAATTCTAAATACTCCCAGGTGTGGTTGCCCAAGGGTGGGGAGGGCTTTCCCATGAAAAGGTTACTAATCTTTGCACTCGGAGTTGCTTAATCTTTGTGCTTTGTGAAATTACTGACAACAGTGTAAGGATAGCTTCGGAAATACAAACATAATTTTTCTTTCTCACAGGTATTGCGCTGGACCCGTTGTGGGCTCACATCATTTCTTTTTTTTTTTAATTTTAGCATCACAAAATTTGTTTGGAGGACTCACTTTGTTCTTACCTCATTGCACCTTCTATAAAGGTAACATTATTTAACACAATCCTGGGAAATATGTGTTATGTGCTCCATTGTGCAATGTAAAAAAAAAAAAACACCTTAGAATACATTTTATAGAGCCTAAGCTGACCCCATTATAAGTAGATTAACAAATTTTCTAGATCAGGGAAACAAAAGGGAGGCGGGCGCTTGAAATTTTAGCATCTACACTGACGTAGACTAGTGAAACTAAGGTCATGCACACCTAGCAACCGAAACCCAGTCCCCCCAAGAAGCCCTGAAGTCAAGCTTTCCCTATCTCGCTTGGGGAATCCAACAAAGAGCTCATGGGATTTGACCGTGATGTACTTGAGATCTTTTTTAACGCCATGCTGGAGATTGGGAGACTAGTTCAAACCATTTCTCTGGCGTGGTTATTCACTCCGATCCATCTTTTCAGTGTCAGCTGCCCTCCACTGCGGACCCCACTGAGCTGGGTTTGGCCTCAGACAGCTGGGACAGACACGCCAGCAAGTAAGGGGCTCTTTACTCGGCACCTGCATTCTCCACCTCATGGTTGACTTAACGGTGGCTACTCGTTTTGTTAATAGCCGCTCACACTTCCCAGTGATCCTTGTTGCCCTTGGCAAAAGCCATCAGCTCTACTCTCTGACCCCGAGGCAAATTGTCATAGTTGACAATATTTGAGCTGCATAACAGCAACTCGTGGAAAACAGCTAATTACCCAGGCTAAGCTGTTCTATTAAGAACAGGAATAAAAATATTGGCATACTGCTAACCTGTTGCTTCTGGAAGAACGCTATCAAGGCAACCCAGATAGAGATAAATATAGAAGGCGAGCGGGGAAAGACTGGAAATACAGCTCCTCTTTTCACACATAAGCTCTTTTCATCTCCAAAGAAATATTTTCGTAAGAGAAAGAAACCACAAGGTGCAATGGCCCCGCTTCATTTGCTTAGGTGGGTGAGCGCCTTACTGGCACCTCCTCCACGTCCCGGCTCCCAGGGAGGCAGGGGCACATCCAGCCTGGGGTTCACTTTGTCCTCATCCTGTTGAGCCTGCTGGAGGAAGGGCCAGCCCCTGGGAGGGCAGCACAGCTAAGCCTCACGCCCTTAGTCACACGGCCAGCATCACACATTTGCAAGCCTTCAAAATACCACTTAATAGGACCTTCGTGTCCCTTCGAGCCAGCCTAAGGGAAAGTGCCGCAGAAACGCTCGGCTGGCAGGGCTGAGTTTATACAGATGGAAGAGTTAGCAGAAACCACAGAAGAAATACCAGCAACCGACCCATTTCACACTTCTGAAAAAAGAGAAAGGAATGGCAGGGGCGGGCCAAAGCAAACAGGCTTCGGAAAACTTGAAGCCGTGGGCTGGAATTTTCAGCTGTTCTTATCCTTTCGCACTCACTTTGGGGAGCTCGCTCCGCTCGGAAAAGCAGAAATCTTCAACAGTTAACGCCGCTGGGGTGTCGCCTCCTACGGAAAAAGGGCAGCTCGTCCCCAATCACAAAACAAGCATTGTTCCCAACACCACCACCACCGGAAGTTTTCTTGGAGTATTGGGCTTTTGGGGGAAGGGGTGGACAGGAGAGGTGCCATTTTTTTTCTAGAAAAGTCCATGCTATCGGGATCCTCTCGGCTTGTCTTTCGGTGGCACGCATTTTTATCTCAGTATGTATTTTCTCTCTCTTCTCTCTCCTCCCCCCCCTTTTTTTCTGTCCTTTTCTTCCAGGAAAGAAAGTGATTTTCCTTTCTCTTCCCTGGAGTATGCTGAAACATAAAACTTGCCCGCAATCTGCTACCTCCCACAAATACCCTTCAGTTGCAGCTAAAGCACTTGGGTGCTTATCAAAACGTATTCTAAGGTAAACACGGACATGGTTGCCACTTTGGGGACGTGTGATGTTTCTAGTTCCAACCCCAGAAGGACTGAGGATGATGTTTGGAGACAAGAGTTGAAGAGGGGGTTTAGCATGAGTGGCCGTGAAATGGTCAGCTGCCATCCCCATGTGGTCGCCTAGAATTTATGGGTAGCGGTTGGAAGAAACTTTCTGTGGTCTGGCATCAGGGAAGCCAGCGGAATGGCTTCAGCTAGGATGCTCCGTTAGAGGAAGAAAGAAAACTATGTGCCCCTGCGACAGACCATACTGTAATCATCTTTGCTCTGGAAGGGTTGGAAAATGGCTGTCAGAAAACCTTTTGACGAATCAACCCGGTCACCCACTAGTTTACCAGAATGTGTGGATACGCGTCTGTGAGGAAAAACTCAGCAACTGTGTTTAAAAACAGTTCCATCTGTTCATATGCATTTAAAATGCTTAGATGGGGGAAAAAAAAAAGTAAGTGCAAAAACAAGAATCGGGCCCTGTAGGAAGCTGATGGTCTCAATTCAAGTTGAGTAACAAACATAGGTCAGGAAACAAACAACGATGTCAATTAGGGACCGTTCTAGATGAGACAGGACAGCGACATGGGGCAAGTCAACAGATTCGCCACAAGGACCTTGTCCTGACGGGGTGAGACCTCCGGGGACTGGCGAACTGAAGTGAGCTCATGGCTCTCGGTTTAGGAGAAATGGGGTGGTGCTAAAGAAAAACTCGTTCGTTCGGGTCAGCACTGGCATCTGGGTAGCTTTGAATCCGAGGAAAGGAAAGTCCTCCCTGGAGTTGGCAGAGTAGAAAGAGAACAAAAGTCATCTAGGTGGTTGGAACCAGGGTGAAGAAGGAGGTCAAAGCAGTAAACTTGAATGGACCCTTGGCTTTCAAGGCTTTGGCAAAGCTTTGAGAGAGCAGACGAACAGAATAAGAACGCACGCCGTGATTTTAATAGGTCAGAGCTGAGAGCAGAGGGGGTGCACCAAGGCAGGATACATGTAAACCATGGCATTTCCAAAAAGTTAAGTGTCTGTTTGGTCATCTCTGGTGAAAAGTGTCTGCGGAAGTAGGTGTCTGTTATCCCCTTGTCACCAGATAAGGAACTCCAGTGCCAGACAAGGCAGGTGATTCTTGGCTGGAGGCACCCTCTTCTGCCTACTACGGGAAACCTAGTGTAGAAAATTTCTATCTGCAGTTGAGATGTTGTAGGAGGCATGCTGTTTTGTAATTGACCAACATGGGGAAAACCGAGCAAGATGTGTAAGAATATATATGCTCAGCTTTTCTTCAACATGTGATCTTGATCAGGTCAGCTAACCCTGATAAATCCCAGTCTCTCTGTCTGAAAGCTGATGGTGCTGGAGAGCTATGTCCAAGTTACCCAGGAGCACGGCTTCCCGTGGCACCCCCACCGATACAGCAGTCGTTCTGTGGCAAAGTCCCGGTTGAACTGGACTGTCAGCTCTTCTCAAGCTCCTTATCATGCTGCCTTTCCTCTTCTCCTTTCTTTTACTGTTTATTTATTTGTGAGAGACAGAGAGAAACAGAGCACAAGCAGGGGAGGGGCAGAGAGAGAGACGGAAACACAGAGTCCGAAGCAGGCTCCGGGCTCCGCGCTGTCCGCACAGAGCCCGATGTGGGGCTCGAACCCACAAGCTGTGAGATTATGACCTGAGCCGAAGTCGGACGCTCAACCGACTAGGCCACCCAGGGGCCCCATCGC
The DNA here is from genome assembly GCF_016509475.1 of Prionailurus bengalensis. Classification (NCBI taxonomy): domain Eukaryota; kingdom Metazoa; phylum Chordata; class Mammalia; order Carnivora; family Felidae; genus Prionailurus; species Prionailurus bengalensis. Next base: position 19,900,202 of record NC_057354.1, read on the forward strand.
GCTGCCCTTCTTTGATAGTATTACCAGATTTAAAGCAAAAGGAAGTGAACCTTTTTTATAAATGAAATCACATAAGAAACGTGAGTCAACTAGGTATTTATCCAGAGGATACAAAAATGCTGATTCGAAGGAGCACACGCACCCCAGCGTTTATAGCAACACTATCGAGGAAGTATGGAGAGAGCACAAATGTCCACCACCTGGTGAGTGGATAAAGAACATGTGGTATATATACATAATGGAATATTACTCAGCGATCGAAAAGAATGAAATCTTGCCATTTGCAACAACGTGGATAGCACTGGAGTGTATTATGCTAAGCGAAGTAAGTCAGAGAAAGAAATATAGTATGATTTCACTCATATGTGGAATTTAAGAAACAAAACAGATGAACAGAGGGGAAGGGAAGCAAAAATAAGATAAAAACAGAGTTGGAGACAAGCCATAAGAGACTCTTAAACACAGAGAACGAACTGAGGGTTGCTGGTGGGGTGTTGGGTGAAGGGAGGCTAAATGGGCCTGAAAGAGGGTGCTGGTTGGGGTGAGCACGGAGTGTTACATGTTAGTGATGAGTCACTAAATTCTATTCCTGGAAACATTACTGCACTATATGTTAACTACCTTGGATTTAAATAAAAAATAAAAATTAAAAAAAAAATCTGAGTTAATCTTGGATCTTATACTCATGGGGTAGCTCTTCCTCTTGATCTTTCCGACCTCACAGGTGAGGGGACTTAGACAGTGGGTGGGCCACTGTCCCATTTCCCACCAGTTGTGACGATCTCACCTGCCGTCACCATTCTAGAATGTGTACTATAAAGAAAATGCAGAATTTGGGACAGTATAATAACACAATATAAAGATAGTTAAAAACTTTTTTTTATCTCTCCCTTTTCTCACTAGAACGTCAGCTCCGTGAGAACAGTATCACTTTGTCTATTTTGCTCACGTCTGCCTCTCGGGTTCCCAGAGAAACGTCTGCACATAGTAGGTGCTGTATCAGTAGCTATGGAATGAATGGGTAGATATCTGATTCTGATTTTCTGCAACCCCTCCACTGGTCCTTGTTTTTCCAGCTTCCAAGGTAAGATTCAAACCTGAATCTTCCTCACCCAGTGTTTCATTTGCTCTCTTTTCACACCCCTACTTCTAATTGGTATGGCTCAAGCCAATGGCTATTCTTTGTCAGATCAAGTCTGGGCCCCCTTAAAAGTCACATGGTCTGGTTAGCATGAATTACATCCAAGTACGTGAATCGCATGCAGCCCTGTCTCCAAAAAGGGACTCAGATCTGTTGGCAACGTCCAACAAAAGGAAACCCCTTTTGCCCTGGATAATTCCTGGTCACCCTTTAGACATCACCTCCGTCCCGAGCTGTGCCGTGCCTTTCCTCCTCTCTGCCCCCCATCACCCTCTCATTGGCTGTTATCTGTACTCATAGCTGAAGCCATTCTGGAAGATCGATCGCCTCCTATGCAATATTCCATTTTGGGGGGGGGCACCTACTCTTCACCATCACTGTGTTAGGTCCTATATATACAACAAAAGGATCAAAGAGTCTCTGAATTCAAGGAGTGTAGATTCTAGGGCAGTAGGGCTCCAGCTTTTATGACCATGGCCCACAGAGAACATACAGAGACGATCCATTATGCATAAACAAAAGTTTTATGAGCAAACGCTTACTGAGTGACATCTTCCATTCTTTCCTAGAGTGCATTAATCTATTCTATTTCATTCAAAAATCCAGTTAAGGCCCACTAAATTGACTCCACTATCCAGTTACGAGTTGCAGTTAGCACAACTAATTTCACGCAGGCAATCTGAAAAAGACTGGGAGAGTTTCCTAAAGTTACTGTAACAGAATTAAGAAGCGTGTAGAAGGAAATGGAAGCCAGGAGTGGGTTGCTGCCAGGAAGATGCCCTCTAGCGCTGCACTTCTCAGACTCTTAACGTGCACGTGAGGCACCCAGGGACTTATTTCAAACGTAGACTCTGATTGATGAGGCTGGGGTGAGGCCTGAGGTTCCGTGTTTCTAATGTGCTCCTGGGTGCGGCTGGTCCTGCTGGCCCATGGACCACACGTTGGAAAACAAAGGTCTTGGAGGTGATGTCTGAAGGGCAACCAGAAACCATCCAGGACAAAAGGGGGTTCCTGGTGGAGGAAAGGACTCTCGCCATGATGCCTATGTAAGAAACACCAGGGGAGTCATAAGGAACTGCAGGCATCCACGTTGTCTAAAAATCACCCATGTACATGTTGTACTAATTATAGGGGTATTGAACCCTTAGCGGTGCAGAGGGAATTAGGGCAAGGATGGACCACGTTTTTCGCGTAAGGGCAAATCCAGGAAAAAGAAAGCGAAACTTACAGATCAGATCACATGTTTGAAAGAAACTGTGTTTTTGTTGTGGTGGCACACAATATTGTCAGCCACAATTTAGAATTCTTGTACTTCTTTTTTCCTTTGGGTGTCGGGTAGAGATGGGTAGAACCATAGCCTCGCCAGCAGGTACTGCACTGTCTAGCCATAGTGCTGAGACTTAGGACACTTTTTTTTTTTTTAACGTCTATTTCTGAGAGAGAGAGAGCAGGGTAGGGGCCGAGAAAGGGGGACAAAGGATCCCAGGCAGGCTCTGTGCCGCCAGCAGCAAGGCAGAGGTGGGGCTCAAACCCGTGAACCTTGAGATCATCACCTGAGCCGAAGTCTGACGCTCAATGGACTGAGCCACCCAGGTGCCCCAGGATGCTTTTATGTGAGTTGAAATCTGAGAGTGTTTGGAGGGAGCTGTGGTTTGAGAAATTTGAGGTTGGAGGGGCACCCTTATAGTGTCACAACCACAAACTAGCCTCCCACGAGGTGATTCATGGGTGCTGGGGAACAGATTTTGAAAAGACGGGAGGTTCCGAACGAGCCACGAAAGATGAGGTGGGGAGACAAGTGGAGGCAAAGTCTGCAGAGAAGGGGATTTCCTTCTTTACCCCACCTATAGGGGAAGGGAGGATGGGGCCCCTCACGCTTTTTTTTTCCAATCAGTGTTTCTCTTTCTCTACCCCTCCCTCCAGCCTCCCCACTACCCTGGAAAAAACCCTTTTATAAGTTTGGTGAGCACAGCCTTAAACGCCACATCCCAATGACAGCCTCCATTTGTGACTCCGCTCCGTGGTGAGGATAGAATCCTAATTCCCTGCTTGGCTTCATGGATGGGGGAACTGATTGGAATTTCATGGCTCCAGGTGGATTTCTCAGCACACCGACTCAAACACATGGAACCCACTGACCAAGTCTTCCTATATTCTTCACTAGTCAATGCCCTTTACTAACTCCCTTCGCTGGAGGTACAGTTACGATTTAAATGCCGATTATAGGATTGTGCCTCAAACTCATTTGGTTCCTGACATCCAAGAACTTACAGCTATAGTTTCACACATACATGGTGAGTCGTGGGCTGAACCATGAAACAGTTCAAATACGGCATGTATTTCAGTTTGCTCCTCACTGGGTTGGGGATTTCACTGCCCAAACACCCTGTTCTTACTTTGCTCATAAGGAAGGATTACAGAAATTGAGCTTGTGTGGAGACAATGGGTCCTCACAAAGACCATGAGAGCCTGTTGCCCATCCCAAGCCAGATCCTGTGGCCCAACCAGCATCTGTCTGTGCTGACGCTGCCTCAGCACTTGACCATCTTCTGCTGGACTCCCCGGGGAACTATCTTCTTCTGGGAGACCATCGATGGGCGTGCCCATCCATTGTTTCAGCTTCCTGTGGTGCAGTAAAGAGAGCCCCAAAACATGGAGTTTGGAGAATATTCCTTTCTCAAAATATGGTCTGTAGCGTACTGCACCAGACTTACCTCTAACGGGGGTCCCAGTCCCTTATATGAATGAACCAAAGATGGCATCCGTTCATTGGCCATCACTTTCAGACTCACTGGCTCAAAAACCTGCCAGTACCAAATCCAAAGTTTTGGACACCAAGTTGTTTGTAAAACAGCACAAACAAACAGATTTTTAGCCATTTGGAGTCTGCCTGCTTTGCATTCCCCTGAAAACCTCACCTGACAGCCATTATTCATTGATAAGACATAGGACCTTGTAGTTATCAGGCCCCAAGTCACTGCTGTACTTTGGAAAGTTCTGACCCAGGGTCTCTCTGTCTTGCTGCTGAGACAGACACCACCTAGACACCCAAACCCCCCTCTCAGGTCCTTCTTCCCCCACCAGTTCCTTTGCCCTCCTTGACTTCTAGTTAATGGCCCTTTGAAGCCTCTGGATCATCTCTTGCTATGAGGGATTTCCCATCACATACAAATACAACCCTCTGCAAGTGTTGCCCAATAAAGCATGTGTGTGTTTCTGACTCTCATGGTTGTAACTTTTCCTTTAATCAGCTCCAAACCCTTCAGGTCCCTATATACTCCTACCCCAGAACTATACGGAAGGTGATGGCTGGAAATGTAGTTTTCATAAGCTTCCCCAGGTGATGATGATGGTGATAATGATGGTGATGATGATGCTGTGTGTGTGTGTGTGTGTTCTCACACCTACATAGGCATTAAAATTTAAGAGCCACAGGTCAGAGAATTTGACTTGGCTCCTGCCTCTTGTACTTGATATCTGCCTTTGAGATATTCCCTTTCATTCTCCAAGCATCACTTTTTTTCCCTTGCAAGGTTAGAGGCTGATGTTGCCATTAGAGAGGACTGTGCAGATCAAATGCAATAGAGCGTGTGGAAGTGATTGGAGAAATGGTGGACATATGGTAAGTGCTTCGCACATAGGTGTGGGATCTGTTGCTTTCTTCTTGTTCCTTCCTGATGCTCTTTGGACCTAGTCTGTCATTCCAAAGTATTCTCTTTTGAAACCTGCCCTTTGGAATCACGTGGGCATTGTCAGTCTACCGATTCCTGTATAGATTTCATCTGACATACTGCTGTGCCTACTGGACTTTAAGTCTTTTAATTTCCTGTCCCTCTGCTATTAGATCTCTCTGTAACTGCATTATCTAATGCCATAAAGTGTCTGGGAACCAGGGTTAGATGACAAATGCTACACAAGGTACATTTGTACTGTATTGTTACAGTCCTTATCGCTAAATTCAGATGGGATCCAAATGCTATTTCTGTATACGATTTTGTTCAGTTCCACTCCACTGTCTATTGGATATTCTGGTTTTTGGTAAATACATTCTTCTCCCTTTTTGCTTAGAATCCTCTACTGAAATATAATTATTTTTAGCAACTCTGCTGAGTTGTTTGCAGTTTTGCATGCAAGCCTTCGCTCTCTGGGGACATAGTCAATACACAGCCCAAGGTCCCCGTGAATGGTGAGAGAGATGTGTGAAATCAGGGTGTGATTTCCCAGTGATAGTTGCTCAAGGAGATCATTTACCAAAGGTGCCTTGTGCACTGTGGAAATCTTTAACCCCTAATTCATGGATCTTTCTTTCTCTGACATTAAATGCTCTTGCCCAAAGAAGATGTCTCAGGTGGAGGGAGAGGTGTCCTCTATTTCATCTCTGCTGTTCATGAGTTCTTAAGGAAGCCACAGTATGTGCCAAATGCATGTGGAGTAGCAAGAATAATTATTTTTTTCTGCTAAGGTTGCTGCCAGGGACTGATGTAATGAAAAGACAAAGTCATATGTGAATTTGACTTTCATTGCATGTGGCTGGAGTGGGGAAGATGATAATACAACTCTGGTTTTCGTATGTTAACATTAGGAGTGAGCGACTGAGAGGAGACTCAAATGAGTCTCCGTTTGTGTGGTTTCAGGGGGATGGGTAAGCAAAACAGTGGTTTGAATAACTATATAGTTGTTCAGTGAGGATAGATGGGCATAATACAAATATGGGCACGTCATTTAGAGAAACCCATTGGGTGGACACTCTAGGAAGTGACTAGGAAAGAAGGATGTTGAGAGAGATAATTCTTGAAACTTGCCCAGCGAAGGAGAAACAGTCCACATCAACATTTTAAATGGAGACCGGATAGACTAGTGTGCTTCTGGAAAAGCTGCCTGGTTCACATTTCCAGTGTCAAGTCTCAGGAATCTAGGGAGGAAAAAGCCAACTGCTTAAGTCAAAAAGGACAAACAAAGAGAAAGAACCTCATTTGGATTAGATTTAGAGCAAAAATTTTATTGAACACTATGCTAGACTTCACATTTAGGGTAACTCATATGTGAAAAATAGTATTTGTCATTGTGCCAAGGACTTTGCATAGATGATTTCATTTGAGCTTCAGGAAAACCCTATTTAGCCAACGAATGGAAAAGCTAGTGTTAGAAGTACCTTAGGATAAAAAAAGGAAGTTAGGGGGGCGCCTGGGTAGTTCAGTCGGTTAAGCATCCGACTTCAGCTCAGGTCATGATCTCACAGCTCGTGAGTTCAAGCCCTGCGTCAGGCTCTCTGCTGACAGCTGAGAACCTGGAGTTTGCTTGGGATTCTGTGTCTCCCTCGCTCTCTCTGCCCCTCCCCCACTTGCTCGGTCTCTGTCTCTGTCTCTGTCTCTCTCTCTCTCTCTCTCTCTCTCAAAAGTAAATAAAAACATTAGGAAAACATTGAGAAAAAGGAAGTTAGTTGTAAAGTGCATATTATGAAAAATTAAGTAAATCGCAGAACCACAGTACCATGTACATACAACTAATGTAGCGTATCTACAGCATGGTGCTTTACCCATTAGCGACAGGTTCCCCTTATGTTTCCACTTTTGGGGAATCCAAAATCAGACAGCGTGGATTTGAATCCTGGCTCTACCACTTATTAGTTCTCTGAACCTGAACACTTTAATTTGCCTTTGTAAGCTTCAATTCACCTGTCTTAAAATGAAGATAATGGCAGTACCTGCTATATAGCATCTTTAGAAACTCAAAGAAAAAAAAAAGTCAACCTAAAATTTTATACTCAGTGACAATAATCTTTTAAAAATGATGGCAAAATAGTCTTTTTCAGATGAACAAAAGCAAAAACGATTCATCACCAGCAGATCTTTACTGCAAGAAAGGTTAAAGAAAGTCCTTCAGGCCAAAGAAAAATGATTCCAGATGGAAATATGGATCTACATAAAGAATAAAGGGCGTTGGAAAGGGTAAACACATGGGTAAATATGTAAGAGAGTTTTCTTATCACTTAAATCACATAAAAGACCACTGACTCTGCAAGTGAAAAATAATAGCAATATAATCTTATGTATATTATAAATATAATAGTAAAGTATGATAACAATATTCCAAAGAATGAGAGGGGAGAAATCTAAGTATATACTCTTCTAAGAATCTTAAACTCTATGTGCAGTGGTAAGATACCATGTAAAGGTAGACTGTGACAAGTTAAATGTGTATACCATAAGCCCTAAAGTAACCACTAAATAACAAAACAAAGAGCTATAGTTAATAGTAATCCAAAGAAGGAAGGGAAATAGAATCATTAAAAAATATATTCAATTAATTCAAAGAAAGCAGAAAAAGAAGACAAAGGGAAGAAAATTTAACCATATCAATAATATAATTAAATGTCAATGGTTTAAATACTTCTATCAAAAGGCAGAGATTGTTGGATTAAATTAAAAAAGATCTCACTCTATCCTAACTACAATGAACCACACTTCAAATGGAAAGACACAAGTAAGTTATTAAAGAGAAAAGGGTAGAAAAAGATGTGACATGTCAACATTAACCAAATGAAATCTGGAGTGGCTTAGTATCAGACAAAATAGATTTCAAAGTTAATATTAATGGGGCACAAGTTTTCATTTTATAATGGTAGAGTGGCTGACTCATCAAAAGGATATAACAATTGTAAATTTTTATGTACTGACTACATCTTCATAACACATGGAGCAAAAAGTAGCCAAGGACACCAGGGAGAAATACACAAGTCCACATTTTTAGTTGAGGATGTCAATATTTCTCAGAAATTGGTAGCACAATTACATAGGTGTAATCATCAAGACAGTGTAGTACTGACATAAAAACAGACACACAGATCAATGGAACAGAATAGAGAACCCAGACATGGACCCACAAACATATGGCCAACTAATCTTGGACAAAGCAGGAAAGAATATCCGATGGAAAAAGGACAGTCTCTACAGCAAATGGTGTTGGGAAAACTGGACAGCAACATGCAGAAGAATGAAACTGGACCACTTTCTTACACCAGACACAAAAATAAGTTCAAAATGGTTGAAAGACTGAAATGTAAGACAGGAAACCATCAAACTCCTAGAGGAAAAAACGGGCTGCAACCTCTTTGACCTTGGCTACTGCAACTTCTTACTAGACACGTCTCCAGAGGCGAGGGAAACAAAAGCAAAAATGAACTATTGGGGCCTCATCGTGATAAAACGCTTTGCACAGTGAAGTAAATAATCGAAAAACTAAAAGGCAACCTACAGAATGGGAGAAGATATTCGCAAATGACATATCAGACAAAGGGTTAGTATCCAAAATCTATAAAGAACTTATCAAACTCAACACCCCAAGACAAACAATTCAGTGAAGAAATGGGCAGAAGACATGAATAGAACTTTTCCAAAGAAGACATTGAGATGGCTAACAGACACATGAAAAGATGCTCAACATCCCTCATCATCAGGGAAATACAAATCAAAACCATGATGAGATACCACCTCACGCCTGTCAGAATGGCTAAAATTAACAACCAAGGAAACAACAGATGTTGATGAGGATGCAAAGAAAGAGAAACACTTTTGCACTTTTTTAAAAATTAAAACATATATATATATTTTTTTATTTTAGAGACAGAGAAAGCCAGGGAGAGAGGCAGAGGGAGAGAGAGAGAATCTCAAGCAGGTTTCACACTCAGGGCAGAGCCCAACTTGGGGCATGATCCCTTGACCCTGGGATCATGACCTGAGTTGAAATCAGGAGTCAGATGCTCAACTGACTGAGCCACCCAGGTGCCCCCACTTTTGCACTGTTGATGAGAATGTTAATTTGGTGCTGGCGGTCTGTAAAATAGTATCAATGTTCCTCAAAAGATCAAAAATAGAACTACCCTATGACCCAGCAATTGCATTACTAGGTATTTATCCAAAGGATACAAAAATGCTGACTTGAAGGGGCACGTGCACCCCAATGTTTATAGCAGTGCTATCAACAATAGCTGAATTATGGAAAGAGCCCAATGTCTGTCAACCGAGGAATGGATAAAGAAGATGCAGAATATATACACAATGGAATATTACTCAGCGAGCAAAAAGAATGAAATCTTGCCGTATGCAATCATGTGGATGGAACTAGAGTGTATTATGCTAAGTGAAATAAGTCACTCAGAAAGACAAATGTACGATTTCACTCATATGTAGAATTTAAGAAACAAAACAGATGGACACAAGGGAAGGGAAGGAAAAATAAGATAAAGACAGAGAGGGAAGCAAACCAAAAGGGACTCTTAAATACAGAGAGCAAACTGAGAATTGCTGGAGTGATGGTGGGGGGTGATGGGCTAAATAGGTGATGGGCATTAAGGAAGGCACTTGTCGGGATGAGCACTGGGTGTTATATGTAAGTGATGAATCACTAAATTCTACTCCTGAAACCAATACTATACTATATGTTAACTTGCTTGAATTTAAATTAAAAAAGAAAAGAAATTGGTAGCACAAAATAGATTTAAAAATCAGTAAGTATATAGGAGATTTGAATAACACTGTCAAACAAATTGACCTAATCAACATGGATAGAACAATACCCTTACCAGCAGTGTAAGACACATTATTTTTTAAGTCTATTCAGAGTATTTACTAGGATATACATATCCTGGGCCAAACACCCAAGTCTTAATGATTTAAAAATATTTAGGTCACACAAAGTAGACCAAAATGTAATTAAGTTAAAATCTGATGATATAAAGATCTTTTTAGAATCCCCAAATATTTGTATACTAAACAAGGTACTTCTAAAAAATACCCATGGATGAATAACAAAATCAAAAAAGAAATTAGATTGTATTTCAAACAATGATAATGAAAACACAACATAACAAAATTTTTGGAATATCAGTAACTAAGGCAGTATGAGAGGGGAATTTATAGGATTAAATGTCTTTATTAGAAAATAAGATCTCCAATTAATACCTCAATGTTCAACTTAAGAAAATGGAAAGAGAAGAGCAAATTGAACTTACAGTAAGTAGGAAAAAAGAAATAAAGTTTATAGCAGAAATAAACAAAATGGAACATAGGAAAACAATAGAAATCATTAAAACCAAACCTCAGTTTGGAGAGAGCCCAAGCATAAGAGACTCTTAAAAACTGAGAACAAAGTGAGGGTAGATGGGGGGTGGGAGGGAGAGGAGGGTGGGTGATGGGTATTGAGGAGGGCACCTTTTGGGATGAGCACTGGGTCTTGTATGGAAACCAATCTGACAATAAATTTGACATTAAAAATAAAAAATAAATAAAGCCCAAACAAAAAACAAAAAAGCAACAACAAAAAAACCCCAAACCTCAGTTTTTAGACAAGAACAATAAAATTGATAAATCTCTAGCTAGAGTAATCAGAAAAAAAAATCAATGATTCCTATTAATGATATTAAAAGAAACTTACAGAGGTGATATCGCTGAAGAGTCTACTGATATTAAAAGGATGATAAAAAATATAAACAACTCGGGGCACCTGGTGATTCAGTCCATTAAGCGCCTGACTTCGGCTCAGGTCATTATCTCATAGTTTGTGGCTTCGAGCCCTGCGTCGGGCTCTGTGCTGAAAGCATTGGAGACTAGAGCCTGCTTCTGATTCTGTGTCTCCCTCTCTCTCTCTCTCTCTCTCTCTCTCTCTCTGCCCCTCCCCACTCATACTCTGTCTTTCTCTCTCAAAAAAAAAATATATATATATACAATTCTAGATGAGTGAATTTGATGCCCAGATGAAATGTACAAATTCTTTGGAAGACACATGTTAACAAAGCTCATTCTTGAAGAAATAGAAACCCCAAATATCCCTATATCTAGCAAATTTATTGAGTTGGTAGCTAAAAGCCTTCTCACAAGGAAACTCCAGGGCATGATAGTTTTGCTGGTTGAGTGTTTTCAAATATTTGAGAAAGAAATAATACCAATTCTATGCAAACTCTTCTATAAAATTTACTTCTTTATTTATTAAAAAAATTTTTTTTGAAGGAGGGGATACTTCTGAGCTTATTCTGTGAGCCAGTATTTACCCTGATACCAGAAAATCACATTATGATAAATGAAAACTACAGACTGATTTCTCTCATGAACGCCGATACAAAAACTCCAAACAGAAACATTTGAAAGGAAAAAGCAAAATTGTTTTTATTTGCAACCAACGTGACTGTCTGGGTCAACAATCCAATGAATCTACAAAAGGCTGCTAGAACTAATTAGTGAGTGTAGCAAGGTTGTGGGACACTATTACCGTATGTCCAAACCAACTGTACCCCTATATATTAGAAACAAGCAATCAGAAGTGGAAATTGATAAAACCATGTGATTCACCATAGCATCAGATACATATATAAAGTACTTAGGGATCAATCGGACAAAAAGTGTGAAAGATCTATAAGATGAAAGCTAAAAAAAGCAAAGCAAAGCAAAACAAAAAAACCCTTTCTGAGTGATATGCTGTGCTCAGAGGTCAGAAGACCCAATTCTGTTAAGACGTTAATCCTCCCCATGGTGAGCTACAGATTTGAATGGAATCCCGGCAGATTATTTTGTAGAAACTGATCGACTGATTCTAAAATTCATATAGAAATGCCAAGGGGCCTAGAATATCCAAATTTACTTGGAAAAATAAGAACAAAGCTGGTGGACGAAAACGATATGATTTTAAAACTTATTATAAAGCTACAATAATTAAGACTGTGTGGCAGATAGGTGGGTAGGTCGATAAATACAGGCTAGAGTCCACATACGTACGGCAAGTACTTTTGATGAAGATTCAAAGTTCTGTGGAGGAAAGCGATTTACATCCACTTGGTCTTGAGTGGGGCCTCATAAATTCAACATCAGCAGGCGATTCTGGTACCCAACCAGGTTTGGGGTCCTCTCTTCATGGCACTTATTCCTTTCCCTCCCTCAGTCTCTGCCTTTTGGTGTCTGGAGTTGTTTAAACCCCCCAACCTGAGTACATGGGGACTGGGATGAATCTCTCTCCTTCTGTCATCCATTTAAAGGAAGGACATAGGCAAGAACTTAATGATTCTGAGTCTTAAAGGGAAACACCGGCCCTCTAGGCTCAGGGATACTTGTCTATCAGGTATTCCTAAGGCATCCCAAGTCACCAGGATGGTGACTAGGGAAACCTCCCCTGCTGAGAGTTCCCATACAGCTCTACTCTATATTTTCTCTTTTTAAAAAAACGACTTCTACCATTCTTAATTCCTTATAGGTGCTCAGTCACCTTCATCCTGACACCAAATTACGATTATAATTCAATGGACTTCAACTTGGAAAGTTCAATTAGAAATACATAATTCTATTTGCTACTTCTTGCAGCAAATTGAAATCAACAAGGGTGTCTGGTGTCTCTTATCGTGTCTCACCGCTGCTTGGCAAGTCTTTACATTCTTTGAATTGGATATTTATCCCAGCAAACCTCAGCTATTCATGCTACATCTTTTCCAGGGAGAAAATACAGCCCTCCCCCCGCCCCCAACTCAGTGCCTCGAGTTTTTGGATTAGCAAAATGCTGTAGGTATTTTCCAAAAGTTTAGTTTTGCATTTGGATGGAAGTATTCCTTGCACAAAAAATACAGCTGGACTAGATTGCTAACATATTATTTAGGGGGGGGGGGAGCTGGAATAGCATGATGTTTTCATGACGACTTCCTGTTCTGTCTCCAAGCCATGCTGGTCAAGACAAGTCCCCTCTCAGGCTGATGGAAGCCACCAGCCTATCATACATTCTCTCGCCTCTGTGCAGGGTGTCCACATGCTGCCAATGATTTCCTGGGGGCATCGAAGTTCCTCTTTGGGGTTGGGAGAAAAGAAGAAACAAAAAGCTCTTCATCTCATCTGCTGCTGGTTGCTAGTTCACTTTCAGAATCATGAGCCACCAGGTGGGGTTATGTCTGCGAAAACCTGAAGAAGTACCTAAACATGATCCAGAGAGCAAAATTCACTCTGATGGGCCAGAAGGAGGTTGGTGGTGCTGAAGAAAAATACAAAAGGACCATATTTACTGCGGGGCTAATGGCAGGCCACTAGCCAGAGTATCTGCTCACCGTTCATCTGTTCATCACGGCATCCCGATCAACCCGTATTACCACATCTGTCCCCCCAAGCCGCGGAAGGTCACCCCCAGTCAGTGTTGAAAGGAAGGGAGAACTTGCACCTGAGAAAAGCCCAGATGCGGTGTTGGTAGAAACGTGGGTTCGCCATCAGAAGCTGATTAGGTACCAGAATCCCTGTCCATTATCACAATGGAGGGATCACTCGATTTGCCCATCTAGACGTGTGCATTCTCCACACGCATTTATAGAGTCCTCACCACGTGCAGGGAGGTGTGATAGGTAAAGGGTTAGAGATATGGAAAGCTGAGTCCCTGCGTTTGGTCACTAAAGAGGATCCCCTTCAGGAAAGGAGGTTAGAGGCTTACTTTGGTCTTTGTTGTTTTTGCAATGTCAAACAGACCCAGGCAAACTGCAGTGGAGGAAATTGTATTCTGTCGGCAAAAGTAAGTAGGTATAGAAAAATAGTGTGCCTTTGCCATTTTAGCAGCAACAGCAATATTAGTAATATCTAATATTTATCAAGCACTGATCACAATCGGGGAACAGTGCTGTTTTACTGTCTTGGGTAACCCACAATACTGATTCTATGAGAAGGGAGGACCTTGTTATACCCACTTTCCAGATGAAGGAACCAAGGCTCGGAGAAGTCGAGTGAGGTGCCTGAGATTATAGAACTAATAAGGGTGAATGCGGATTCAGACTCCAGCCTGTCTTGGGGCAAAGTCCCAAATCGAATTTGCCACGAATCGTAACAACGACTTCCACAATCAGGGGATGGGGAAAAACTCAATTCCATTCTCTTAAAGACTGTGATGTTTGTGACAAAAACTGGGTAATGTCTGAACGTTGGGAATGTCATATGGGCATAGCTTTGTCATTGGCTCCCAGAGGCTCCCGGGGGTTAATCATCTTCCCTTTGTGGCACTTTGGAACACTGGGGCCGAAAGTCACTCTGTGAACATAACACTAATCATTGCGTGTCTGAAAGCTCTCTGGAAAAAGTTAAACATTTCAACAAACCCCCTTTTCTTGAAGTGCATTCAGCATTTTCCCTCCTCAGAAGTGACTTGTAAGTTTGTGCTTTTAATTATTATCATTCTCCCCTAAAATTACAGGCAAAGCCCTCAGTGATATTTGAAACATCAATTACTGGCCTGCAGCCCTCTGCTACTGTTTCTCTGCCTGCTGCCAAGGCTGCAAATCCATTTTCTGCATTTCTTTCAGATTTTCTGAACAAAATTATGGAAAATCGCTGTTGGCACATGGCATTTTTCCACAATGGTCAGAGTTATTGACTTGTGCCGTTATGTGCTACTTGAAGACGGCATTCCAGCTTCAAATGCCAGCCTTAAAAGCATCAGAACATTTTCTCCGATCTGGGCTTCATAAATTTTCCACAGGAAGAGTCAACGAAATCTTCCCCGGCTTTGCCTAAACCTCCTACTGAGTGCGACTATGTGCTTCTAATGGGCCGGTCGCCGATTGTAGGTCCTCGCTTCTTCGGGCTCCCGGGTAGGGATTTTCCATCTTCCCGTCACGGCTGTTCATATTGTGTGACGCTGAGCAGGGGACTCCCTTTAACCAGGGGCTGCCGTCACTGCCGCCAGGACCCTCTGAGGCCTCCATGAAAGAGAGAGACCCGTTGGCAACATTTTGAATGGGTCTTCTCTGTCACTCCCTATCAGGGCCCCAATCTGTGCAGGAACTTTCCAAAGGGCTCCTCAGATTCAAAATTCCCAACTCGACTCCTCCTTCTGTATTCCCCATTGAGGGCTCAGACACATACAGGAAATCTAGAAATTATTCTCAGCTACTTTCTCCGTCTGATCCCATATGGCCCTTCTGTCACTAAAGTCTGTCATTTCTACTTCAAATGTCTCTCTCACATCAACTTCTTTACTATCACTGATCTTTCTCTGAGATTTTTCCAAGGGGCTCCTGGCCGGTATTTTACCAGTAGTCTTTTCCTTCGCCAGTGTATCTTCCCTACTGCTGTCCAAGGGGCTATTTTAAGACTATGTGTTCGTTAGTTTAGGCAACAATTATTGAGCGCCTACCCTGTATGAGACATTGTAGCAGATGCTAGGGAAATAGACACAGTGAGGATATGACCCCAAACTCTAAATGCTATTGACCACTGTTATTCTACTGCTTAGAAAGGGTTGATGGATCTCCCCTAGGAAATAGTCACAATGCTTTAATATGGCTGGTCCTTGGGAACCATGATTGGTCTGGTTCCAGTATATCTTCTGGTCACAACTCTCCCCATTTCTTTCAATGTACCCTACTTTCCAGTGGTACTAATGTCTCTATTCTCTAAAAGGGCAGACAATTTCCAGAGCCCAAACCTTTCCCCTACTGACCCACTGCTTCTCAACACCCACGTTTCACCCTTTAGCAAATGGCGACTAAGTTTCTAAGGCCTGACTCAGATCTCACCCTCCTCTGTTGGCATTCCATTCTTCCCCTTCGATAGCTTCCAGATCATCTGTGTTCTCAATGCACTACATCCATATCTCTGAAACTTTAGTAGCGGGTAGAGAAGGTGGGTAATACAGGATGGCCACGAGGAGCGTAAACTTTGGTAGCAGATGGGTCCAAGTTCTGTTATTGATTAGCTGTGAGGTCTTTGTCAAGTTGTGTATTCAATTTAAGCCTCAGTTTCTCTATCTGTAAATTGGGGATGGGATTCTGTACCTTGAAGGGTTGTTAGCAGTATTTAATGGGTTCGTTTAAGAGTAAACGCTAAATAACTTACAGCAATTATTAATATTATTGCCATTCTCATTATTATTACTGTAGAACCGCTCACTGCATCATGTTATTATAATTATTTTTGTGCCTCTTTCTCCTATCAGACTGCACACTCCGATAGTACAGGGACCATAGCTTTTTCACCTCTCCTTATCCAGTGCCTAGGATAAACCCTGACTTACATTAGGTGCTTCACATTTGTAAAAAACAACAAACGAATCTTTATCTGGAAATCCACAGAGACTTCAAATACAACATGTAAGGAAGCCAAAATCTCTAGCTTCCTTTAAGGCACTCGAAGTGTCTAGAAAAGGGCCTAGCCTGTGGCAATTGCTAAAAGAATAAGTAAATCATATTATAATTCAGGTTAATTCAGCCAAACACATCGAGGAGTCACTCAACTATGTGTAAGGATCGTAAGTGTGAATTTCTGCAGGCGTTGAGACATTTGATTAAGTTATCAAAGTCAGAGATTCCCTGAGTATCCATAAAAAAGGCCTCATATCAGGTTTTATGTCCGGGAAACTAGACAATAGGCCACTCGTATTACTTAAACTCATCTTTTGACACTTGCCAACAGGAGGAACGCAGAGAGGTTGTGGGTTCTACCTTGTACCAGAAAGGCCTATGTGTGTTTAGGTGTATTTTGAGCTCTGGAGTAAAATATAATTCCCACATTCCATAAAATACACCTCCAATCATCTGCTCTATATTCTCTTCATCGTATCTCAACAAAGGTTTACCCCAAATTCCACATTGCCAATCACAGGCTGGTGATAGGTCCAAGTGCCTTTTCCCTTTCTCTGATTGGTCTGCATACGCTGCACGATTATTTTGGGGACCCTGCGTGTACTAATTATGCCTTCCTACGATACACTGCTCTAGACATGCATCGTCTTCCACTGATTGTGGCTCAGGACGGGCCCATCCTCCACACACCCCAATGGTTTAGAAAGAAACTCTTCGGTGTTGTAAACGGGTAGAATAAAAGGTTTTTACATAATCAAAGAAAGGGAAAGATGGGTCCATTTGGTCCCTGATATACATACAGGGAAGATAAAGCTCCTAGTTTCTCCTGAAGTATGTGAAGTCCTTGTAAGAGTGTCCAACGGATAGAAGCTACCAGAGTGAGCCTGACTTTGGCCAAGCGAGAGCACTGATGGCACCACAGTCTTGTCCACCTCCAGGCCGCCACCTATGCTGCCTTCTGTACCTGAGTCAAGAGCCCTGCCAACTTAGACTCCTGTCCCTACAGCCCAGTACATGCAAAATTTTGGTTGAGATTTTCAATGTCTCCAAACTTGAATTTCTGAATAGAGATAACACTTAAACATTGCAGTGCTAGGTGGGAGACTGAAATGAGATTTTGTCGTAAAGCTTATTTATTCTGAAAGAGAGAGAGAGAGAGCGAGTGTGAGCAGGGGAGGGGCAGAGAGAGAGGGATAGAGAAAATCCCAAGCACAGTCTGAGTGCTGTCAATGTGGAGCTCAATGCAGGGTTCAGTCCCATGAACCATGAGATCATGACCTGAGCCGAAATCAAGAGTTAGACACTTAACTGGCTGAGCCATCTAGGTGCCCCTGGGCACCTGGTTGAATAGTATACACACACACACACACACACACACACACACACCCCAAATTTCCACTACATGCCTCAGGCTAGTGATTCTGATTGCTCATCAGACTCACCCAGGAGGGCTTGTAGAAACACAGGTTGCTAGATCATTCTTCCAGTCTCTGATTTGGTAGGTCTGGGGTGGGGCCCGAGAATGTGCATGTTCCCCTCAGTTCTCAGGCAATGCTGTTGCTCCTAGCTTGAGCACTACATTTGGATCAGCACCGCACAAGGAGAAACAGAGTCAGAATGAGGAAATACTCCTGGCTTCTCTCACTTCCATTCACTTTCTTGTTGCCAGTGAAGAAGTCATGACTTTGTGGTGAATGGTGCAGAGAGAAAGAACTTATCGATACCTATGGCTCAGCTCTTCTGGGATTTTTCTTTCAAGCTGGCCCACGCTCATTTGGCATTCTGGGCCCAGAAGCACACAAGGGTCAGGGGCCAAGCCTGAATGCGTCACCTAGGCTCCCCTGAAACGAAATTTTGAAATAAAAATAGCCTAGCATGCTACAGTTTTACTCCTCCGTTATTATAAAAATAATTCTCGACTCTTCTATGGATTGGGCCATTTGTTAGGTATCAGTGACAGTGTGCAGACAGATACGGTTCTTTTTTTTTTTTTAAGTTCTTTATTATATTCCAGAACAGGGGTTGGCAAACTTTTCCTGCAAAGGATTGGATAGTAAATATGTCAGGATTTGCAGGCCATGCGGTCTTTGCTGCAGCGACTCATCTCCGCTGTTGGAGTGCAAAAGCAGCCACACATACAGGCAAATGCGTGCACGTGGCTGTGTTGCAATAAAACTTGGCTTACAAAACAAGTGGAGGGCTAGAATTGGTCTGTGGGCCATAGTTTGCCAACCCCTGTTCTAGTGCAATAAACCAAAGACAACTAAGCAAACATACTCCTAAGTGAAAGGAACCTAGTGTGTAGGCACTCGTGTAGAGCTAAGCGTGTTCACACGGGTTGAGATCTGAAAGCCTTGCAAGGCTAGGGTGGAGAGAGAGAAAATAAATATGATAGGCCATGGAGGTGGAGTTATTGCCATGGACTGGAACATGCAGCCCCTTGGGGGCTTTCAAAACCTCTGATGACTGTTCATGCCTTTCCTTCCCCCTCTGCTTCCACGGGCAGGGTGGTGGCGGCTGACTAGGGGTGTGGACCTGCTCTCAGAAAGGAAACATCCAGAATCACTCTACCACGGCCTCATAAAAGTCCTGAGAACAGCTGAGTGGGGTTACTTCCTTCTCCTGCTCCTCATCATGATGGTAAGAGGAAACTCAAGTCTCAGAGAAAGGCAAGTTTGTTTTTAGTGCCTCCTTCTAGAGTCCCTGGGCTCCCCTCTTGGCTGTAACCTTAGGGCATCCACATCCTGGGACCTAGGGGCCCCGCGGGTGTGGCCCGGGACAAATTCTTCCTCTCTGGGTTCGTGTCCTTCTCTTTGAGCTTCAAGTTACAAAGCCGTGAAAGGATAGTTATTCTACCCACCTGAACGTGTCATGATGAAAAGCAGATACGAGGTTTTCTTCTGTATAAGACACGAAAGCATGAAATGTGAGGAAAGGAATGACTGCCATGGCAGAGTAATGATGTAGAGGAGGAGGAGGAGGAGGAGGGGGATGGCAATGTGATGATAGAGGTGATGGAGTCCCAGCGCTAAAGCATTTACTGAACATATACTCATTGAGCCCCTGTGTGTCAGGTACTAGCTGTTAGGAACACAGTCGTGAGGGAAAAACAGGCACAGCCCTTGCCCTCAAAGCCCTTTGGGTCTAGTGGAAGGGGAATGACATTAAAAGAACATTCATCTATGAGCACCTGGGCGGCTAGTCAGTTAAACACGCCACTTTGGCTCAGGTCACGATCTCACAGTTCCTGAGTTTGAGCCCGGCATTGGACCGAGGGCTTTCTGCTGTCAGCGTAGAACCCACTTCAGATTCTGTGTCTCCCTCTCTCTCTGCCCCTTTCCGGGTCACACTTTCTTTCTTTCTCACAAAAATACATAAACATTAAAAAAACAACATTCATATGGATAATGACATATATATATAATTGTAGAATGGAACAATATTTTCTTCACAAGCACAATTAAACAAAGGTGTTTCATCACACGTACCTCTTGCTATCAGATGATGTGTGTGTGTGTGTGAGAGAGAGAGAGAGAGAGAGAATGAGAGAGAGAGTCAGAGTCATTAAGGTAGGAATAGGGAAGGGGCATCCAAGTTCAGTCTCAATAGCATTGGTTAGTTTGCATGGTTAACTCCATGAAACTGTAAATGAATCCATTGAGGAAAGCTAGTAGGACACATACCTTTGTGGAGAGACTAACTTTTCTTTTTTTTTTTTTTAATTTAATGTTTATTTTTTAGAGAGAGGGAGACAGAGAGTGAGCAGGGGAGGGGCAGAGAAAGAGGGAGACACAGAATCCGAAGCACGCTCCGGGCTCTGAGCTGTCAGCACAGAGCCCGATGTGGGGCTCGAACCCACAGACGCACGAACCATGAGATCATGCCCCGAGCCGCAGCTAGAGGCTTAACCGACTGAGCCACCCAGGTGCCTCGAGAGGCCAACTTTTCATTCAGATGTACCTTGCGCAAATTGCACAGACAGATGTTGATGCGGGGTAAAATGTGCATGTCACTGACACTGCCTTCCGATTAAAAGCATGAGTTTGGGAGCCAGATTGCTTGGGCTCCTATCCCACCTGTTCCGCTGTGTTGGGAACTATGATGACCCTGCCAAGATGCCACATTCTAACTCTTGGGACCTATGGATACCTTAGGTGTCACAGCAAAGGGGAATTAAGTTCGCAGATGAAATTAAGGTTGCTGGAAACAGCTGATCTTGAGAAGCCCTGGGTTATCCAAGTGGGTCCAGCATAATCGTAAGTTTGTGCTAATGTGTTACAGCAGCCACACAAACTTGATCCTCCCACTTCCTAGCGGCCCTGGGAAAAGCCATTTCCCTTCTCTGTGCCTCCACTTTCACCTGGGTTCAATGCAGATCGTTCAAATACCTGCTTGGCAAAGGTGAGATTAAATGGGGTAATAGATGTAGACACTTAGCACAGAGCCTGGCCTGTGGTAGATACTCCGTAACATTAGCCCTGTCCCTTTCTCTTTGTGCCCCTGTCTCGAGGTGAGGAGAGGTGCTCCGTGTCTCGAAGGCAGGTGGCAGATACCCAGCGATGACTCACTCACCTGAGCCAGCGGGCTGGGGTCACCTGAGCCACCTGGATGTGGATCAGTGTCATCCTCGTGGTCCTAGCAGCCCCAGGGAATCGGGCAGACATTAGATATGTCCCTAATTATCCACCTAGACTACACCAGCCTCACTCCTGCTGAAGTGAAAAGTGTGAGCCCAAGCAACCCGCTGTCTCATGCCTCAAAGGCGTGCTCCCTTTCTGAGAAGTAAAATAAGAAAAAACTCCGAAACGAATACATGTGCAGCTTTCAGAGAAGGGATCTGTATGCTCTCCAGCATGCCACAGTTCATAATATTCAAATTATTAGCAAATAAGGGTCATTATAAATTATTAACTGTTTGCGAGTGGAACGATTTGCATATTTTAAAACCTTCCCTTCCTGTTCAATCTTCAAAACACCTTTTCTCCTTGCAAATCATGAAGGATTATTGGGATGGCGGGTTTTGGTCTGGCTGCACGATGCGCTTGGGGAGGGAGGGAGCGGTTGTTGCCTGAGCTTGTGTTGGGAGCCTGGCCGGCTGCCCCGGAGTCCTCTCTTCCTCGCACATGGGTGTACGTGCTCAGACCTGTGGCCCCAGACCTGCCCAGGCACACACCCCGGGTCTGACCCTGAGCTGGATGTCTGGAAGGCGTTGGTTCATTCACAATCGCGGGAGCGGTGGCTCTCCCTGGGTCTGCTGTGGTTCACTTCTCTCCTGGACCAGAGGGCTCTGTCCCATTTATAGTCTCACTCTGTTTCCTCCGACAGCAGTTCTGGATTAGCTGCCCAGGTCCCTTTGTGTCCGTCTTCGAATCTGAACTTCACACTCTGTTCCTAAGTTCCACATTCTAGGGATCGTTTCCCAGACCCCTAGTCCCATGCCTGTGCAACGGGGTTCGTATATTCCCAGCCTCTGACTCCTCATCTAGCTTCAGAGTCCCTGAAATGTGACACCTCAAAGTCTGTCTCTTCCTGCCTGAACTTTCCAATAGGGTCAAATGAGAGAAGAGTGGGGTTGGTTCGCCGAGACATTTCCTGCAAAGTGACCCTGAGCAAGTAGTTATTTGGGCGGTGGGGGATAAATCATCAGGCCAGGCATTGGCTTGATTGCATGGCATCCCGTCTTTAAAAGGATGAATGTTTGGGTTGATACTTGACCAACAACATAAAGAACAAGGTCACAGCTCGTATCTTTGCCCCTAAAAAGGCATTGCTCTTCCAAAATCCCAGAGGAAAGTGGAGTCTGGCTTTTTGATTATACGTTTCATTGCAATGCAGTGATGTAATGTCATACATGATAAAACTAGGGAGCTGGGCTTGAATTGAAGTCAATTGAAGCTTACAGGCTTAATCCAGGTTTGGGTATTTCAAATTTGTCCAGCCATGATTTCTAGGGCAACTATTTGAGGTTAGAATAGCTTATGAGTAACATGGACCACTGGTTGGTTTCGTTTGCAATTCAATGGGCCACGGCAAAGGAAACTCTGCTCATATGGTTTGGAAAATGTCATTTCGAAGGCAAAACTGAGCTAATCTCTGTATCCTGAGGACCTTAAAAAGGAGGCTTTCAACCGCCATCTTATCAGAGCCCGAACGAATGTGAACAGGTAAAGGCCGCCTCAAGGATTACAAAGGGCCTGGCAGGTTTGGTTTTGTGTGAGTTCAGGAGTAATCCCCGGTTTGTTTAACCGGGTGATTCTGGGTCAGGGAGCAGTTGACACAAGTTCCCAGAGACAAGTTTACAAAGGAAAGCCCTGCGCGGCGGCTGCAGCTACAGGCAGAGGGCTCCGTGTTCTCATCCGTGTTGTCCATGGTGCCCCGGGCTCCTTCCTGAGCCGTCTGCTCTTGAAAGCCACAGGCCCTTTGCAATGGCAATTTAGGTTATTCAAAACCAGAGTAGTATTTGAAGGTAAGGAAACCTCTTTGACTGGAGTGAGAACTGAATTTTGTTCCCTAATACACGATAAAATCTTTGTTGGGTCTCTCAAACGGATAGGAAAATGAATATATATATATAATTTTCTTTAATGAGATTTTGTGTCCTTTTACGTCCGTGAGTCTGGTGTTCACCAAACAGGGTGGCAGAATCCATTCGCACGTTGCATAAAAGAGTCGCTCTAAGCAGAGGCAGAGACCGTCAGAAGTAACAACCTGAGGGCCCGGGTTCTGCCCCCACCACGCTCGCAGACACAAAAGCCAAGTCAGGTCTCCGCCTAGTGCCACGGAGGAAAACTGTAGGGGGTACGACGGAAGTCACTGGGCCTGGTCAGGCCCTCCTGACCCCTGGATCCAGGCACCACCACCCCCAGGAAAGCGGTGTCTGAACCACGTGTGCACTGGGAAGTGGGTAGGGGGCAAAGCAATTCAGGATAAGGGAACAGCATGTGCAGGGAGCCCAATGCGGGAGGGAACACGGTGTGGTCAGGCCCTTTAAGGAAGATGGCTGCGGCAGAGAGCTAGATTCTGCCCATTCCCTGGCTCCATAAATCTTCCCGTTATATATGGGACTTCTTACCCTCAGGCTACTCCTAGCTGTAGAACAGTTCATCCTTTCCAAATGTCCTCAAACGCTGGAAACCCTGGCTCTATCACTTCTCCTTGTAGTGTTATATTATCCCCAGGGCAGGCTTGAGAATCCAACCGTAGACTATATCATAATATCCAAGTCTATATCTTTTTGCCCTTCTAAATCTCAGGCATTTCTGGAAACATAAAGGTCCAGGTGGCTTAAGGGGGCTATCGGGGAGTAACTGCAGAGACTGACCAGGGCTGGTCCCCGAGGAGAGCCACCGTCCCTCTGGGGAAGACCTGGAACATTCTTCCCTCCAGCTAGCTGCCCTGCCCTAACCCCCTCCGGTCTCCCCCTGGCTCTTTCTTTCCCTAATTATAACCTGAGTTGAGTCATCTCATATAGCTGCTGGTGGTTAGGGTTTAATGTCTGCTCTAATAGTTACTTGGTCTTCCGAATAAGTAAGGAAAGTGGTGGGTTTGAAGCAGCCCAATTTTCCTCAGGACTGAGGTCATTCATAGAGGTTCATTAAGAAGACACAGAATATCTTTAAAAGCCACTAAGGAAACAGAGTGCTCATAGTTTCCATTCAGCCATCCCCCAAATATCTGTCTCGTTTTCTTCAGATAAGTAATCGGAGCACAATATAACCACTGCCTACGCTGCTTACGCTATTAGAGGGGATTTATCTTTAATCCTTCCATGTCATCTTCGTATATCCTTCCAGAAGACAAAAAAAGAAAAATCTAGATCGGGGATTCCAAACCTCCATGTGTGAAGGGTTTATTTGGGCCACTTACAAAACTACACCCCAGGATGACTCTGATTCATCTGGTTTGATGATGGGGCTTGGGAAGCTGCAGTTTTCATAATCACCCCAAAGGGACTGCCCTTGGAGCGCGGGGGCAACAGCCCTCTGGCTCTTTCTGTGACACTCTGGCACCACCCTGGCTGGACACAGGGAAATGATAAGTGTGTCGGAGGAGATCCTTAAGGACGGAGGCTCTGCCGGACCTCAGCCACGTCGTGGTCAGTGCCGTGTGCTCTTGTGAACGCGCTGCCCAGGACACGCGCTCTGAAGTTTGTGATCATGCTTCCCTAATAGCAGTCTTCAAAGACGGGATACGGTCCCCGGTTCTCACCTACCTCTGAGTCCAGTAGACTTCTTTTTTTTTTTTTTTAATTTTTTTTCAACGTTTATTTATTTTTGGGACAGAGAGAGACAGAGCATAAACGGGGGAGGGGCAGAGAGAGAGGGAGACACAGAATCGGAAACAGGCTCCAGGCTCTGAGCCATCAGCCCAGAGCCTGACGCAGGGCTCGAACTCACAGACCGCGAGATCGTGACCTGGCTGATGTCGGACGGTTAACCGACTGTGCCACCCAGGCGCCCCTGTAGACTTCTTTATAATCTACTGCTATCAACAGGGTGTGATACCCATGGAGGAAATACAATAATCTGTAGTATTTCTTTTTCTTTCTTTCTTTCTTTCTTTCTTTCTTTCTGTTAATTTTTTTTAACGTTTATTTTTGACAGAGAGTAAGAGAGACAGATCTTGAGTGGGAGAGGGGCAGAGAAAGAGGGAGACACAGAATCTGAAGCAGTCTCCGGGCTCTGAGCTGGAAGCACAGAGCCCGACGCGGGGCTCGAACTCACGGACCGACCATGAGATCATGACCTGAGCCGAAGTCGGATGCTTAACTGACTGAGCCACCCAGGAGCCTCTAAAAACTATTTCTGCATGATTTATTACAGAAAAAAAAAAAAAGGCCCATAAAGCACTTTAGAGAATTCAAAGTTCGCCAAAGTACGACCCATGACCCATGAGTACGACCCATGAGAAACACTGAAGAACTGTCTAAAGTTTTGAGGAGAAAGGACTGTGATCAAGGAATCAGATCAGATGTTCCTTGGAGTGGCCAATCACTTTCAGCAATGGCTGAAAGACAAACTTCATTTTTTGAAAATTATATACTATTCCTATAACCTTCCTTTAAACGGTATCCTGGCAGTCAGAGAGACCGGTTAAATGAAGGACTTTTCACAAACACAATCACAGATAAACAAAAAGATAAGTACATAATAAAAACAAAAACGTGGCATAATTAGCTGATCCAAAATTCCATGATTTCTAGGAACATCCTGGAAATTAATTGGGTAAAAGGGTGGGAACAATGATGGAAGATTAGTTTTTTCTATCTTACAGGGAGAATTGACAGTTACTTATTAGTTTATTATACCCAGAAATCAGAAAACTAAAGATTAGTTGAGTGTGTAAATACTTGAAATAATACATCTTCTGAATTACTAGGGGATAAAAGGGCTTAGTGTTTAATTAGCAAATGACAGAGAACCACAAAGGAAAGGAAACAAAATGCAGAGCAGACCAAAAGGAAACTACACTGAGTCAGAAAACACTAACAAGGAAAGTGAAAAATCTGGTTAGAACAATATATGTATACAAAGCAAACTACTCCTTTTTAGAAAAGATTTCCAACTTGGGTCAATACAAAACTGCAGTTGTTGGCTGATTAAAAGAAATAGCTAAAATAAAGATATTTCAGTAATTTATAAAGGTGTTTCATATTCATAAACTCAATAATCTTCCATTTTAGACATTTTCTTCCAAAAGAACAATCATGTATATACACAGACATGAGTATCTAAGAATGTTCATTGTAGCATTATTTAAAATACAAAAGTTAAAACAATATGATGATATATGCCAGGTTTAAATGTAAACATCTGTAGTGTGAAATGAAGTCACCAAAGTTGTGATAAGAAATTTATTTCATTTCCTAATATTGTGATAATAAAAAATTCAAGAAATTCACATAATATAGCACACTAACTTGTTCATGATCTATTGTTTAAGTGAAAAGAAAGGAACCAGGTTATCATATAGAATTGATCCAAGTAGTAACTGTATCAATGGGTTGGAATCATGATGTTCTAAAATGTTATTATATAGAGTTTATCAGTAAGTCTATCAGTGGGTTGGGATCATGTTTTAAAATGTCTTGCCTCTGTTTCCCTTTTGGATTTCTTTTTTCTTTTTTTTTTACATTTAGCATGCATACATTTTGAAAATTTATTTAATTTTTTCATCCTGATGTATACTCTTTAACCCCCCACCAAATAATTATTTTTATTTTTATTTTTTTAATATGAAATTTATTGTCAAATTGGTTTCCATACAACACCCAGTGCTCATCCCAACAGGTGCCCTCCTCAATGCCCATCACCCACCCTCCCTTCCCTCCTGCCCCCTGGTGAACCGTCAGTTTGTTCTCAGTTTTTAAGAGTCTCTTATGTTTTGGCTCCCTCCCTTTCTAACCTTTTTTTTTCCTTCCCCTCCCCCATGGTCTTCTGTTAAGTTTCTCAGGATCCACATAGGAGTGAAAACATACGGTATGTCTTTCTCTGTATGACTTATTTCACTTATTTCACTTAGCATCACACTCTCCACATTGCTACAAAAGGCCCTATTTCATTCTTTCTCATTGCCAAGTAGTATTCCATTGTGTATATAAACCACGATTTCTTTATCCATTCATCAGTTGATGGACATTTAGGCTCTTTCCGTAATTTGGCTATTGTTGAAAGTGCTGCTATAAACATTGGGGTACAAGCGCCCCCATGCATCAGCACTCCTGTATCCCTTGGGTAAATTCCTACCAGTGCTATTGCTGGGTCATAGGGTACTTTTAAAGTAATAAAGAATAGGGGCACCTGGGTGGCTTAGTCGGTTGAGCGTCCGACTTTGGCTCAGGTCATGATCTCGTGGTCTGTGAGTTCGAGTCCTGCATCGGGCTCTGTGCTGACAGCTCAGAACCTGGAGCCTGCTTTGGATTCTGTGTCCCCCTCTCTCGCTGCTCCTCCCCCCGTTCACGCTCTGTCTCTCTCCCTGTCAAAAATGAACAAACATTAAAATTTTTTTAAATAATAAAGAATAAAGTGTTTGATTTCAACAAACCAGGCAAATACAAATTCAAATTAAAACAGCAAATGTTTCCACAACAGGAACAACCAGCTTTATTTTTATTGGAAAAAAGAGGGTAATTCTGGGGTTTTTTTGCCTTTTAAGAATTTTGCAAAACTCTCTTCACTAATAAAATTCACAACAACTAATCGCATGTACAACCAGAACATTACTTAGAGGTTGATATACACATATTCATTTATAAGTTGATATGGGATATACATATATATTGTGTGTAAATATCCTGTGCTGTGAAAACAAAGATCTTATTTTTCATTGCCCAAAGGACTTTTAAAATTATCTATCACAGCACCTTCCATAAGCAGAAATTCATAATAATGGAACTTACTGAAAATTTTGGATATCAGCCATAGCTATTCCCAGAGGAAACATCATACAATCAAGTATTTAATATTAAATAATAAAGGACACACATTCCTGTTCTAGGGTTTAGAAAAAACATAGACACAGTGTTGAAAGAATTAAAAACACTGTATTTTTATCTAGGCCAGTATTTCTGAAACCAATATTTTAAGGTGGATGATTTTCTAGATGAAATAAGTGGTCAAAAATAACAGAAGTGTTATAAATTTTATGAGCCCAAACCTATTTTTAAAGAAAGGTGTAATAGATTTACTCCCAAGAATGGCTGACAGAGCCATGTGTGTTTCACCAGCGAATTTAAAATTTCCAAGGAAGTGGTAATTTCAGTGTTATATAAACTGGTCTAAAACGTAAAATAAGAGACGTTTCTCAATGATGAATTTTACCACGTTAGGATATATCGCTGACATTAAGACCTGGGAAAGTTTGCACAAAATAAAAAATAGAGATGGCATTTATTTATTTTTAAAAACTTTTTTAATGTTTACTTATCTCGAGAGAGACAGAGACAGGGACAGAGTGTGAGTGGGGAAGGGTCAGAGAGAGAGGGAGACACAGAATCCAAGGCAGACTCCAGGCTCTGAGCTGTCAGCACAGAGCCCCACGTGGGGCTCCAACTCACGAACGGTGAGATTATGACCTGAGCCGGTGTCAGATGCTTAACCAACTGAGCCACCCAGGCGCCCCGAGATGGCATTTATTTTTAAATGTTGGTGCAAAGATCCTAACTACAGTCTTTGCAAATAGAATCTTTTATAGTATGTTAAAACAAAACATCCCATAAAAACATGGCTTATTTAGGGCTGCTAGAAAGACACAACATTAGCACATCAGCAGAGCCACAAGGAAATGCCATGTTGGTGTAGTCAAAGTGTGATTTTTGGCATGCACGGGAGAGCTTGACAAAATAATGATTTCTGGGTCTCAACCCCGAGGATTCTATTATACTAGTTGGGAGGGAGAGACTGCTGAGAATTTGCATGTCCAGCAAGTTCCTGGGTCATAATGATGCTGTCAGTCAGAGGAACACACATTGAGCCACACTGCATGGAGCACTGGTACTCAACCCTGGCTGTGTGTTGAAATCACATGGGAAGCTTTCAAAAATACTGATGTCTGAGTTCCAACAGCAGAGATTACGATTTAATTGCATGGAGTATAAATTGGGTATTGAGGGAAGGGGTGGTTAAAATCTGGCAAGCTGGGGAGGGACAGAGAGAGCGAGAGACACAGAATCTGAAGCAGGCTCCAGGCTCTGGGCTGTCAGCACAGAGCCCGATGCGGGGCTTGAACTCACGAACTGGGAGCTCATAACCTGAGTCGAAGTTGGATACTGAACCGACTGAGCCACCCAGAGGCCCCTCCCCAAATGATTTCAATGTGCACCCAAGGTTGAGATCCACTGCTCAAAAAAGATTGGCCAAATCAGTGGTCGCACATTATCTTTATTATAAAGGTTTACTGGTGATTAGGGGTGGTCTTTCCCTCCTTGACACAATCCATCTTAAGAGATTTCCTGGGTATAATCGTGATCACTTTTTATGAAGCAACTGCTCTCTGCAAGGCAGAGACAGATACTACCTCAAATTCATGAAGAGACTTTTCAAGGTCAGCTTGGTTTTCCTTACCACTGGCGAAAAAATGGAGGCTATATTGGTTGGAAGGGGGGCAACTATCCTGGTTTTCCCTGGACTGAAGCATATCCGGGGGTTTAGAATTTCAGTGCTAAAACTGGTGAAGTCCTAGGAAAACAAGGAGGGGTTGATCACTTTAAGGCTAGTAGTGTGCTTATGGTCAAATGCTACCAAGTGGCATAACCAGGAGTTGAAAGCTGGTTTGTCTTGTGCTCTGTCCACTCTACCATATTTCCCTGGAAAGCCTTAGGGGAAGGATTATTAGAAACTAATGGAGTCTTGGAGAATCTCCATTACAACGCAAGGTTGATTCACTGGAAATGAGAAGGAGATAGCACTGAGGTGTGGATTTCAGGTAGTTTTCAGTTTATAAATAAAAAGTTCCCTGAACTACATAAATGATAATATCTATGGCGATGAATCTCAAAATGGGTCCCGGGACCAGTGGCATAGTACCATAGGGGAACCTGTTAGAAATGCAAACTCACAGGCTCTACCCTAGACCTGCTGATTAGCAAACATGGGCTGGAATCAGCATTCTGTGCTTTAAGAGGCCCTCTAGATGATTCTGATATGTGCTGAAGTTTAAGAACCACTGATCCAGGAGGAAGGGGGACAGAATTGGGATGTTTTCAAAGTTTCCCAGATTCCAGTGTGCATCCAGGGATGAGAACCACAGCTAAGATCTCAAAGCAGCTGTTCTCAACATTGGCCTGTACCTTAGAAACACCTGGAGAGTTTTTAAAAGTCCAGATGTCCAAGTTGTTGGATCAATTACACAGGAATCTCTGGGGATCAATAGTTTTCAAATCCCCCTAGATGACATCAGTATCGATGTCAAGCCAGGCTTGAGAACCATTGCCTTCAAGCCTTGAAGGCTGTAGAATTCCACGGTGAATGTAAGAAGTGTGTTTCCTCATTGTCAAATGCCAGAAAATTTTCCATGAATATGGGCCCCTAGACTTGGAAATTAAAAAAAAATGCTAATTTAACTATATACTGTGCCTGTCGGTTACTTGATCTGCCTAGGGTATATCTATTAAGAGTGAGTCTATGGAATTTTCTGGAAAGTCAGGTAGGAATCTGTCCTTTGAGATCATCAGGCTCCTTTGGAAGACTTGGACCTCTTTTGGGGGAAGGAAAAAGTCAAAAGGTATAATCCTGACAGGTGAAAGTGATTTTTCAATGAAAAGACAAGTTTGTTATGAGGGTGTGCCCAGATCTGCCCTTTACTGAGAATATTCCAGGGCTTTACCTGGAGTCAGTCCTACTGCACAGTGGACATTGACTTCATGAGCCAAAACTTCCCATTTGAATTTCCAAAAATAATGTTGAATGTTTCCCCAAAACCAGTAAACAGTAAAACTGGAAAAAATAATCTTTACATTATTCTTTTTTAGGTCATGAAGACTGGAAAAGGAGAATTGTCTACAAATGAATTCTGCATTCGGTGATGTTGTGGCAGAGCATGGAAAGTACTGGAACTCGAACTCTTTCATTTCTTTTACTATCCAAGCTGTGAATTTCAAAAATAACAAGTCATTATAAAAGTGAAACATGAGATTCTTCACACCCACTGTTTTAATCATTTTAAAACCTTCCATAACTTGAAGTAACTAAAACGTTTCTTTTTTAGTAGTTAATGCGCACTGCATTTTTTAGTGCTTTCTGAACATAAAATAAGATAGCATTAATATTATGTTCTAGGTTTCGTGACAGGCATTTTGCATTTATTCACTCAGCACAGACTGTGTGCTAAGGACTGGAATGTTTGCCTAAGTTCTGGAGATTAATGGCACGTTATTCCTGCTTTCGAAGAGCTCAGTCTGATGAGATAATCAAAGCATGATGTAGGGTGTGCAGTGAGGCAGGAAGTCCACCCAAAAGGGTGTCTAGCCCAGTTTGGCAAAGCCAGGGAGTGGGCAGGAACCACAGAAGCTGCTAGAAGAACTGATATTTGGTCGGAATCAAGAGTAGTAGGGGTCAGCAAGCAAAACTTAATTGGAATATGAGGTGTTACGAACCATAACATTCATAACAACTCAAGGAAATAGTTATTATTGGCCACGTCTCACATTTTAAGTTAACATTTTAAATAAAACAACCAGGTGTCAATATCATGGACCAAATTTTGTGGGAGGGCATCGCACCAGCTAGCCTACATAAAGGTTGTTTTTAAAAGTTGTTATAAATATATATATATATATATATATATATATATATATATACACACATATATATATGTTTACTTACATATAATATGCATAACATATATTGTATTTGTTATTTATATTATATATGTTGGCTATATACATAGGACAATATGTGCCTGGTGTCTGATTCTGGGCTCTACGTTTCCCTCTGCAGATGGACCTTCTCTGTTTTTATCGGCATGCACAAAGATGGACCCCCAGCTCCAGACTGAAATAGTCTCTTATTTGTTCTCCTTGTCAACTAATTTGAACATCACAGATGTTTAACTAATTGGAACATATTAGTTCAAATGTTGGAGATGGAACATCTGGAAGTACTGGGGAAGCCAGGGCTGTGTGTGCAAAAGCCACATGGGATCTGAGAGAGCGATTCAACTATCAGTTGCACACCAAATCCTTGTGTATGTGCCCTGTGCTTCGGCAGATGTCGGGGTCGCTGTCTTGATGCTGGAAATGCTTCTGATCCAAATGGAATATTGGAGTGTAACAAGTGAAGAAGCCTGGTGAAATCTCCATGTTATTTTCATGTATTTTAACCTCCCATCTCTTGGTAGACTAGAGTAAATATATTCTTACTGGAGGCGGTAAAAACTGAAGTCTTCAAGACCTAGCTGACTGCCTTCTGATAAGGTGTCTTCCAAAAGTTCCATAAGCTTTCTGAACCTCAGTTTCTTTGTTTGTTAAAAGGGTTACTATCCCCATGTTAAAGTATGACTATGAAGATTTCATAAACGATGAGGACAATCAGAAGGTCCTTCCCGTTACAGGTTGAGATCATAACCCCCCTCGGGGTTAATCTTTCCGATGCCTAAGTCTTATGTTTATTCCAAATTATTTTTAGCTCACCCTAAAAAATGTATCCTCCTTTATTTCCGAGATTTGTAATTGGCCCTTGGAGAAGCTGAATGTTCTGGTTAACACAGCAAATGGGCTGGGTGGTGATTAAGCTTTCAGCCTTATTATTGAAATCAGTGAATTACTGACTTATTTGTGAAATCGGCGATAACGTTCCAAAGAGAGATGCCTTTCTCATATGCTCAAATATAAATTTGGCATCAAAACAAGATGGGAAGCTTTTAAAGCAAAATGAGTTTTTATAAGATGTTGTCCATCATGCCTCTTCCCAGAAGCGTGTGGGAGACCACATTGTATGATAGAAAAATGGTGGGGGTGAGGGGAAGACTGAAACTATTGTTGGCCTTTCTCAGAATTCTAAAGATGTAATTTGAGTTACTCTAATAATTCAGAATTTCAAAAGGTCCACTCTATTTCAAAGAAAATCTCTTAGGCTAATGTGAGATGGATAAAGAGGGCTGATCTCTCTGGCCAGGAGTCCCAAAACATGATTTATTCTTGTAGCATTTCTGTGAGATGTTTTTTTCCTCTTTTCCAAATTTTGTAGAAATGCCAAGTCTCTTTCTTCAAAATTCAATACAATTTGGCTCAGAAACACAAGGCAGGGGGAATAGGACACCCGTTTTTTAAATTCTATACAGCTTCTCACACCCCTGACTAACCTTCTATTTAGAAGATTTAAAAATAATTTTCCATATACTTTTTGATTTTTTTTTGGATATTCTTTAAAACCTCCTCTACAGCACCGAAATGTAATCCGGTATTCACAGGTGAAAACTACTTACTCTTTGAAAACAGCATTTCTTTTGGCTCAGCCAAAAATACAGGAATGTTTTCACTTACTTCCCACTAAAGAGAAAAATGATTTCATGAAGTAAGTCGCACCTTTGAGGAATAACATCAAAAATGGCAACCTTGAGCTTTGAGAAGTCACCAACGGCAAGTTCAGATTTGTGCGCGGGCCCAGCTCTGAATCATAAAGCCTGGCTAAAGACATCTGCCATCTGATACTCGCGGTAAACCCAGTGGCATGGTGCTGAAGAAGGAGCTGGGACTTTTATTTCTTTGGGACATCTGTGTATCTTAGAAACGCCATAGAGACTCTGGGACTAAGTCTCTATAACTTGCAAACAGGACACTTCTCCCTCTTTTCCCTTGGGTTCCAACATGACAAAGTAACAGGTTCTCCACCAAGGGCGAGGGCCCCCTCCCTTACGGTCTTCCTCATTCCCTAGGTCTAGATCCAGCTCCTAATTCTGGCTTAGCATCTGTGGTGGAAGAATAATGGCGCCTCCAAGATGTCTACCATCCCTGAAGACTGTGAACATATCCTCTGACATGGCGGGAGAGACTCTGCGAATGCGATGAAGCTAAGGGTCTTTAGATGGAAGAACTGGGTTATTTGGGTTGGGCCCAAGGTAATCATATGAGGGTCCTTATAAGCGGAAGGAAGTTGCACAGAGAAATCAGAAGATACTATGTTCCTGGCGATGAGGAGGAAGGAAAGGGTCACAAACCAAGGAATGCATGTGACCTCTAGAAGCTGGAAAGTGCAAGGAAATGGATCCTCCCCTCCAGCCTCCAGAAAGAATGCAGCACTGCCAACATGTTGACTTTGGCCCCGTGAGACCCATTTAAGAGTTGTGACCACCAGAACTGTAAGATAATACATCTACGTTGCTTTGAGTCACCAAGTTTGCATTCATTTGTTACAGCACGAATAGGATACACATCCAGCACCTGTGAGGAGCCATGTCCTGGCTGCTGGGTGGGGAGTGCTTTGAGTAGCTGGGCAAAGCGCTTCTGACCACTGACTCTATCTCCTTAAAGAGCTTGGAAGAGGCAGGTGGCACAAGGATTGTAATGGATTCTTTCTCTTTGGTAGGCAGGAAGGCTGAGGCTTCCAAAACAGACTGATGCAGACCAAACGCTTAAGGACCTTTAACTTTTGTCTTCGCTAACTTCATAAAAAAGGCCTTTTGTGTTCTCAAGGAATCAAGTAAATAGAACTTCTTTCTGGGTATATGATCTCACAGATAGCAATAGTGCTCATCTTCCAGAAGCCCTGGGACACTTTCTGCCCCGAGTTCCTGGAAAAGATTAAGCTCACGATTTTGTGGCACCTTTGACAACAAGTCCTGACTGAACCTGAGGCAAAGCCACAAAAAACGACCCCGAAATTAAATACCTCTCAGGGGAGGTGTTCAATCCAAAACAAATTCAAGCGAACTCTCTGGATTTGACCTTTAAACCCGGAACCGTGGCTATTTCAAG
This sequence comes from Prionailurus bengalensis, assembly GCF_016509475.1. NCBI lineage: Eukaryota > Metazoa > Chordata > Mammalia > Carnivora > Felidae > Prionailurus > Prionailurus bengalensis. The sequence goes on from NC_057354.1 coordinate 19,934,837, forward strand.
TGGTGCTTTCAAGATTCTGAGGTCTAGCAAAACCTCAGCGAGGGGCAGTGGGAGGGAGAGAAAGAGAGAGAGAGAGAGAGAGAGAGAGAGAGAGAGAGAGAGAGAGGCCAATCTGGGACTGGAGGGGTGGGAGCGGGAGAAACAACTTTGCTGTTTTGTTAGAGGTGTTTCCCCAGAACCAGCCAGAGTGAACATCTGTGACATTCTTGTTTGGACACTCTGTCACTTGGTCTTGAAACATTTTTATGAAATGCTACAGAAAGTGTTAGAATATCCAATTAGTGATGATATGGTGGAGCTGAGAAAGTGTCATTTGCCTGGGTGGTCCCCAAACTTCTCTGGCCTTTTAGCCAATGACATTTATTTTAATAATAGCTCAGAGACCAAGAGGCCTCCCATCTTCCCTCTTCATGAACAAATCATGAGGAACTCCCCTATTTCTTACTCACGTCTCTGGAATCTGTGCGTGGTGGTTTGCAAAAGAGTGTTTCCTATCAAGGGTGGACTTGAAACGCCGAGAGCTGCCTGGAGATCTCTGAAGCAACCTCCTGCGGGAAAACAATCAGACTTTTTATGTCTGGCTCTTAGGGCCACAAAAATGGAGCAGGGAGGGGAAGGGTGCGTGACGGCTCAGTGAAAAACAGACTTCTGTACCATTTGGAATTTGGAAGAGAATTTTGATCTGTTCGTGATCCAGCTGGAGTTAAGGGTTCTGGGCCCATCTCGGTGCCCTGATCGATGCGTGCAGCCTACAGCCTGTAGCCTGCTGTGGAGGCAGGATTAGAAAGTGGATCCACCAATCACCTATCAGCTAAACCTACTATAGATGCAATGAAGGCAGTTTCAAGTGCTGGAGACTGGCGGTGTCCAAACATAGATCTGATGACCATGCCGAGGATCTTCCAGAAAGCATTCAAAACACTGACTGGGTGATTGGACGTAATCGTTTAGTCAACCTGTCAGCACACGTTCGTTAAATTTACTACATTCGCCGATCTATGCTGGCTATTGCATTGGTTTCAAAGGTCCACCTTAAGTGTTTCTAATTTTATTATTCTATTAATTTTAGTATAGATGGCAAAAAAGAATGATCGGATAGAGGTAAGAGTCACATCCTTCACGATGTTGAAAATACACACAAAGCAAAGGCTCATAGAGTGAGTTTTTTTTTTTAACCCCCAAACAACAGCAACAATAAGAACAACTATCATCTGATCCAGGCATAAATATATATATTCATAATATAATTTCATCTTTCAACAAAACCTTGTAGGAAACACGATGACCCTTTTTCTTCAGACATGTAAGCTGAGGCTCAGAGATGTTAAATGAGCTGTCTCAGAGCTGTCACCGAGGTAGTATTCTATCCGGTTCTATCCCACATGGAGACTAGGTAGGTAACAAGTCCGTATGCTGTCTTTTGGCTATAGAATTTCAGAATGCTGGAAATGGAAATAGAATAGTTACTCACAATATACTTCTTTGGAGGCAAATGGGGTTCCTTTCCAAAATAGTTGACTGTAAGTTATTCCCTGTATAAATGGAGATTTGCAAACTCTCATCTAGGGTGAGATCAGCGACAAGTCAGTTGTTACTGGTTGCTCGCGAGAACTTACTTACAGCAAATTAGTTCAAACACACAAAAAATGGTTCTTAACCGGCTTTTTATTGGTGATTTTAGAAGCTCTCAAATAGCTGAAGTTAGGATTATTTCTGCCATTCCAGTACTTTAGGGATTCTTGGATGATGCAGCAGTGGGGAAAAGCGTACCCCGAGTACCCCCACCTAGCACTGCCCCAGGCACTTTCATGCATGTCAGCTTACTTAGTTTCTTCAGTGACCTGAGAGGGTCAATGCCACCAATCCCATTTTTGTAGGAAAGAGCATTGAAATTCAGTATTTTGTTCCCGATCATGCTGATTATTAGACCATCAAAGCTGGCTATTTAGTGACAGGCTTGCGGTTGACAAGTAGCTATGCATTTACATAACAGGGAAACTCAAAATGCTTTTCTGGGCTACACCGTGGTTCTAACCATCACTTTGTCATGGTGTTTGCATGGGGAGAGATGCTCTGAATTCCAAAGAAGAGATGTTGACAGATGAAGGCTTCTTGTGTACTGGCTAGAACCAACCTTTTTTTTTTTTTTTTTTGGACCAGTTTGATCCAGGAACCAACCCTATGGTGTGGTAGATCACGTATCAGTCACTCTACACCGAACTATTTGTCACTGAATCCATGCTGACCAATGGGTAGTGACGGTGTGTGGATTTTACACACCAGGACCAGGGAAACAGCTGATCTACTCTGAGTTCCGTCCCTTGAGACTGTCTCAAGGTCAGGTAGGGAAGGAAGCTATCTGTAGGCAACGACGGAATGAAAGCCTACATTAGCTTTGTTTATGCATCACATTCTTCTTGGGGTGGAGATGCGGGGGTGCAGTGGGGAACAACTGCAGAGCTCCATGTGTCAGGAAAGGAACTTACATGAAGATATGGTCCTTGTTGTTCTGCCTGCCTTCACAAAGCATCCCTGGTCGGTATTCTGGGTGCTTTTCACATTCCCATTATCTTCTAATACTTGAGTTCTGCCTGAGGAATAGGATTTGGGTCCTCAATGGAGTGCCTACTCCCTTAGAAAGCCTGAGAAGCCACCGCCGTTCCATGAGGCTGCGCATGGAAAAGAGATTAGGCAGGCACTGCTCTCTGACGAGGCCACATCAGGACTCTGGCCTTGACTGTAAATGAATCTGCACTTGCCCCTGTGCCTCTGCCTTCCACAGTCCATCCTCTCTCTCCATCCTCCCCATACAGAAGCAATAATTTAAAACAGCAAAATCGATGGACTTTGAAATCCGGAGAGCGGAAGCAAACCGGGGCTCACAGTCTAAGGTGAAAGGGATGTTCGAGGCAAGTAAATCTTGAAGCTGAACGCCAGCTAATGCTCACTTTGTCACAGTTTATCAGGAAGCCAAACTGAAACCACAGGTGGGGACTAACCCTGTCCTGTTTTCAACAGACTTTCCATTTTCTTTGTCTTGCTCGAAATGTGACGCGGTTTAAGTAGAATTGTTTGTGAAATTTCTCCTATCCTAATTTTTAAATACTTAATTATTGTATGCAGTTTTCTTTAAGTATTGAACTTGAAATGTTGATCTTTATTTTGGTTCTTTTGCTTTATATTCATTTATTGTTGTATTATTATTATCACTATTAAATGTTTTTATCGTCTTATGTTGATTTACTGCTATTGCACTTATGATTATCATTATTAATAACAGCATCAGTGATAGTAGTTATAACCGTAGCAGTGGTGGTGGTAAGTTTGTGTGTTTGAACTTTGGACTCAAATCTCTACCTGGTTTCTTACTGCAGTGAGCTGGGCTGGAATATATTTGGGAGATGTGAGAGGTCCTTGGGATAGATTCACAGCAGAGTTATAGAATCTGTTGAGTTGAAATCCCCTATCCCAACCTCCTTATCCTTAGATCCTGCCCTAATCCCACTTTAAACAAGATAGATCAAAAATCAATATGTGCACATGGCAAATAAATACCATAAAATATGGAGCAAAATGTAAAAGTTTCTGTCCTTCCTTCAATTTCTATTCCCTCTAGGTAACTGTTAGGATCAGTTTCTTACATATTCAGTGCGGATTCATCCCAGCACATATAGACAGATGTTTCTTATGATCAATTGGATGATTTATACATACACACACTATCCTGTGTCTTGCTTCCCCCCCGCCGCGCCGTGAATATTATATTTTGGAGAATTTCGTCAACCCATAGGCATGTTTTGGTTTTAAAACAGCCTCTTAGTATTTAATGTAAAGATGTACCCTAAATTATTTAAATTAGTATTCTGTTGATGGAAACTTAGATTTTTTTTCCTTTTAATTAGAAATTATGGGACCACAAATGCACATCTTTCTTGCTTGTGCAAATATATCTACAGGATAATTTCTGCTTTTTTATTTAGGGGCTATGGATGGCACTTACCTCCCAGGTGACAGACATTCTGGATCCCTCCTAATGCTGTGGCCAAAGGAGAGCAGCCAGGAAAGATATACGTGCCCAGAGGAGAAAAAAGCCAAGAGAGCAAATGATTCCACAAGAGGAATCAAGAGCTGTGGACAGGAAAAAAGAGAGAGAGAGAGAGAGAGAGAGAGAGAGAGAGAGAGAGAGAGAAAGCCTCAGGAAAGTTTGCTCCAATTCAGTTCTATTCAGGATCCCATTAAATCAGGCACCAGAAGCCCCACCCTTCACACCTCATTGTGCCTCTGGCTCTAGAGGCAGACCTTCTCTATCTTCCCAGGGTGGATAGAGGAGGCCTGGGAGGGGAAGACTCGAGCTCCCCCTAGAGGCCGGAGAGCATAGCCAGGGCCAGCAAATACACGTTCTATCAAACTGAAGGACATCTGTAAAAGAAAAATACACCAGTTAAAGCAGCTGGTCACATGCATGCCTCTTCCCCTGGTGTCTTGATTCATGTGCACACATTTTTGCATAATTGCAGTGATGGCCTAGATTCAATTTTGTATTCGGCTTTTTTTCCCACTTAATATTATATAGTAAATGTTTTTCCATGTGGCTACATAATCTCTCTAATTACCATTTTAATGACTTCATAATACTCCTTCCAGTTCACATATTGTAATTTATTTAACCACTCCCTATTGTTGGACATTTTTTTATTGTTTCCAGACTTTTACTAATATAGAAAATGGTGCCTACAATATCTATTGTTCGCTTCTTTTCGAATGAGTTTCTTAGATTAAAGGGTGAGTCAGAGGGTAGGTTTGATTTCACAGCTCTCGATAAACTTTGTTCTGCTGATCCCATAAGCAGCAGTACCACTGGCATGGTATGAAGATACTCATTTGGGTACTTTTTGTTTGTGTGTGCGTTTTAATTTCTGCACATGTGATCATGGAACCTGCCATTGTCTTTCACTTTCTTTTAATTTTTCTCTACTTTTCACACTGCTAGCCAGCTTAGTGGTTTAGCCTTTGGTTGATCATTTTTTTCACTCAATGTCTTTTGAAAACCTAATATTTACCAGGAATTTCCTCTAAAGTGGTTTTTTGATAACATTGCAATTCTTGTATTTATTTATTTATTTATTTATTTATTTATTTATTTTTATTTTAGAGAGAGAGCAAGAGAGTGCAAGAGCTGGGGAGAGGAATAGAGGGAGGGTGAGAGAGAATCCTAAGCAGGTTCTGTGCTCAATGCAGAGCCCAGTGCGGGGCTTGATCTCAAGACCCTGAGATCATGATCTGAGCTGAAATTGAGAGTCAGAAGCTCAAGTGACTGAGCCACCCAGGCGCCCCATAGCATGGCAATTCTTATAGGAGATAGAAACAAAAGATGAAATGCATGTTAGTAAACTCATTTTGTAAAACTTCAAAAAAAAAATCACAGTTATCAGATTTAAGGAAAACATGGGTTGGAGAAAATCTGTTAGCACATCCCAGCTCCAGGAAATAGATAACTGGTTTGTAAAAAAAGAACTGAGACTAGCAAAGAGTACAGAGCTGGCCACAGCCAAGCATTTTTGGATGAGTAGGAGTCCACCAGTAGAAAAAGATGAAAATGGGGTCCTAGAACCAGGACCATTGGTGTTGAAATCCTAGCTCTGCCCTTTACAAGTTATGAGGACTTAATTTATCTCCTCTCTCTGTCTCTGTGTGTGTGTGTGTGTGTGTGTGTGTGTCTTTTTTTTTTTTTTAGGTTCCTATTCAACTCTTAAAACTCAGACAAAATATCACTGATGTCTTTTACTTTTCCCAGATTCTTTTCCCCCAAAGTCCTCCTTTACCTGAAGTTCCCAACCCACTAGCGACATGCCTCTCTGCCTCTCTTAGAGCATCTATCATATGATGTTGTCTGTGTTAGAATGTGACATCTTTGGGGCCACTGGCCATACTTTCCTCCTCTCAGGGTCTCCAGCATCTAGCATGGTACCTGACACACGCTGGGTACTTGGCAAATGTTTGTTAAATTTAATGACTTGAATTGAATGTTTAAGTAATTATGGCACATCAACAGGAGGAAATATATGGCAATTAAAAAGATAATTAGGAAGACGGCATAGCTTGGTGGAAATATGTTTATGATATGTTTAATGCGAACATGCAAAGTGATGCCTGCATTATGATTCTCTGTCTAAAAATTCTCAAGCTAGGTGCTAAAGAGACAAAGAAGGATAAGAAAAGATGTTTCTCTCTAAGAAGCTCATGGCTCATGCTATGCTGAGGGAGGGAGGGTGTAAGAGTTGCCGTGTGGGGTGTGACAGCAATGATTGTAGTGTGTGAAATGCTGAGTGGGGGGGCTGAATTTGTGTGACAAAGTTGGGTGAGACAGGCATGACATTTTATGTGGGCTTGGAGGTTAACTGGGAGTCAAAAAGCAAGATACTGGAGACAGAATTTTCTTAAATGGGAAAAGGCATTGCATTTTAGAGAAATCGTTAGACATTTCTGTGGTGGTAGATGGAAAGTGAGAGGAGATGAAAGAGTAATGTCAAGTTCTATCGTAGATGCCTTAATAAGGTGTTTGATCCGTGTCATGTAGGCAGTGGGGAGCCATTGCAGGTTCTTGAGCAAGGGAGTGGCATGATTACATTTGTTTTTATGACAATAGCCTTGGCAAAGCAAAAAGGATGGACTAGAGAGGCAAATGCCCTGAGCACATATACCAGGGAGGTGGCCCTAGCTCCCTGCTTCAGGTGAGAGATAATGGGCTGGCTGGTGGGCTTGGAGCAGGTGCAAACTTGACGTACCTTCTGAGGAAGGGTGGACAAGACTTGCTGATGAGTGGGAGGTTGAGAGGTGAGTGAAGGGAGGATTCTAAGGTATGCTAGGGGGCCTCACATCAGCAGAAGGCTGGTATGCAGTCAGACCAATGCTGCTAGATTCTCAGGAGATAATTTCCAGGGAAAAGATGTCCATCAACTGGGTCTAACCAATAACCCCACACCTTCTGTCTCCACGGGAAATAGGACGCAGGCTACCAATGGGCATATTCTGGCCTCCTGACTTCAAATCTAGGTGCTTCCTCATCAGTTGTAAGCAAATTACCTAACCTGGTTAAACCTCAAATTCCTCACCTGCAAATTACAATAATAACTCTTGCCTCACGGGGTAGCGTGAGAATGAGGTGACATAAAGCAAAAACCACATCTGCCGGAGGAACCCAGGAAGTATCCATTCCACCTCTACCCACACTCCACCCCTTATTGCCACAGATGACCTCAGAAAAAGAGTGAAGGGCTAAAACAGAAACCAACACAATTGCGCTTAGAACAAGCACCAAATAGATCTCTGTCCACCCGTGGCTGATGTCTCTAGGGCTGGTCCGGTTCTTGTTGGAATCAAGAGATTGGTGAGATTCAGGGACCAGGTCGTCTCTTGCGTTGCGGCCAGTCTGTTTTCCAAATAAAGATTCCTCCGGGGTGAAATATGCACTTTCTCAATAGAAGCATCAACGACACCAATCTGTATCAACATCCCAATATGGTGGTTTCATGTATCTCACTCTTCTCTGGTGAGAGAGTAAGACTTTTGATTTCTCTGGCTGATTTAAATGGAATTGGACATGTCCATCCAACATGGTTATAATCTTAATGAAACAGTAATGACAATTCCCATCTTGAGGGCTTGCTTTAGATTAGTATTTTAGGTACATCACTTCTTCAAATCCTTGTGATACACCTACGTGATTTTATATTTTGCCCATGTGACAGATGGCCAAGCTAGTACAGAGAGGTGAAGTGATTTGTCCAAAACTGCACAGAAAGTAATGAAGGACCTAGGGTTTGAAAGCAAACCTTTTAAATCCAGTGCCCTTCCTTATAATCATGACCTCTCAGCCAAGATAGCATCCTCACTGCCACTCACCACTCAGGGGCGGGAGGGGGACAGATGGCATAAGAACCTGAGAGGATTGGAGACGCACCAAGCAAGGAAGTGTCATGTGTATGTGTTTTCATTGCTGTTACACATGAACCACAAGTCACTCTTGTTTCTCCAGCAAGGGAGGCACAAGGACAAGCAAATAGAATGGCATTTATCTATGATTAAAAAATTATGACCATTTATATGCAAATGAGGGTCAGTTCCACGCTTCTGCAAGACTGAAGAGGGTTGCACAGAGTCATAAATTTGGGGTGTTTCTTCCTCTCCACACATACACTTTCAGGCCAGGTGGGGGGGTTTCAGTAGCGTCCGCCAGGATGATGGGGAGCAAGGTTGACCACCCCGGGTTGTTTCCTCTGACACGGTCACAATGACATGCTCGTTCCTCTGCCTAGTAGGCTCGTTAGCTGGAAAACTCTCAGCCCCGCCCCCCCGCCCAGATCAAATATTGTCTGCTCTGAGAAGCTTTCCACCCTGATGAATTAATTTCAACGGTTAGTCTTTGTAATGGCGGAGAGCATGTTAGTTCATTCATTCATGTAGTCATTCACTTATTCATTCAGCACAGGCTTGCTGAGTGCTCTCTTAGTGCCAGGCATTAATTCCAGAGAAATGAGCCAAAGTGGGTCATTATTCTCCTGTGGCGTTAACGTTGACTGGAGGAGACAGGCAGATAAAGAATACACAAGTGAGCAAACAAAACAAAACAAAATGCAATTTAAAAAAAACCCCACACATATGGTATAATTTGAAGTGATGAGATGCTCAGGAAGAATAAAACAGGTTGGTGGGTGAGGGAAACCCTCCTGAGGGTTTTATGAACAATAACCTGAGTGATCTGAATGGAGCCAAGATACAGGTCATGTAAAAATCTGGGGTCAGAGACTTAGGGAGCACCATGGTAGCTTCTCTTAATATGTGTACCATGTGAGGGAAGAGACTAAAGTCTGGAATAAGGGACATGGTGATGTTGGTGGTGGCTGTGGTATTGACCATCACTCTTGAACATCTATTGGGGTCTCGCTACCGTTTGAAATACTTGTATTCATTATTCCTCGCAATAGCCCTGTGTGGTAGGTATTATTGTATCTGATTTGGATAGAAAGCAAATGAGGAAAATAAAACGACTTGCTCAAGGTCACACAACCAGTAAAGGGCACTAGCTGAAACTCAAACACCCACCCGTCCCCCAAACCTACAACCTTCAGGGGCCCCTTTGCCTTACATTCTCAGCACCTAATACGGGGTATAGCCCTACAGACACCTGATAATATGATGAATGGATGGAGAAGTGAGTTCATTTTCCTCAGTGTCCCATCAATGATATCTAATGTGACCGTTCAAGTTTCCGGCAAGTCTGAAACTGGCATGTATTTAGGGATTTGACAAGTATTGCGTTTCTGAGATGGTGGTGGGAGAGAGCACGAGGCCCCCAAAGGCGAGTAGCTTCACGGTCGAAGGTCACGTTATGGATCGGAAATAAAGCATGGTAATTCTGTCTCTCCCTCTTCTGCTGTACACACATCTCTTCAGCGAGAAGCTTTCTGCTGCAAACCACTGCACACACACACACACACACACACACACACACACACCTCTCTCGAAATATATAAACACACGCATACAGTCAAACACATGCACACATGGGCCAGAGACACGGATCCATTCCCACGAACAGGGATACACGCTTGTAGTATGTAACGAGCAGACAGACAAAGCTGCACACAAAGATGCACCTTGACAAAGAGGATACACGCACGCCCACACACTCACCTGACCTCACACAAAGAGAGACATCCCCAAGGGACACTCACATGCATCCGAGCAGAGACTGGGGTCCACCAGCAAGAGGGCAGGCTGCATCCCAACCAGTCTGGTGACAAGTGCCAGTGTTCGTTTCACAACGACCGGGGCAAATTTGCCGCTTCTCTCTTTTTGTTGCTGCCGAAACAGCCAAGTTCCCTGATGCTATTCTCCAGGGTTGTCCTCCAAATGCTTCCTCCCCTCCCTCAGCTTCTTCCAGAGGGGGTGGTTGTCTGAGCTCATCCAGCCTCCCTGATGGGATTAGGTAGAAAACTGTCAATGGCACAGCTCCTTCGTACCCCTGCTCCTGTTGAAGGCCTCAGTGATGGACGGTCCCCATGCCCAGGACGCTCTCCCCCAGGCTCCCATGGCTCACTCCCTCGTCTCCTTCCAGTCTTTGATGTCCCCTTCTCAGTAAGGTCCAACCCAGCCCCTTAGTCCTGCAGCGTCATGATGCTATCAACTATTACTCTTGAACGTCTATCAAGGTCGAGTACGATCCCAGATGATTTGTATTCATTTATTCCGCAGAATGGCCCTGTGAGGTGGATATTATTGTGTCTGATTTCCAAATGAAGCCAAATGCTTACAAAAATAGCATGACTTGTTCAAGGTCACTCCTGCCATCCCTTTTCTTACCTTGCCCCGCGTTTTCTTCGTGTCGTCATTTCATAGCGCTCCCCCTTTTCCAACACTCTAGATAATCTAATGATTATTTTTTTATCAAATGCTGTCTGCCTTCCCTTCTCCCCTCCCCCATACACACAGGAGAATAAACGCTCCACACAGATGGGGATCTCTCTGTTTTACTCCCAAGCACTAAGCAATGTCTGGTACGTAGTAGGCACCCGATAAATATGTGTTGAATAAGTAACTGAATTATGAATTACGGAGCACCTAATTTCTGCCAGGCGCTGCATTTTCATTTCACCTAGATTTTGCTCAGTGAAACAAAGATCGCTACCACTGTCTGACTTTGCAGATTCAAAACAAAACAAAACAAACAAAAAAACACCTGAGGCTCAGAGAGGGAAAAGTATTGCTTAAGGTGTCAGAGCTGGTCTGAAATGGGGTGAAGAAATGACATCTTATTTACTCCAAGGTGTCTTATGACTTCCTTTCTCTCTACCCAAGGAGTCTGGCTCCAAGGGGGGCAGTGGCGGACTTTGGTGAGGACAGTGATTCTGAAAGCACTTAGGAGACCCTAGAGGGAGGTGTCCTCTCGCTGGACCCATGTCCTCAGGATTGTGAGTTGCCTGAGAGGTGGAAAATTTTCCCTCTTCCCCTTCTCATCCCCCCCGCCCCGGACACTTTCTGGGTTTGACTCTTTGCATGAACCAGGTCCCACTGCTAAGGAAGGAACCCCTGACAACCCACAGGGCTTCTCTAAGAGCTGTCTCTTGGGCATTTCCATTTCCTTGTGATTACTAGAAGTCTTGGGGCCTTTGTGCCCTTGGTCGACTGATCACATGCCAAGGTCTGCTAGAGGGACTTCTAGCCCAGAAAATTCTGAAAGTCCCCAAGACCCCATGCAGAATTTCCTTCTTGCATTGAAGCTTCTCCTTCTGGGCAATCCCATCCCCCTTTGGGGACACAGCTGGAGCCTCCTGGCCGCAGCTGTCTCTAACTCGCATTGTTAGTTTTGCAGGCACCAGTGCTCCGAGCCCCCCAGACAGACTAGAGCCCTCCAGGGAGGCTGGTGTGGAAGGGCCAGAGGTGGGGGAAGGGAGGGAACAGGAGGACGAAAGCTGGAATGGCGACCTCTCGGTTTGCCCTGTGTGGCACCTGTGTCCCTTCTTTGTCTCTGCGGAAGTCACTATCAACTCCCTCTTACCTCCAGCCCCATGCCCAAGCCACCGTGCATCGCCATCTTTTCTGTCTTCTTTGCATCTCTGGGGCCCACCCCCTCCTCCCCACCCCCACTTCTACCCACCCTGGGACTTGCCCATGCCATCTTTTACCTGGACACGGCAACACTGGCCTCAGTGTTCTCCTGGCCTCCAGACATGTGCCCCTCCAGTCACAGATGGAGGGTTTTGACTGTGTTCTTCTGCTAAAACTGTCAATGGCTCCATACTGTCCTGAGAACAACGTCCACACTCTTCCTTGGCTTGTAAGCCCTGCGTGATCTGGCTTACACCGACTTCTCTAACCTCTTCTCTCTGGGGCCCCAGGGCCACTGGTCTGTCACACTGCATTTCCAGTAATGCCCTTCATGTGTCCAGCCTGTCTGTCATTTCTTGGTGTTTCTCTTCCCTCTGAAATACTCATCCCTTCTTTCTGCTTGGTTCACACTTGCTCATTGAATGCTCACTTCCTGGTCACTTCCGCAGAATCATCCAGACGTCTGCTTCCCTCAATACCCGAGATGGTTACTCCCTTATGCCTTCATCCCATTGTAACCCATACACCCTCCGGTGTAGTCCTCACAGAGTCATGTGGCACTGGCTGTGTGGGTCTCATCTGAGACAGGAACAGTCAAATGGGAGAGAGGCATAGGGCAAGGTGCTGGGAGAGGGTCATGGACTCTCTATGCCCTCTCTGGGAGCACCACTCTCCCAGCACCTCTACGTGCTCACCAACCTGGAAGCTCTCCGATCCCCACTGTTCAGAGAGTTGGTGGAGGTCCCATTACATAGACATAATGGATTAAATCATTGGCCATTGGTGATTAACTCAATCTTCAGCCCCTTTTCCCTTCCCAAAGGTCAGAAGGTGGTACTGACTGTCCCAAACCTCTAATCATGCCTTAGTCTTTCTAGTGACAGTCATCCTCCTGAAGCTTAAGGGGCTCCCAGCCACCCGTCATCTCCCTAGAGCACAGAAAAAGAAATAATCTTACCATCCTGGAAATTCCAAGGCTCTTAGAAGCTCTTGTGTCAGGAACCAGGGACTAAAACCAAGTGTTACAGCAAAAGACGACCTGTTAGACCAAATGCATATTTCTTGTGACATCACAATATCACAGATACGGATGCATCCATCCCAGTGGGACTCGGGTGATATTTTCCTGCTTTCCTCCCCCGTACGTATGAAACAGTAGGTTCTGAGTGGGAAGGAGACGTGTGTCTCATGGCTTCATTTCAGTTGGGAGCCTAGATGTTAACTCAGAAGTGCCTTCCTTGCGGAGGAACAGAAACAGGAAAGGAGATCCAGTCTTCCGTGGAAAAGCAGAAGCTGGGTCCTCCTCTGGACACCCGGGTTTCCTGGGGCTCCTTCCAGAGACTTTGCAGAGTGTGGGAAGGGACTTCTCGCCCCCACCACTGGCCCTCCCAGCTCTGGTCATTTAGGAACGATCCTGCTGCTTGATCCTGCTTTGACATCCATGCAGCCTTCTCCAGGTGTGGCTGAAAGGGCACTCCATAAGCAGGGAGGGCTCGGCCTGTCAACATCCCCTGAGCCGGGTCCTGGATTCAGTGTGTCTGAAGTCTCATTAGCAGCTATCCTTCTTCCTGGGACCACACTACAAAAACCCTCCCCGAAAGATGTTGCTTTGCTCATGACTGGAATTAAAGCCTCTCATCTTGAGTCAGGAGTTGTTTCAGGAAGATCAGACGTTCTCTTTGGGGATTTGTAAAATCATTTCTGGGCTGTATCTGACAGTGAAATAAGGAATACGAGAAGGGAGGAATATGAAAGCAGAAAGAACTGATTGCCTGAAATCACGTAGTGAATTAGGGGGAAGCGGGCAAATGGGGGAGGAAGGATCTGGGCCTGAGGTTGGCGTCTGGTCACAGGGGGCATCACTAGGAACAGGTGCAGCACAGGAATGCACAGAAGGGGAGAGGCAACCTGGATGCCCACAGAGTGAAGGGTCACGGAAGGAAATCAGCTGACCTGCATCTGAGTTACCCTGGTAAAGCATTTCCTGCCTCCCAGGAGCGGACAGTGTGCTTTTAATGCCCTAATTCATCTAATCTTCCAAAACGTCCTTTGAAATAAACAGAGGTGCAGTAGGACTTGAACTTGGAACTTTCTGACCCCCTGCGTTCGAGCGCTTTACTGCATCATCCTCTCTTTTGGTTGCAGGCATTTAAGCTCCAGTAGGTAGGGTCTCACAACCTCAGTGGTCTCTTTTCTTTGCTATTTTTGGTGTGTGTGATAAATGCTACAAATATCAATTCTCATAATAGGGAGAACTCTGCTTTCGTTCTATTAATGGCATCACTAACCACTTATTGATTTTCTTAAAGGGAAATTAGAAAAATAAAAGATGTTGCAAATTATTGCTATTAAGTCCCACTGAAGGGTTGATGTACTCACTCCTGTGTTGGGGTGAGTGAGTGGAGATCTGAGTCAGACACAGAATAATAGAGCTTGGTGTTTGCAGCAGAAGGCTGTCAGAGTGACAGCCACAGCAAATCAAGGCCCGCGCTTAACTCCTTAAGCAGCCCCTTCTCGTCTATGTACCTGCATGGAATAGCATAATAAAGTAGAGCAAAGATCGCTAACTAAATGTGTGACTTGGGGCAAGTTGCTTAACCCCTGTGACCCTCGGTTTATTTACCTGTGCTATTTGGGTGTTAGTGTCAGCCTCACGGGGTTGTCTTGAAGACAGAATGATCACATAGAGCCCTAGCACGGTGCCTGGGACACACAGTGCGTAGTCACCACCTACCGGATTCTTCTCATTCCCCCCTGGCCCCTTCTCTCCATTTGGCAGAAGCCATGTGCTTGCTTTCTCGAAGATGGCACAGGAATTGCGGGGACCCTTCTCTTAGTCTTTAATGCATGTTACGTACCTTGCAAAATTTATCCTCCTAAAGCCTACCTTCTATTAGGTAAGGAAGGGAGTGAAACATTTGCCATCATCCGGCTGGTGCCTGGGCCTCTCGCGGAAGGGACACAGGGGGATGAAGGACAGCCTGACAGGTCCTGCCTCGGATGTGGAAAGTAAGACCCCAGGCAAGATGCTGAGTAGAGACTGTGATATACAAAGAAGAGTTAAGATTTCTCTTGATGAGAAATTAACAAGATTTTGGGAGGCTCTGAGGCTGAGAAAAGGAGAGAGGCAAATGTAAGAGGAGAAAAAGGATCTGGGAAAAGTGCCAGGCATGCAGCATGCTAAGCTCCTCTTGAAAAACGTGACCAAATTGTCTAATATTCCATTTTAAGTGATTTCTCGGTGCTATTTAGGTAAACACAACAAACACCAGTTTGTTGAGAATGATTTAATATACAACAACTCTTGGCATGTACTAGTATTGCTGTTGTTATCGTATTGTATTATTATCGTATTGTCATTATTATCCAGCCTTGTGTTGGGCCCATGGTATTTGGGGGAGTAGAAGAATTGAAGGGACTGGCGATGTCCAAAGTGGCATACTGCTGTGTGAGAAAAGAAAGTGGATTAAACACGTAGGGTGTGAGATGAGAGGCAAATGAAACTAATTCAGGGGAAGCAGAAACTGAGGGTTCAAACTGCTCTGAAAAGTCAAAATTCCCTACCACCAACCCCAGGGCCTCTGAAGGACTGGAAGGGACACTGGCCTCCCACCAAGTGTTAGATGAAGGTTTGAACTACTTCGCCTGACCCTCAAAAGGGAGGGTGAGCAAAGCTAAAATGGGGTCACATCTAACTCATAGGTCGTGAAAGCTTCCAGGACCCTCTGTTACTCTCAAGGCCCAAACCAGCGCCAAATGCGACGGTCGCCATTTTCTCTCCTTCAACAGGCTGCACCCTTTGTGGTCGTCCCATCATGCCCCGGGCACAGCCTAAACTCTGCATTTCTTCAGTCCTGTTCAGAGAGCTGCTGCCTCTACCTGTTAATCTAAGCCGTCACCATCCCACCCAAAGGGCCAGCCCCGCCTCTCCCTCACCCAAACCTGCTACTTTCCCAGCCTCCCCCAAGCTCCAGCTCCCCAAGAATCCCGGGCTACCCTTCCAATCCAAGCCTGGTTTTCCCTTCGGAGCATTTCCTGGGATCTCTGGTTCTACTTCCGGGCGATGCTCCCTGATCCCGCTCCCGCACACACACATAGGAATGTTGAGGGCATCCTCCCGCCAAACTTGTACCTTAGTCGTAATCCTCTGGCAAGAGGAGATTATGGGAGTCCCGTCAGAGGGTCTATGACATGATTCCATCTGTCTCAGAACAGAGCTTGGCACACTTTTCCTGCACAGGACCACATGTTGAATATTTCAGTGTTGAGGTGCCACATGTGATCTCTGCTGCGACTCCTTCACTCCGCCCTGGTAGTGAGAGTGTAGCCGTGGTCAATAGGTGAACAAATGGGGGGCACCTGGGGGGTTCAGTCTGTTGAGTGCCTGTTGATTTCGGCTCGGGTCATGGTCTTGTGGTTGTGAGATCAAGCCCGGCGTCCAGCTCTGTGCTGAGTGTGGAGCCTGCGTGAGACTATGTCTCCTCTCCCTCTGTCCCTCCCTCCATTCATGCTTTCTCCCTCTCTCTGCCTCTCCCCCTGCTCATGCTCTCTCTCTCTCTCTCTCAAACAAACAAACACACAAACTAGTGTGGCTGTATTCTAATAAGACTTTACTCACCACAAATAGGCTGCAGTTAGCCAACCACTGTTTTAGAAGGTGACCCTATCTAGGAGAGATGTCCCTACACTTTCTTCAGAAACATTATCTTCAACCTGACCTGCTTGTGATTTTTCCTTATTTCATCCCCAAAGAAAAGAGACTTTAAGGAAATAATTTGATCACAGTTACCGGGATGACAAACAAACAAACAAACAAACAAACAAACAAACAGAAAGCAACAAGTGTTGGTACGATAGAGAGAAATCAGGGCCCTTGTGCACTGTTGGGAGGAATGGAAAATGGCGCAGCCACTATGGAAAGCGGTATGGCAGTTCTCAAAAAACCAAAAATAGCATTACCATATGATCCAGAAATTTCACTTCTGAGTATACCTCTGAGAATTGGAAGAAGGGTCTCAAAGACATATTTGTGTATGCCCGTGTTCACAGCAACATTACTCACAATAGCCAAAAGGTGGAAGCAACTCAAGTGTCCAACAGGTGAATGGATAAACATGGAATGGAATGTTTCTTCGGCCTTAAAAAGGGAGGAAATTCCTACACATGGTACAACACGGATGGGCCGTGAAGACATTCTGCTAAGTGAAATGAGCTAGCCACAAAAAGACAAATTCCATTGGATTCCACTTTCACGAAGTACCCAGAGTGTCAAATTCACAGAAACAGGAATTGGAATGGTGGTTCCCAGGGGCTGGGGGAGACTTGTTATATAATAGGTATACAGTTTCCGTGTTGCAAGATGAGACGTTCTGAAGATTGGTTGTTCAGCAGTGTGGACTTATTTAACATGACTGAATTGTATACCTCAAAATGGAAAGGTGGTACATTTTCATGTTATGTCTGTTTTACCACCATTTCTTTACAAAGCCAAGTTGGTTGCATTAAATAGTTTACAGGGAAAAAATAACCTGATTCAGCTTCTTTGACCTCTCCCTACTTTGCTCCCTGGGATGGAGGAGCATAGAGCAGCATGGAAGAGGTGGGGTCACTTGGGATGGTTTCTGGCCCTGGAGAAACCAGACAGGGATGTCTTTTCCCACCAGCCTTTCTATAGGAAGACAGACTGTCCTTTCAGCCTGATTGCTCTCACTGAGCTAGGGGGCTCTCCCAGAAGCTCCGCCGAGGCGTCATTTTGGGATCTGTCATGTCCTATAGCACCGTGCTGGGGCCACACAAGTGTCCTCTCCTGCTTAAGTTATTTATAGAGATGGTCGAAAACACTTTGCTTGTACAAACTAGAAACTATTAGATTAGGCCAGCAGAGACAGCCGGAGGCAATCTTGTAACAAAGTGAGTGGGATTCAAAGTAGGCATGGAAAGCAAATATTATTTCACTGAGAGTTGATTAGAGAGAGCTCCGTGGACGAGAGGTGACTGTTTTGTTAACTTAGCTGAGGGAAGCGAGCCGGACCAGGTAGGCACCAGCTGGGTTTGAAGGGGGCGCAGCCTGGGATGAAACGGTAATTCAGGGGGTAGGAGAACACATCAGGCACCCCTCCACACACACTCCCCCCCTTTCTTTATTTAAAGTACATGATGGAGCTTAGCAGCTGAGAAGCCTCGGTTTGCTCTAAAATTTCTCATTTTATTTCAGGCAAACACTCTATAAATCCAATGTATTGGAAAGCAAATATTGAGGCTGAGTAGGAAGGTCCATTAAATGGAGTGCTTAAGTTCTAGGGCCTGGGCATGTGGGAGGGGTGGGCATAGAAGCCTAGAAAGGTAGGAGTGTGTAATGTGGGTGCTGGGGAAAGGGCGTCTGAGGAAGGTGGGCCCTAGGAAAGAGCTGGGGGCAGAAGTGGAGGGCAAGGGAGGACTCGGGGTTGCAGGGTGGGCCAGTGTGAAGGAGGCTGGCTTAGAAGGAGACTCTGGAACTTCTGGGGGAAGGAAACTTGGAAAGGAGGCTTCAGATGAAATTGATAATGTGGTATGGGGAGGGAGAGTCTCTCAAAGAACAGTGGGGGTGCCAGAAGGGGACTCAATAATTTGCAAACCTAGGGGCACCTGGATGGCTCAGTGTGTTAAGGGTCCAATTTCGGCTCAGGTCACGATCTCACAGGTCGCGGGTTCGAGCCCCGCGTCGGGCTCTGTGCTGACAGCTCAGAGCCTGGCGCCTACTTCTGTGTCTTCTCTCTCTGACCCTCCCCTGCTTGTTCTCTGTCTCTCTCTGTCTCTCAAAATAATTTGCAAATCTGGGTACATAGTGACTTTCTTCTCGTAAGTAAATTCCAAGGAGAATGAAGGACAGGGGTAGATTGAAGAGTTTGAATGATCATTTATGTTGTCATTTGCATTGTCTTGCAGTGGGGTTGTTGGGTTTGTGTGAGAAGCCCCAAACTGGCCCAAGGTGTCTGAATCACCTTTGAGACTCTGAGCACCAGAGTGGCCAGGAAACGGGTACTCAAGCGCTCCCGGATGTGCTGCTTTCCAGGGATGCCTACAAGAAGGAGGGGCTTTTTCACATGTAGAGGGGTGTGCTCGGGGTTTAGGGAGTGGGCTCTGGAATTAGGCAGACGTGGATTTAAATCCCATCTTGATCATGTGCTAGCTGGGTGGCCTTGGAAGAGTCACATACACTCTTCGAGTCCGTTTACTCATCTGTAGAATGGGGATGATTATACGTCTTTGGAGACAATTATACTACTTCCTTCCTGCAGAGACAACACGTAATAATGTAGTTGCGCTTAGCACAGGGACTGGCACTTAGTTGGTTTTTTTTTCCCCCTTTGATTGATGTTGTTATGAGAATAATTCTCAAAAACAACTCCAAAACACCTGCAAGGATTCTCCGTATCTGTGAGCAGAAGTCCTAAAGGAGTTTGAGCACTGTGACAATAACTGGGTTGGAAGTGACTGCCATGTGGTTGGTTTTTTTCCCCCCCTTTTCCACAGTAGCTCTGGGAATGTTTGACCCTAGATTTTCCATAGTCATTTGTTGTGTACTGTTCTCCACAAAGTTTTTACAGAAGGGGAAGTAGCCAGATAATAATGGAGTCTCTCTTGGATCATAGTAATGTAAGCACTTTTGCTTTTCAGTAAAACTTAGGATTAGTTAAGGCAATCCTCTGCATTTTTCCTTCCAACTTTGAGGTTTTAGGAAGAGATACTGGAACTATCTGAGATCATTAGCACACGAGAATAAGAAACATAGCTGATGATGATAATAACGATCACTTACTCAGCTTTTTTCATGTGACAGTCTCAGAACTAACTCTTTTATAGGATTTTCCTCATTTAGCGATGGTCACAGACCCGAAGATAGGAACTATTTTTGCTAAAATACTACAGAAAAGGAAACTGAGCCCAATGGAGGGTCATACCTTGCTCAGGATTATACATTTTCTAAGTTGCAGGACTGGGGGCTCGAAGAAGTTCAGCCAAATCTGAAGTCAGATTTGAAACTGAAGATTGCCATCTTCAACCAGGCTCTACAATGAGACCCAAGAGGGAGACAAATCACAAAAAGCCTGTATTCCCAGGTGAGACCCTTGTTATTAGGAAAAGATGATAATTAATCTACTGGGATAAGGGAAGGGCAGATTTAATTTTTGCCCAAAATGAATTTGTCCTAATTGTTACTGATATACAGTGCTTTGGACTCTTAATCAATGATGTTAGCGGTTTTCAGTGTTAATTTAATTAGTACAAGAGACCCCGCTGGTAGAAATATTGGATAATTAGTGTTTTATGTTATGGCTTATGAAGTACCCTGTAAAAAACTTCAATAATCACAGATTCTCAGCTTTTATCAAAGCACCATATTTAAGGGGATAAATCCTTGCTTGGAGGCTGGTCTGATAAAACATCAGTTTGGGGCATCAAATTCCCACTCCTATCGCATTGTTCTGGGTTCCAAAAGATAAAGGATGAGTCATATCTGGTTCTGCCAGAAAAACATTTCCAGAGGTGACTTTCGACACACGCAGAGACTTTCCCGGAGGTAACGCTTCAATGGCAGTGAAGATCCAAGAGCTTTGCACTTGGATTCCTGTTCCCAAGGGAAGAGACAAAGCTCCATTTTTCTAAGCCTTGGATAACTTGATGGGAAGAAATTACGGGTGGAGGAATGGGCTAACCTCAATTCTCAAAGAAAAGAACCTATGAGAGAGAAAATACTATGTCTGTGGTGGCAAACAAAACACCTCCCTCCTTGCCTTGTGGGTTCTAAGAGTTTGGAGAGCCTAAGCCTTGGCTTTTGCCCCCCTTGGGTTTGTCATGGGGAATATTCTACTAAAAATTTACAACTCCAGGGGCGCCTGGGTGGCGCAGTCGGTTAGGTGTCCGACTTCAGCCAGGTCACGATCTCGCGGTCCGTGAGTTCGAGCCCCGCGTCAGGCTCTGGGCTGATGGCTCGGAGCTTGGAGCCTGTTTCCGATTCTGTGTCTCCCTCTCTCTCTGCCCCTCCCCCGTTCATGCTCTGTCTCTCTCTGTCCCAAAAATAAAAATAAAAAAACGTTGAAAAAAAATTTAAAAAGAATTTACAACTCCAATATTCTCTTACGATCGTACGCTGTGGCTGTGCCCTGGGATTGGCTATTGGCTAATGTTGTATGGTTTCTTACACCAGAAAGCAAGAGTCTTGGAGACCAGAAATTCAGATTCAAGACTTTCAACTTTAATACCCTCTGGCAGTTAAAACCCAAGATAGTCCAAACTCAACTCTACTCCTTTATTTTAAAGCTACATTTCTTCCTGAACTCTCTTAGTTGGTGAGTTCGTGGCTACACCATTTACCCAAAACCAGAGCCAGAAATCAGTGGGTGACTTTTAACCCCTTCTCTCTTTTGCTTACCACTCGTATGGTTTAGCAGTCAAGTCGTCAGGCTTTCTTAGCTATGCTTTTTAAATCTGTATTCTTGTCTGTCAATATCACTGATTCACTGAAAGCCTTCGTCAGCTCTTGCCTAGACTGTAAAATGGTTTCAGAGCCAGATGGGATACCAGTCTTGCCTCCCCACCCCCCCCCATGTGGCCTCTTCCCACTCACTGGAGTCAGCCATCTGAAACACAAATATGACCTTGTCATTACCATTTCACTTCTGTAATGAGCCTTCATGACCCATGAGATAAAGTCTAAACACTTTGGCACAGCATTGGTGACCCTTGGTGACCTGGTTTATGCTTAAACCTCCAACCTCGTCTCTAACAGTTTCCTGCCTCAAACTTATGCCCCACGCTCATGTTATTAATTAACTATATGTGTCGTTCTAATTTTTGTTGCTGTGCCTTTTCTCTCTTCTTTTTTCCCTTTTTCTTCTGTGTTTTCTTCCTCTTCCAGGAATGACTTCCCCACCCTTACTCACAGGGCCTCCAGGAAGCCAACCCTCACCAACCCCTTCTCACCCCAAATCCAGCTACAAGTCCCCATGGATGTTTTCATAAGGCACTATAAATAGGTATTCCTATTTCTCCAAGTACAAAATAATCTTTTATCTATCTGATTAATGTGGTTGAATCGCCTCATAGACTGAGCTCACTGTAGGCAGAAACCATGCTTTCTGTTTTTAATCATTAACACCTAGGACAGAGCCAAGCAATTAGCGGATAGACACCATATGTTTATTTCACACATAAATTAATGAATATTACTGAATAATTTATCCAAGGCCAAAAGAAGAACTTGAACCTAACCCCAGTCTTCTTATTTAAAATTGCATTATTTTTATTTTACCTTATTCTCTTGTTTAAATATCGAGCTCTGCCTTGATTTTCGCCTTTAGAATTTGATCATGTGTTTGCATTTCCCTCAGCCTACTGATGAATACAAAATACAGGGACTTTTAAGAACACACACACACACACACACACACACACACACACATTCACAGATGAGTGAGGAAGTTTGCCACTAATAGACCACAAATAAAGGAACTGACAAAGAATGAACTTTAGGGGAAAAAAATATTCCAGAGGACTATCTTCCAAGTAAGATGTAATAGTAACAAATAAAGTGATAGTCATGTAAATGTAAACAATGATTATCTCCGTACAATAAAAATAAAATAATGTTGAATTTGTGGGTTGAAGAGGGTGAGTTTTAAATAGTGAATCAGAGCAGTATTGAAGTTGAGAGGGCAAGAGCTGAACTATGAATTTTAAGATCCTTTTAGTAGTTACAGGGATTTAACATATTGGTTACTGTAATATTTATATAGTTAAACATATGCTAAAGTTCTAAGTGTAACCATTAA
Organism: Prionailurus bengalensis; assembly: GCF_016509475.1. NCBI lineage: Eukaryota > Metazoa > Chordata > Mammalia > Carnivora > Felidae > Prionailurus > Prionailurus bengalensis. The sequence continues at coordinate 19,957,255 of NC_057354.1, forward strand.
AATCCTAGAAATAAAGTGTATAAATTTTCAACCAGTAGATAAAAACATAGAACAAAGTCAAAACACATGAAAAAAGCAAAAGTTCTGGTAATCTTGAACCTCCCCTAGTTCTAGAACTGAACAATTCTAAAGTATGTACCTTCAAAATAATTCTGTACGTTTGAGCCATGAAAACATGAGAATTTTCATAGCAGGTCTTTTGGGTGCCCAAACCCAATTCCCATGTGTGTGGATGGGGATTTCCCTCACACCACCAAGTATTTCTCGGGACACCAGCTAGAAGTCTATTCTGACACAATCTGACCGGAAACAGCAGCAGATCTTACAGGTTGCGGGTTCAGTCCCACAAGTCTTTCCCCCTACCCAACTTCAGATGCCAGTTCCAAGCCCAGGTTGCCACCTGTGCTTCTGACCTACCTGCTATAGATTAAGCAGATCCAACGATCCCCTTGTTAGGTTTGATTAATTTGCCAGAGCAGCTCACAGAACCCAGAGAAACATTTTACTCACCAGATTCCCGGTTTATTATTAAAGGATACAACTCAGGAACAGCCAGATGGAAGAGTTGCCCATGACAAGGTATGGGGAAAGAGCACGGGGTTTCATGCCCTGTCCAGGAGACCCCTCTCCCAGTACCTCCATGTGGCCATCAGCCCAGAAGCTCTCCAAACCCCATTCTTTTGGGGTTTTATGGAAACTTCATTACATAAGCTCAGTGGATTAAATGGTTGGCCACTGGGGCGCCTGGGTGGCGCAGTCGGTTAAGCGTCCGACTTCAGCCAGGTCACGATCTCGCGGTCCGTGAGTTCGAGCCCCGCGTCGGGCTCTGGGCTGATGGCTCAGAGCCTGGAGCCTGTTTCCGATTCTGTGTCTCCCTCTCTCTCTGCCCCTTCCCCGTTCATGCTCTGTCTCTCTCTGTCCAAAATAAATAAATAAATAAATAAACGTTGAAATTGTTGGCCATTAGTAATTGGCTCAACCTCTGGCCCTTCTCCCATCCAGGGAGGTTGATGTGAGGACTTAAAATTCAACCCTCTACTGTCAGAATGGCTAAAATTAACAACTTAGGCCACAACAGATATTGGTGAGGATGTGGAGAAAGAGGAACCCTTTTGCACTGCCGGTGGGAATGCAAACTGGTGCAGCCACTCTGGAAAACAGCATGGAGGTTCATCAAAAAATTAAAAATAGAACTACCCTATGACCCAGCAATTGCACTACTAGGCATTTATCCACGGGATACAGGTGTGCTGTTTCGAAGGGACACATGCACCCCTATGTTTATAGCAGCACTATCAACAATAGCCAAAGTATGGAAAGAGCCCAAATGTCCATCAATGGATGAATGGATAAAGAAGATGTGGTATATATGTATATATATATATATATACACACACACACACACACACACACACATATACACACACAATGGAGTATTACTCGGCAATCAAAAAGAATGAAATCTTGCCATTTGCAACAATGTGGATGGAGCGAGAGGGTATTATGCTAAGTGAAATAAGTCACTCAGAAATATCAAATGATTTCACTCATACGTGGAATTTAAGATACAAAACAGATGAACATAAGGGAAGGGAAGCAAAAATAATATAAAAACAGGGAGGGAGACAAACCATAAGAGACTCTTAAATACAGAGAACTAGGGTTGCTGGTGGGGTGTTGGGTGGGGGGATGGGCTAAATGGGCGAGCGACACGAAGGAGGACACTTGTTGGGATGAGCCCTGGCTGTTATATGTAGTTGATGAATCCCTAAATTCTATTCCTGAAATCATTGTTACACTGTATGTTAACTAACTTGGATTTAAATTTAAACAATAATAATAATAATAATAATAATAATAAAAAGAAAGGAAAGTTCCGCCCTTCAATCTCTCGGTTGGTTCTTCTGGCAACCAGCTCTCAACCTTAGGTGAGGTTCCCAAGTCACCTCATTAACATAACAAAGGACAACCTTATTGCTCTCCTTCCTTAGGAAATTCCAAGGGTTTGGGAAGCTCTGAGCCAGGAACCACGGAGACCAAATACTCATTTTTTAGTATTAACGTAATATCACACCGGGGATAATGACACACGTAATACCCGGAAAAGCAGTTGCGTTGCATTCACAAAATGGAATATTTTACATCTGTGAAAATACACGAACCATTGCCGTATCCAAAACCGCGTGTACGACTCCTAAAAGCTCGGAAACGAAGCCAGCCCCACGTACGTATTGTTTAAGAACAGAGACGTCCCCGCCCAGGAACCTGTTCACAGGTGCCCCCAGCTTTTCGGAAGTTTGTGTTACGCCACTTGGCTTTTACGACAGACCTCCTTTACTACGGTAACGGTTTTCGCCAACCCGCCAGGACTCCAAAGAGGCTGTCCCCCTTTATGACAAAATCGGACAAGGGGAAATGCACCGGCCGGGGGTTTGGCAGCGAGCCTGGACGGTGGTGGCAGCCGCAGCCCCGCGCCCCAGCCGGGCAGCGAACGTGGCGCCATCCAGCACCTTCCCCGGGAACCACGCGCAGCGTCTCGGCCTCGGCCGCTGCGGAGCTCGGAGCTTGTCTGTGAGCATCTGGCCTGTTTCTCGATTTACTTCGTGCAGCCATCGGCAAGATGTGGCCAGAGGTGTCAGAAAAACCTGCGAGAGGTTATTTTGGGGGTTTGCGACGCCCGGAACATTTTCCACGTAACTTCTGGTACCTGCTGCTTCGCTTCATGCCATTTCAGCTTACAAGGTTTCGTGGGAATGTTCTGCGTATGGAGAGTGGCGAAACCCGTGTACATATAATAAATATAAAATGCGCTGAGCAGCAAGGGTACAATGAACACAAAAGTCAGGAGAGCCATTCATTCAGAGATGGAGGCAGTGTGTGGAATGGGAAGAAAACCTTTGACAGATACAGAGCATTGATAATAATTGAGTTCTTCGGTTTAGGTGAGCAAGTAAATGGGTATTCATTTTACGATTATGTTTCATAACTTCTAAAACTTACTATTTTGGATGACACGTTATATTAAAAGATGTCACGCGTTATAGTAAAAGGATATGAAAAATAACCCAGTTTAAACTTAAAATCAAGAAAGGGACTGGCCTGTGAGCCAGGTAAAGAGCCAGGTATGAGGGTCCAGGTCAGAAATGGCAAAGGGCATTCATGTTTCCTTTGGAGACGAATTCTGGGTCTCAGGTTGTTTCAGGGTGTAAGTACAACACTCCATTAGTGACGTCTGCTTGGCTGTGGTGATGGGAGACAAAACGTGAGGTAGATTTATCATGCCTGTTCTAAGTGATTTATCCCTGTAGGATGGAGCTTGGCCTTTATTGAGGGGCAGAGAAGGGTTTGAGCCAGACACAGAGCTGTATTTGTTCCCTTCCTTCCTAATCAGGGACCTGCTGGGGAGAGGGACGGACATCTCCACGATGGAGGCCTGCGGGTTGGCTGTGGTTCATCTGATTGGTGAGTAGGATTCACACATTACTTACAGGCCAACACCTCTCTTGAGAAACGGAAGCTCATGCCTGCGAACTCATCTTCATTTGGGCTTTTCATTGTGAAAGCCTGGGACTCACAGACTTTTGTACCTTGGCCTCAAATCCCTAGGTTTCCCAATATCCTGGTTAGCTCATCTAGAGAAACGAGAAGGAAGGAAGGAAGACTTTGGGAGAGGGGGCACAGCAGGAAGGGTGGACACAGGGCAGAGGGATCAGATAATGTGAGAGAAAAAAGGGGCAGGCAGGCTTGCCATAAAGGCTGACCTGGGGGAAGGGTAAAGGGCAATCCAGACTGCAGAGGAATTATCGATCGGATCCCTTGGGGTGACATACATCAGCCCTTGATTAGGTGTGAAAAGTTGACAGGTCTGAATTGCTTACAGCTAATTAATGGCTGTGCGTGGCTTTGAAATCTGGGGATGAAAGCAAAAAACTCTGCCTACAAAAACCAAGTGGCATCTGTGATTTAAACTGGTCACTGTTCCTATGGATTCTCAATGCTGGCAAGAGGCTGCTGTGTCCTTGTCTTGTGACTCTATGTGTTTGCAGTTCACTGCGTAGGATGGCAAGTGCTTTCCTCTTTTCTTTTTTTTCTTAATTTTTTTTCTTTTAGAGAGAGAGAGGGTAAGCAGGGGAGAGTGGCACAGGGAGAGAGAGAGAGAGAGAGAGAGAGAGAGAGAGAGAGAGACGGAATCCCAAGCAGGCTCCGTGCTCTCCCTGGAGCCCAATGAGGGGCTGGATCTCAAAACTGTAAGATCGTGACCTGAGCCAAAGTCAAGAGTCAGGCGCTTAACCAACTGAGCCAGCCAAGTGCCCCTTCCTCTTCTGTCCTCATGTCTCTGCAACCTCTCGTTCTCCTTGGAGAGAGCTCAGCTTTACCTCCTTCACTGAAGGAGCCAGGCGTCCTCATAGGGGCAGGGGAGTTGTGCTCCAACTTTGGATCCCAATCTACTGAGGATTTGCCCATTCTTTCCAGTTATGATGTATTATTTTTAGTTGTTGTTTTCCCCCAATCCTAGATTCTCCCCTGTTGCAGTTAGAAGACCATTCATTCGAGCCGCTGGTGAACCACGTGGTTCTTAATAAAGCTCTGGCTTCCTAAGGGTGGAGAGAGTGCTGCCAATCTTTGGCCAGATTGATGGCCTCTGATCTTCTTTTCAGAACATTTTCCCCATCAGTGGCTAGTCTCCCCTCATTTAGAGGCAGGATGGGTAGCCCTGCTTTCTCCACAAGCCGGTGAGTGGAGGCATCTCCAACCTCTTTTAATTTTTCACTCGCTGTAGATTGGGAGCAGCCCAAGTAGCTGCAGAACAGTGGGGATGCGGGAGGAGTTTTCCTTATTTCAGAGCTTCCCTTTCTGTTTTTTTTTTTTTTTTTTTTTTTTTTTTGCACACGCCAACCTGGAAACAGTATCCTCAGGGAAATTCAGTGATGAATTTGTCTGCAGTGGAGACAGAGCAAGGCAGTAGGTTCGCTTTCACTTTCTGGAGAAAATTAGTGAGAATCCTAGCGATTTGCAGGAAGACAGGACACGTCCCAGGCAGAGAAATGCAGGTATAGGCAACGGAGCAAGGATAAATGGGAAACCCTGCCCATGGGGGTCTGAATCCAAGGGTGTGAGCTTCTGAGGTGTCCTGGGTGACCTGTTTGATGGTCGGTCGGCAGCCTTTCCCACATCCGGGGAGAGTGGCACACACCTACAGGACTTTGCAGACACCGAGGGACATTTGCACATCTCTGTGTAACTCCCTATGTACCTGCACAGACTACACACAGTTATCACGGTGCTAAAGAGAAGTTGGTGTATGGACACTATTCCTGACAACCTTATAGTTTGTTGTAGAGGAATTTCGGCCTCCACCTAATCTACCAGCCGCAGTCCTGTGCCAAAGCAGATCGTTCTTTTCCTGATCTTTCAAAACTATTTATCAATGTTGACCCTCCTTACAGCCATCTGACTTTGGGCTTTTGTGATACACAGATGTATTTGGGGCTTCCCCAGCGTCTGAACCCCATTCTGTGTTTTCTCAGCCTACTTTTCAGGATTTCCCGGTAATCCCCTGAATTATCCAGTGGTTTTTCAGCAAGCTCATTTTTTTTTTTTCTCACATCAGCCAGAGCTGGATTCTGTTGTTTGCAAATAGAATTAGGGACTAGGAAAGCTCCCAAGCCCCCACCCCTAATTTTTCTCGTACTCATTTGTCCATTCTTTCTTAGCCTCATCGGGACGTTCTTTTAGCACATAGTGCCTGACATGTTGGTATATTTCAGAGGCGTAGCCAACTCTCTCTTGGTAATTCTCCTTGGCTCTACGAATATCCTGTTCGGCTCATATAGCAGACATTTTCCGTTGTTCATCTTTATGGTGTCACAGCGAAAAGAATCACCTTTCACCCAGTTGCCCAGTTGAGAAACCCAAGTGTCACCACTGACAGCTTCTTCCCCACATAGGGGACATCCGATGGCCAAATCCTGTTGATTCAGCTTTATTATCACACAGATCTACTCACTTCTTACCAATGCTATTGTCATCGTCTTCATTTAACCACCACCACTTTGCACCTGGATTCATGCCACGGCCTCCTCACTGCTCTCCCTGCCTCTGGTCCACCCTCCAGGGCAGCCAACATGACCTTCTGAAGAGAAAATCTGATCGTGTCATTTCACATATACGATTGTGCAATACCTCCCATTTGGGTAAATCCAAAAAGCCTAATTATAATTACAATTCATAGTTATAACTCATGATCTCCCCAGCTCTGCAGCCTTACTTTTTAGTACCTTCCCCAAATCACCTACCCATCCACACCCTAATGTGTTCCTTCCATGCCCCGTCTGACATGAAGATCTCAGATTTTCTGAAAGCACCTTGCCTTCCTGTGTCTGGACCCTGGACACCCATATAGGATCCCTCTGTCTGGAACACCAACCCCCCTGAACCCTGCCTCGCTTCTCCGGGCAACTCAGACACAACATTCAGGTAATTTCCTCCAGAGATCCTCCTCTGGTCCCTTGCTTGTGATCAGGTTTTCTTGCCTACATGTTCGCTTGGTGCTTAGTGTTTGTCTAATCACAGTGATCAAACTTGTTGGTTTCCTCATGTGTTTCTCCCCCTGGAAGTTGTACTTGTTATGGTGCTGACCGGAGGAACTGGGTTCTCTGTGCTCCCTTCACTCCTGTCTCCACCATGCTTAACAGATATTTTGTTGGTTTGAATAATCTTACTAGAGAGGTCAAATAAATAAGAAAGAAGAAAGTAGAAAGTAATGACCATGGAACACCCCTGTGCAGGCACTATGCTACCCTCTTTCAGAGAAATGACTTTATTTTGCTCTTACACCATCTTTTAGATATCTAGGATTACGATTCCTATTTTATATTAGACAAAGTTTAGCTCTCAAGTGGTTAGTCATTTTCCCCATTATCATTCAAGAGATAGGTCTGGGGTTTGATCTCAAACCCACAATTGATGTCTAAACCCACAACTGATGTCCAAACTCACAACTGATGTCCAAACTCACAACTGCCCAGGATGGACTCTTCGACAGTGACTGACACTTCAATGACAAAAAAGAAAAACAACTCACTGCTGTTTACTTCCTTGTCATCTAGGGAAACAGAAGGGAAAGCAAGTTCAGTTCAGCCTTTCCCTCAAGCTTTCCAAGCAGCAGTGTTCCAGGCATGGACTTCGGATATCATGGGGCTGGGGGGTGGGGTGGGGGAAAACCAGTCGACAAAAATAAAAATTTAGATTTTCTTCCCAACAGGTCATAGCATTTCATACCACACTCTACTAACAGGGCACTTCTCTTCTGGGAAGGGAAGATTTACAAGGATGAATATATAATTAGAAAATTGAATTTACAGTAACATCTAGCATTTGTTACCTTCCCAAAGCACTTTTGCATATAGACTCTCATTTAGAGGATCCACTAAGAGGATTCAGATAATTCAGTTTGCAAATGCAAAGGCCAGGAGGTGATTTTGTAAGTATTCAAATACGCTCAAGTTCCTGACGAAAGAGTGACATGTTCGTTCCTTGAGTTAGAACTCCACCAGAGGAGGCCTCCCACGTGCAGGCCCTGCAATGCCCCTGGCTTACCCCGCTTCTTTTTGTAATAACTTGGTGACACAGGTATCATCATCTCACCCTCAGGTCACCAGTGCTGTGAGACGTCAAACTCTAATTAGGTCTTTTTCAGAACTTCTGGGGAAATAGCTTCACGAAATAAGCAGCGACCCCCATCGCTCACCAGCAGCACCAACAGCAGCCTTGCAAGCCCACTTAAATTGCTTTATAAAGCAAGACTTAAATAAAAGAAAACAGAGTTTAAATTCAGAGTCTTACAAAATGTCTATTTTCACCGGGTGGATGGGTATCTTCGTAGAACTCACAATCAAGGCAGCGGAAAGGAATGCCCTACGGTGCTCCTGTTCTGGGAGGTAGAATATGGCTCAAACAGGTTAGTGAAGTTGCCAAGGGTCACAGGAGTAGGAAGTGGAAAATTTGAGATTGAACCTTTGGGCTGCTCACTAATGCGAGAGTGTAACTGTCCTTCCAACAGTGGTTGCCTCTTGGTAATAGATTTTTAAAATATTAGGGTGCTATACGTGCTCTGTCAGCATAGATACTAAAATACCAGCGTGCCGATTGATGAAATCCATCTCAGCCCATCTCAGAGGAGCAAACCCATCTCAGAGCAAGACACTTACAAATCATGTCAGGAGGGTGGTACGAGGGAGAAGGCCCTGTTTCCACCATGTGCGACTCAAAGTGAAAAAGAATTATTAGGAGGCACGGACTGATAAATGAGGGACAAGGCACCAGAAGAGCAAAAAAAACACAGGTATTTGCATTGTATTTTTTTTCTATCACCACCGTAATTGGTTGCCACAAACTTGGCTACTTAAAACACACACACACACACAAACCAAAAAAACCCAATGTATTATTGTACAGCTTTGGAGATCAGAGGTCTGAAAATAATGCGTTGGGGGCACCTGGCTGGCTCAGTCGATGGAGTGTGCATCTCTTGATCTCAGGGTCAAGGGTTTGAGCCCTATGTGGGGTGTAGAGACTATTTAAAAAGAAAATAAAATTAATGTGTTAGCAGGGCTGTGTTCCTTCAGGAGGCTTCAGGAGAGAGTCCCTCTCCTTGCCTTTCCAGCTTCTAGTGTCTTGCCCTCCTTCCTTGGCTTGTGGCCATGTCCTCTATCTTCAAAGTCAACAGCGGTACATCTCTTTCTGACCTCAGCCAGGAAAACTTTCTCCTTTAAGGACCCATGTGATTAGATCGGGGCCTCTTGGGTAATCCAGGATAGCCTTGCATCTCCAGGTCCATGACCTTATGCACATCTACAAAGCCCCTTTGCTGCATAAGGTGACATAGTCACAGCTTCCAGGGAATAGACTGTGGGCATCTCTGAGAGGTCATCATTCTGCTTGCCACATACATAAGCAGGGCCTGGGAAAGATAGAAAATGGGCAGGGTAGGTACTATTTGACCATGTAGAAATGCAAGGAAGGAGACAGGGGAAGAAGGAGGGGAATATGAGTGAGGACAGGATAGATGGACACATTGGTTGAGAACTAAATTGGGCCAAAGTAGGGACAGATTCATCTTTTGTGAGACCTGAGCTTAAGTAACTTTTTAAGTCCTCGAGGACAGAGAATAAAATTATTAATGAACTTCCTAAAGCCCCTCCCAGGGCCTTGGAAGGGGCTGCTATGCACGGACGTCCCGGAAACTCAAGCTCCATGGGCATTACAGCAAAGTCACCTCTGAGCCAGGCACCATGGAAGGTTCTCTAGGTACTGTCTGTACTCACTCTGTGCACGTCTAGGACAACTTGATTTGGAAAATCTGGTAAGAGATGGAGCAGGAACCCAGTGACCCGCCGGGTGACCAGGCACCCCCCCCCCCCCGTCCCCACCTCAGAGAATGGGGTGGAGATCCGTAGCCCAGCACTGAGCTTGGCTGCTCAGGTAGTGTCTGTGCCAAGTAATTTGCATTGGCGTTTCTGAATTTTGCAATTGTCTTGGAACAAATTCCCAAGCAACATTCTCTGTCGCAGAGGTGGGGATGAGGCAGAGGCCCAGAACTCAGCTGGGAGATGGAAAGATGAAACTCCAGCAAGGAATTTGAGGCCAACACCAGTGAGTGGGAGCTGTCAGGAGGCCTGGTTGGCCTCCACCAGCTGTCAGGTGCAACTTAAACAGTCCCCACCACTCCTGTTGGCCTTTTCTTATGGCCGTGGGGCCTTTCTTGAAGCTTCCTCCTCTTGTCTCTACCTCCTTCCATTTATCGTACTACCCTGAGCACATGCTATTTGCATATTTACATTTTGAAGCAGGGGAATTTGGATAGAACCTGATATATCATTAACATTTAAAAAAAATCAGACCTGACTCCAATGCTGAATTTGACCTGTTGCCACGTTTTACCCCAGTTTGGATCTCTACTTCATACTTTGAGCATTGCCCATGCTTCTAAAAACAGAGTTAGACTCTAGGCTCAGATGGAAGGAAGGCCCAACGGCCGCCTGTGGCTAGTGACTCCTGTATTAAAGAGCACAGATCTAGAGACTTGATCAGGTTCAGGCTTGTTGGTTGTTTCGTTTCTGTTCCGTTGGGGAGGAAGGAATGCCTGGTGGCCTCTTTTTGGTGACGTGGGCAGCCATTCATGGCCATTGTTTAGGTCTACTAATCCATTGGGGTTTACAGAGTGGTGATATTGTCGCTCTACCTTCATTTATTATCTGCAATACTTCTCTAGGGGGACACTTTCCATCCTCAACCATTTGTTGACCTGGAAGAACAGTTTATATAGAAGAAGCAGAATAAATAATGCTTGGTTCTTTCTGTTTATCTACCATTTTCAAAAGGCAGATGCAATTTTTTTGGCAACTCTTTTTTTTTATAATTGTTTAAATGTTTATTCTTGAGAGAGAGAGAGTGCACGTGAGCGAGCACAGGGGGAGGGGCAGAGGATGTAAAGAGGGCTCTGTGCTGACAGCAGAGATCCTGATGTGGGGCTCGAACTCATGAACCCTGAGATCATGACCTGAGCCGGAGTTGGACACTTATCCCACTGAGCCACCCAGGTGCCCCACAACTCTCTTTAATTTGTGGGGTGCAGGAGGCTTGATAGTGATGGGATGGGATAGAATGGAGGGGAGAGAGTCAGGTTCAGCGACGGGGTGAGGGGTATGGTAATGGCTCCAAGAGGATAATCCCACATACCTCAGTCTTTCTAACAAATTTTTAATGTTTGTTTAGTTTTGAGAGAGAGACAAAGACAGAGACAGAGACAGAGCGCAAGCCAGGGAGGGGCAGAGAGAGAGGGAGACCCAGAATCTGAAGCAGGCTCCAGGCTCTGAGCTGTCAGCACAGAGCCCGATGTGGGGCTGGAACCGTGAGATCATGACCTGAGCTGAAGTTGGACGCCCAAACGACTGAGCCACCCAGGCACCCCCCCACTCAGTCTTAAAGACAAGGAAAAAATACTGTACATTCATCATGGTTGAGTGAATCAGGCATTTTCTTTCAGGAAGGAGGGATCTCGTCATCCCCCACACCGAAATCCACACTAGCGGGAAGGAAGCAAATAGTCTTGGTGTTTCAGGCTTCCTTAGGGAGATTGTTCTGGATTGGCACAGAGGGAGAGACTCTAGAGGCTGGTGATTTGAGTCAAGGATGGGAGCAGCCTTAGTTTCAGTTTAAAAGGCTGGTATGTGAATTAGGGGAACGATGGTCACTGGGATTTTCATGGGAGCTGGAGACCGTGTCCTAATTATACATAGTGTCCTGGATTGGGGGTCTCAGTGGGAGACAGGGGAAGCTGAACATCAAGACCAGAAGCCTTTAACCAAGACTCTGTGGCTGGGCCTGTGGTCAGGGGAACGGCCCCACGAGGGACTAGAGGTCAGAAGCCACCCCATGGAACAGGAGACTAAATCTAACAATGGCGGACACCTTGGGTTAAGTGTAAAGCCCTCTCTCTGTTCCAAGATAACCTTTAAATGCTAGAATTTATGTTCTCTGTGGTTGGTAAGAGCAGATTCTAGTAGAACAAGCCTCTGATGCCATCTTTTCCGTTTACTCCGTGGGCTTGGGCCGAAGGTCTTTTGTGCCTCAAGGTCTGTAAAACAGATAAAAATTAAACTACTTACCTTCCTAAGGTTGTTGTGGTAAGTGAGATGAAGCACTTAGGATAGTGCCTGAAACTTAGCAACTGCTACATGTTTACTGTATTTCATTAATTATAATAAAACAATAATTACTATTATTACCATGACTGCATGACCTTGGGGAGATGGAAAGGTCACTAAATAGAACAGAGATTGATTTTTCTTTTAAACCTATTGAAGCTAGATTTAATTTAATTTGGAGGAAAATAAATGTAATTATCTTTTGTGCCTGGCCACTGTGGATTAAATTCATGGCGTTACCACACATTACCTAGCTATATAGCACTATTTAATATATATTTGGTTCCACATCAGAACTGTTGAATTTAAACTGCTCCTTCCAAATGTTCTGATAGGCTCACCAAAATGTCTCAGTGAGTCTTAAAAGGGGTCACTCATTGGAGTCCCAGGGCGGGATGCACCCCTACTGTTCCGAAAATGTCTGTAAAAGAATATTTGCCTGTGGGAAGGTAAGGTTGGTGGTGCAGGAACCTTGTGAGGAGATTATGCATAACGAGACGGAAGGGGTAAGTCTGAAGCTTGTAGAAGGTTAAAACAAATAAGGGAGTTTTAAGAATGGTTTCAAGCCCAGGAAGGGTACAGCGGAGGGCACAGAAGCGGGGCTAGCTCTAGGCTTTCCATCATAGGGTTGAAAAATGAAAGTGTTAGCTGCAGAAATCACAGCTTAGGAAGTGGCTCACCCCATCACGGGCCGAGCTCTTGTGCAGCATGGCCTCACAGCTGACTTTTACCGGGTCTTTGGAGAATTTCATTTTTGACACTAGTTTTTAATAATATCTGGATGAAAGGGTAAAGGACCAAGACAGTGCCACGAGGGGGTATTAACAGTGATATTTAAAAAGGACAGAAGGAAGGTCTTAACAAATGGAGGCAGCAGGGCCCTGCTTCACCGAGATGACCGTCCTCCCTGGGGCTCCTGCAGGAGGAGGACAGGATGGCGAGGGGCCAGAGGGACGTGCATGATGTCAGCCCCATCTTCGCCTGCGTTTCCATCTGTAGCCTCACTTGCCACAGCTGTAGCCAGGCTTGCTCGGAGCTGAGTGTCTAACCCACAGTCTGGATTGGCTTCCATTCGGTGCTGAGAACCAACAGAGGGTAACGGATCCAGTCTGGGGACGAGTCTTAGGCATTCCTGGCACATACCTGTCCTGCTGTCTCAGTCCACTGGGTTGGGAATCTGCCCAGTGTCCTCCTCTGCCACTCTAATCTTTGGTGCTACTAGAATCTTGCAGGGCTCCTAATGCTTACCAGCCCTTGCCTGCTTTCCCTCTCAGCAATCGCCGTGGGCCCCAGGATTCTTGGCCACCAGCTTTAGTTCTGTTGGGAGCACAATATCCATTTGGAGCCAGATGACACTGCCTAGTGGATCTTGATCTCACGCATTTGTTTATAGGAACCTGCCAAGTCGTCAGAGAGCTACGTCTCCAACCACTGACTGGGCTGAAATAGCAAGAGGTTCCCTCCAGCTGAACGGTCCTGCCCCCAGGGTTCTTGACTCTGCCTTTCTGTACCTGTCCCACTCTCTCCCCTTCAGATGTGGCTCTTATTTGTTACCTGCTGCTCTGGACTTGGACAGCTTGACCGTTATCTGTTTTCCAATCTCTCCGAATCCTAGGGTGTAAATGTGGTTTTTCCTTCGTCCATGTGCCACCATCGAGGTAGAGACCATTCGCCTCGTCCTTGCCCCTAGGAAAGGATGTGGCACCCAACGGGTGCATGCTGAGTGAATAAATGAATGAATGAATGATTACTGAACGGATACATTAGGGGAGTTGACGAAAAATCCCCTTGATGAATAGGTATCTCCCCTCAAAAAGAAAAAAAAAAGATGAAGAAAGGTATTCTGACAACTTTAAGAAACAAAACCTGAACAAATGGACAAAATGCCATGATTTTAATTCCTTCCACTTTGAATTGAGCACATGCTGCGGCCTCCCAGCTGTGCCAGACCCCTAGAAATTATGGAAGTAGATATAAAAATGATGTAAGACCTCTTCGGCATCTTCCAGGGCACGCAGAGCACCCCCAGCCAAAAGAACGGCCTCCAGAGTGTTACATCCAGTGACCCTCAGCCTCCTACTCTCTCCCCAAACTCACGGTCTGGAACTCATTGTATCCTCTTGGAGAACCTGCTCCTTCTCCCATATCCCAAACCTCCGTGGGTGGATAAGAGCTTGGAAGAAAAATGCAGTGAGCTACAAGAGGTTACTCAGGGAATCTTGGCATTGCCTCGAAAGAAAATGATGAAAGGGGGAGTTTCCATGGGAAGAAAGTGTTCCTGAGTGCTTTAGGCAGGTGAGGAAAGGAGGAGCGAGGGCCCTGGGATGGGAAGGAGCGTGAGAGTGGCTCTGAGTACAGAGAGAGTGGGAAGGGTAGTGTGGGAAGAATACCCAGGGGTTGTTTCTTGCATGACCTGTTAACCTCTGTCCATGGATTTTAAGCAAGGAGGACAGTTGGCAGATGTTTCCATGATTAAATTGTGTGTGTAAAAGCTCTCTCACCGCTATTTAGAAAATGGATTGGTCAGGGCGATGTGCAATTAGAGAGAAGGATGTGGTCATCCTGGCCAGAGGAAGTGAGCCTGGTAACTGTGGACAGGCAGGAACGTGAATGAATTAGGAGGCCTGTAGGACGTAGGATGGGCAGGATGGTGGGAAGCAGGGAAAGAATGTTTGGAGACTGTGGACGTGGGAGTGGTTAGAGAGGACTGAGATGAACTGAGGGGAAGGCAGGGCGAGGTTACCGTGCGCCTCACATGTCATGCTAAGAAGTTTGAACTTTATCCTGTAGGCTACAGGGAGCCATTTGAAGGTTTGTAGCCGGGGAGTGATTTGCATATTGGAAAGGTCACTCTGACAGGGTATGGAGGATAGAGAGGGAGAAAGCAGAGCCAGGTGGACCTGCTAGGAGAGGGTTGTAGTTGTCCGAGTGTGGAATGACGAGTGTCTGAGTTGAGGGCATAGCATCGGGGATGGAGAGAAGGGACTGGTGACGGGAGTGTTCCCGAGGTAGGACTGCACTGACCGGGGAGAGGATTGAACACGAGGGTGGTGCCATGGTGTTTGATGGGAGCCTGGAGAAGGGGGTCTGAGCAGAAAGAAGGTTCATTCGTTGGAAAAGTTACAGGTGAGGGGTGGGGGTGGCTCAGTTGTTTGAGCATCCGCCTCTTGATTTCGGCTCAAGTCACAGTTTCAAGGTCATGAGATTGAGCCCCACGTTGGGCTCCGTGCTGAGCATGGAGCCTGCTTGGGATTCTCTCTCTCTCCCTCTGACCCTCCCCTGCTCGCATGGACATGCACACGCATGCGCGCGCGCTCTCTCTCTCTCTCAAAATAAACAAGTAAACATTAACAAAAAAACAAAACCGACAACTTATGAGCAAGACCCTGTCCTAGGTGCTAAGGTGCGTTGAGTAAGAAAGATAGTGCTTGCCCCCTGGAACTCACAGTCTAGTGGAGGAGAGTCAGACATTGAGTAAAGAAACAAGTCCATTCATTAATCGTGAATTGGAAGAAATTCTATGAAAGGAAGTAACAGGTACTATAGTAAAGGATAACCAGGTGTGGAGGTAAGTGGCCTGTTCTGGATAAGGTGGTTAGAGAAAGCACTCTGAGGCGGCGACATGTAAGTAGATATCTGAAGAATGAGACGTATTCAGGAGAAGGACGTTGCAGATAGAGGAGCAAACACAGAAACACGGAAGCTGGAAAGTGCTTGGCGGGGGTGAGAAGCTAGAAGAAGGTCATCGTGGCTACACGGGAGTGAGCAAAGGGAGCAGGAGTGACCGCAGGAGGAAGCCAGGGTTGGATTGCTCAAGACTGTACAGAACACACAGATTTTAGATTGTGCTTTAAGTGCCACTAGATGCTATCAGACTGAATGAAACAGCAAAGTTTATAAACTGATGGAGCTTTTTTAAGTTGCTCGCTCTGTCTGCTCACGCAGTGGAGAAAGGAGTTGAGGAGGACAAGAGAGGAAGCAAACATTTCAGAATAGATTTTGTTGTGGTAGTGGCAGATATTGTGGGTTGGCCTTGGGTGGTCCCTGCAGAGCTAGAGAAAAGAATATGGATTTAGGAGCGATTTAAACATCAAAATTGGAAGATCTTGGGATGGATAGATGGATGGATGCATGTGGATAATGGAGGAGAGGGAACAATCAAGGATGAGTACCTGGTGTCTGACTTGAGCAGCTAAGTGAACATGGTCCTTAGTGAAATGGAGAAGCCATAGGGAAGAGCAGTTGAAAGTTAAACATGTATTGAGGCGGATGTGAAATTTTCATGGGAGGGGTTGGCATGGGAATCCTATGGTAGGTAGCTTAGTTAAGAAAACCCACCGGAGGACATAAACATTCTTTGGTTATCGAGGAATACTTGTTAAAGAAATGCAACAACGAATGAATAAATAATTAGACGAGAGTCATAAGGAAACTTGATAACAGAATGCTGCTCAGGGAATGGTATCAGCTATTTTCTATCTCTGGGGGGAAAAAGTGAGCTACAGAGTTCAGTTAGGATGCAGCATGGGATGTGTTTATTGCTGAGTGATTTTACCATATTGCTGAGAAGACCAGGGGACTTGAGTCCAGGTTATCAGTTACTATACAGCAAGTATACAGCAAATACGAATATTACATTCAGAGTTGTAGTCTGAACCAGTTTTTACCAATTTTCATCTCTTGGGCTATTTCTTCTTGATCACCGGGCAACCACAGCCATTTTCTGGAAACTTCTCGTTATAGATTTGATGTCTTCCTGTCACAGGACAGGAAACAACGCTGGGCTAGGTATTCCAAGAGTATGCACGTAGGGCATATTCAAACAACATCTGCCACTAGAAGACCAATTCATCTAGAAGGTAAAGGAGAGATGCGGAGACCCACTCAGTTAAGGATTGAGTCTGTCTATTTATAGCCATTTGGCAAACATCAAAGCAAGGGGTAAATCCAGTGGTGGTGCAAGGGATGTGTTTGGTTTCACTCACACAGTGTTTTGTGTGAAGGTGGACAGGAAATTGCTAGGCTTAATTGCAAAATTGTATTGTCTTATATGTGACCACCTTGAGCTGATCATTTCACTGGACAGTCCTCAACAGGCATTTGTTTGAGACCTGATAAAAGATAATGACCATCATAAACACCGTCTTAGAGTTGATAATTGGTGAATCTGTTCTGAGAAAACCTGGGCTTAGAAGCCATGAATGTGGTAGGGCAGAGTCTCTAGAAATACGGAAAAAGGCAAACATTCACTTTCTGGGATCTGAGGCACTGGAGTCGGGGTGGCCCCAGCTGCAGCTGGGTATGGTAATGACTTGCCTATGCACTATTAGTATATTCCTTGTCAGGCCAGCTGAGTACTAAAGTCTAGGCTGCGTCTGGATAAAGAGAGAGAGGTCGAATAGTTGTGTGGGTGTCAGCCATCGGGTCACCCCGAAGCAGACGTAGAGACAGAGGTTGGGATGCAAGATATTTAGTGGAGAGTACCATCTGTGAAAGAAGAGAGGGAAAGCAGGATTGGACAGAGGTAGAAATCAAACTGTCATAAAGATTTGCCAAAGCCTTGGCCAACCCTGCAGAGAGCTCTGGAATGAGTATTGTCTATCAGCGTGTAAGGTGTTGGACCAAAATGGCCAAGTCTCTAGTTTCTGACTCTGTCCAGTTCCTAGATTCAGGTTGCCCTGGGAAGGGAGTGCCTAGGGCAAGGCAGGCTCTTAAGAAGCCCACAGAAGGAAACTCTGTGCTGATTGCATTCTATGCAGCTAGACGGCGAGTCTTTCCTTGAAGAGGGATCTGGGTGGAGCACCTTCACATTTATAGTAAACGTCAAACAAATAGATGATTAAAGACTTCATATGAGCCTTAGTAAGATCTCTGAGGCAATTTCTTCATTTATAAAATGGGCTATTATGAAAATGGTTTTTATACAGGTATGCTAAAAATCATTGGCTTATACTTGGTCCCGTTAGAGAAGTAACAGCTTCTGATGATTGAATCACCTTGCGGCCGGCGTCATGAAGGTAAACATGAACCCCCTTGCAAAGTCTAATGTCAACCCTCCCCAGTTCCCACTCAAACACCACAAAGCACTTTTTTTGTGGGGAGAGTGCAACTATCCAAGGACAAGGATTTTGAGCTGCTTGGTGCTTCTGAAGCTCTCGGGTACTTGAAGGAGATGAAGAAAGGGGGAAAGGATGTGGACTCCTTTGTAGGTAGGCAAAACGCTTGTCAAGAAAATGGCTTAGCAGACAGATCATTTTTACAGCCCTGAGGGATGTGGTAGGTGACACGGTCCTACAACCCAAGTTTTGAGCTTATTCTTCTAGATGGCTAGAAGTCGGCTTTTTTCAACCTGGGGCAAAGACTCATGACTGGAGTCCCATAAAGACCTCTGCCCCTTAGCCATTCTCTTCTTACTCTTCATTATATCTTCTCAAGGACCTTGCAGTTTGTGTGGGCAAAGCCTATGTGGGGAGAAAGTTACCGGGGACAACCTTTCAAAGTCATGTGGTCGTGGCGAGTTATCCCACGTGACCCACTGGCCTTGATGCGGTTCAGATCTGGCACCAGATTGGTTTTGCTGCTGCTTCGACCTCTGTTGATTCAGCCTGATGCTTCCGATAGGCTGGGTATCTGGCATGAAAAGAGAGTTGGTGAAATGAGCAATGAGTGGGATTGTGTGGGTACGCTTATGGTGACGATGGGAGGGAATGATTACTAGGAATGTGGGTGTTGTGTAACTGGAAACATTGTTAGAGGAATAGTCACTGGTGTTTCTGGGGAAATGGATGGCCAAAAGATGGTCTTTGGAAATGCCGGACACTTTCAGACTCCTGTTGAAATAATCTATTTTTTTTTTCCGCCTTACATCCTTCAAGTACAGGGCACATGATTGTAATTATTTCTACTCTCCTGCTGTTGTGGGAAAATGATTGATGTGAATGACATCTGAACAATGATTTTTATTTAAAGTATTTTTTTTCCTAGTAAAGATATTCAGAGCACTTACGAGCAAACTTTTAAAGTTGAAAACAATATAAGTTGTTTTGAATTTGAGAATACTGGTGGGTTAGAGCAAACACAGACTTAAAAGCAAGGACACGACAGAAGCAGGAGTGAACCAAATGGTCTCTTTGGATACTGTTGTCACTGTTTGTTTTGTGTAAGTTCAATATTTGTCCAATATTTCATCAGGATAGAAGTAAAGCAAAATAGAAAATGATAGTTTTCTACCAATGAGTGCAGTGTTAAGAAAAGATGGCAAAACAAAAGAATTTAGAAAATGTTTGGGTGCGGTGTTCCCAAAGTGGATGGTCTAATCATGCGTGCCGTAGTAGCAAGATGCCATGGTAAGCCTGGGACGGGCTACGAGTCTGTCTCCATCGTGGTCTTGACGTTTCCCTAGAGACCCAGTAGGAACACAAGAGTAGAAGTGAAGAGAATAGGCTTGGTTTCTTGCCCAGCTTAAGGCCTTGCTCAGTGTGCCGCTCACACAACTTCTTTGGCCTCCCATCTGTAAAAAGGGAGGGTTGGGCTGTAGGATCATACATTTCTTTCAGAGCTGTCATGCGTCATCCCATGAGGTGGCCTGAACATTTGGGGACGTTTTAGAAAGAGGCCAACACAGAGGAGAAGGAAAGGGTTTGGGGAGAGTGAAAACAGAACTCAGTGAGAACTTTATGTGTTTCTCATTCACTGAGTAACTAGTCTCTGGTTCTCACATCAAGTCCCTCCTCTTTGAAAAGAAGAAAACCACAACTACTTGAGGGAGTGGTCCGTGAGATCCTGCCCAGAAAGCGGCTGGCGCTTTGCCTGGCACATAACAGCCATCCTGGGAAGGACAGAGACGGTACTACTTTCCCACTCCTCCTGCATCTTCCACATGACCCAAGTGACATCGTCCTCTCTCTCTCTCCCTCGCTCCTCTTCCGCTCCCTCTATGTCTCTCTTGCCTCTCTCTCTCTCTCTCTCTCTCTCTCTCTCACTCACTCATTCTGGACTCTCATGCTTTCAAACTTACCCTCTTCTGTTTTAAAACCCACCTGTCCACTTCTGCTCACATGATAAATTATTTCTGTAGAAGCTAAAGATCCTACGTGTTGGCTAAAGGGTCATCCTTCTCAGACATTATTGCAAGTTAAGGTAGGTCTGATAGGAAGAGAGGTGAGCAGAGCAATAGCTAGGTGAAAGATAGATGAGCTCTTTGGAAAGTAACAATAACCTAAAGAGAGAATGAAATTCCAGACACTACCCTATCCGTGGCAGGAATCTGAAGGTATTCAGCCTCCCTTCCCCCTTCAAGCACAGGGCATCAGCAGTCCCCCCTTCTGCTTTTGCTTTGTCTGTCTTACTCTCATACACCGGAGATGGGCCAGGGACAAAAAAGCAGCGGGGTGTGACTCCAGAAGGTACATAAATGTTTAGGGTAACTTGACTCAGAATAGTCCAGCAACGTATTTCCCACCTGGAACATCTAAGGCCCTGAACTACAACCTCAGGTCAACAGGGTCTAAGCACGGGCACCTAGAGGTTTAGGGTGAGTCCTCTGCCACTCACCTGGCAGCAAAGCCTTATCTCAGCCTTTTTTTTTTTTTGAGGGGGGAGGGGGCAAACCCTGCAGTTGGACTTTGGAATAGGTTCCCTGGTCACCATTCCATTTCCCTTCTGAATTTCTTTTTTTTTCTCTTAAATGTTTATTTATTTGTTTTTGAGAGAGAGAGACAGAGACAGAGAGACAGAGAGAGAGAAAGAGAGCACGCAAGCAAGCTGGGGAGGGACAGAGAGAGACAAGGACACAGAGTCCGAAGCAGGCTCCAGGCTCTGAGTTGTCAGCACAGAGCCCGACGCAGAGCCTGAACCCACAAACTATGAGATCAGGACCTGAGCCGAAGTTGGACGCCCAACCAACCAGCCACCCAGACACCCCTCCCTTCTGAATTTCTTGTTGCCAGGCCAGACCCAGTTAACCATCCCTTGACCCTCTGCCTGGCTCTTTACAACCTCCTTCCTAGAGAATCTATCCGCACATATTTGTTAATACCTGAAACCATCAAGTAAGTTCTGGTGTCATGGATCTATCTCTAGGTCTACTGAGCTGTTTCCCAGCCAACTTCGTGATACGCATCCATCCACCTCGATCCTTGCTGCCCTTCCTTTTTCATAGATTTGATCTTCTCTCTTGGTTTATAGCAATCTAAACAAAGTTTGAGTTTGTTACGGTTTTTTTTTTTCTTTACACTTAATATATGGCAAACTATTGGCTATGTCCATCTGCAGAAGAAGGTTCTTCAATGTTGCAGAGAGGCAGTCTGTGCATATAAGCTTGGCCACATCCTTACCTGGGCTGTATATAAATAATTTGCTTTTTGCTGGTTTGGTGTCTCCTCATTGAAGACCATCAAAGCTGCGTATTTTTAATATATTTTATAAAAACAGCATCACTTATTGAGCAATTTCTCTGTTCAAACTCTTTCTCTTGCCCAGTGGTCTAACATGGAGGTTGAGATCAGCTTCTTATTGATGGAGTCCTTGTACCTGGTGTTTAAAATGGGAGCCATTCTAGCTAAAGCTTATTTCAAGACCTCATGATCGGAATGCATTCTCACTGAGGTTAAATGAACACACTACTGAAAGTGTTTCCTTCCTCATGAACCCTGAGCTTATGTTGGGGAGGAGAGTACAACATATATAGAGGTGTTTTTTTCTCTTAAATAGAAAAATTTGTCACCAACTTGGAAAGCATGACCTCCCACCCCTCACTCACACAGGTTAAACAATTTCAGGACTTTCCATAACAAGCGTGGCTCATGTATCACACAATGTCAAGATCCTAAGGTTCGTTGATCACTTTCTTTTACATCATCATCAATCATTTTATGTTTTAATGCATTTGCTGATGAAATAAGTGATTACTTGGCTCAATATTTCTTTTGACTCATATAAACATTTCATTACTTGCTCTTAGTTTGTGGGTTTCGCAATTTAGTTTGTGTGTTTGTGTGTGGGATGATTCTTGGCGTAGATTGATTGAGGGATAATTCAATACTTTGTATGAAGAATATATAATAAAGAACATAGTGTTTGGAGTTCAAACCCATATTTGTACTTTACCAGTTGTGTAACTTGGAGCAAGTAGAAAATCCTTCTGGTCCTTTTTTTTTCATCTGTAATTTACGGAGATTGATATCTGCCTTGCAGATTCCTTGTGAGGATTGAATGAGCTAATGCATACAAAATGCCTCGCACAATGTCTAGCACATGTTCAATAAATGTGACTTTTTTTTTTGAGTCGGTGCATTCTGAGTGAAATTTTGTGAGTGGCTTATTCAAATTGTGTTGTTCCCAAATTGCTGCTCTCAAATCAGGTAGAAGACTCATCAGACCATGGAATCACAGTCAGTTATAGGGGTGTTTATAGGAAGACCACTGTATTGGCTAATCAGATATCTTCTGGATATTTAACCACGTGTAATGTACACATTGTTCTCTCTCTTTTTTTTCATACCATTGACGTAGATAGCCCTTAAACCTGAGAAAAGAACTATATTCCATAGGTGAGTAATAGAATAGCCTTTATGCTAAAAAACAATTTTTCTTGTTTTTAAACTAGGTCATTCTTATTTTCAAAGTGTAATTCTTATTTAGTGTAAGTATTCTCTTTAGAGTGATTTATATAGACCTTTGCCATATATCGTGCCTGTACACATACAAAAAGACAAATAATTGCACCATAAATGGTTTAAGGTGTTCTTAAAACATTTTATACTCGAGTCTGAGTCTTGTGGATCACCCCCTGGCTCAGATTCCGTTGCTGGGTTTTCTTCCACACTAGTGTCTTCTGTGTTTGCAAATATATTGGTGAAGAAACATTTCTGAAAAGAGAGCTCAACTCTCGTCCGTGGGCTTTTCCTCCAGGCCACTGACACACATTCTGAAAATGTGGATGGTCACGTACAGGCGATATAAGTGCGTGTGTCTGTCGGCTGTCTGGCTTCTCTGCACACCTGAATTCAGAGGGGTTGAAATGTGCAACAGACACAACAATAGTTGTGTCTTAGGGCCAGTCCAATGCAATCACGATCAATAATAGTGTGTTAATGAAAGGCTGATGATGCTTCTGTTTTGAAGTCCACACTGTGGGTTGCCCCATAGGACACCAGAATCAGGGCACTGATTGAGTGGATTCATAGCATCCTAAGTGCACCTTAGTGATGGGAAGGCTTGGGGACATCCTGGGCTTTTGCTTTTTTGTGGATCAGCCCCTGCTGAGGCAGTCCCCAGCACCAGGAAACTCTACTCTGAAGCAGACTGTGCTCTGACTCCTGGTTGCTAGCAGTCTTTCTTGGAACACGTGGCCTCTGGAGAGGGTGAGGGAGAACAGAATATTTATTTTAATTTAATAGCTCCTTTTGGAGAGCACAGGGCCTGGGGTTCATGGAAGATACTTACCGATGAAGTTGGACTCTCCACGGAGGGCTTTTTTGACAGAGGAAAATCCTCTGTAAGAGACACCATATGAAGGCTGCAGACGTCCCTTAGCTTTGGAGGTTGGGAGAATCTGATGGATCTTCCAGAATAGCAGACATCACAGATGTCAGCAAACACAGAAAATGCCTTCAGATATTTTTAGCAAATGTAGCAGTGGCAAAGGTGGGCAACTCATGCATGTTTTCTCCTTTTGTAATAAATGCACAGTGCCGGTCAGCAAGGCACTTAGTTTGTATTACCTCTATCCTTGCAGACATGCAGCGACAGGACTGATCAGGTTTGTCCATATTTACCCAGGTAGGTTTATGCAAACTAGGGTGGGGTTTTAGTAATGAAAGGGGGAGATACCCAGTGGTGAGGCTGACTGCCACTGGGGAAACCAAATCAGGGATAGAAGCTTAATGGATACGTTCCCTTGGGCTTTGCTTGAGATGAGTGTTAATCATAATGACCATGACAACTACAAGGTGGACCACTGTATGCCAAGTGGATGCTAATTGCTGTGCATTGTTAACTTATTCTTCACAACAAATTTTTGGAGATGGGAAATGGCCGAAGATAAAACCCACCTCTCTGGGAACCAATCTGATGATAATTCTATACAATGGATGGTTTTCCGATCTACTTTTAAAAATAAAAAATCAATAAAACAGCATAGCGTAATGACACTGGATAAATCATTTCCTTGTAACTTCTTAAATGTCTTAGGCCTAAGTTAACTACTTTCACCCTTCCAAATTCTATCCCCGTCCTGTTTACTTGCATCTATATTTGAAATCAGGAGCTTCACATTCTGGGTTCCCCTCCCGTCCCCCCATTTAACATCATAGTGGAAGCATGCTTTCATGTTTCTTGATTCCAGGGAAAATTTTAGATCAGAAATTCCCAAATGTGTTTTCAAAGTAAACATTGAGTAGGTCTCTAATTCTCCTTGTTGCAGATAACGTCAGTTATATTTGTTTCCAGACTCTGGAATCCCAGGGGGCACATTCTTCAAAGGTCAATCCTGATAGGAAGTTCAGAGAAGTCAGACCAGCCTCCCTGGGCCCCACCCTAGCCTGGGGGCCTCTTGCCATAAATAGGACCAACTCCAGTGACAGGGGGCCCTGAAGGGAGAATTTGAAGTTTCCATTCAATTTTAGTTTTCAGAGTGGCGACTTATCAGAAGACCTGTGTTGGTCTTGCCTGAGAAGGGGATACCTGATATAAATCCAAATATTTCTTGTCCAAGCTTTTGATTGTTTTCTGGATTATTATTGAGCATTTTCACCACGAACGTTGAATCATGAATTTTCAAGTCACACAGCCCATTACATCTCTAATTATAAATAAATGGTTTCAGCTTCTGCCCCTCTTGGGGTTTATAGATTAGTCAGCACCCTGATCCATCCCTGACTCTGTGTTTCCTTTTCCTGGAGAGACCACTGGACTTAACCCTTCTGGGAAAGGCTTTGGCCTCCGTGAGGACAGGTCCGCTCGTTGTATGTCTTTTGCAACCCCATCCTAGAGGATGGGGCCTAGCAATCAGCCTGATCAGAAAGGGAGTGTCCCCCCAGCCTAGTTGGAATCTCCTCTGGAACTCTCCATCAGAAGACACATACTAAGCCATCTCAGTCATTAACAGCTCCTACCCAAATCCCATCTTCTGTTGGTGACATTTTGAGCATGCTTCACTCTGCACAGAGTCCCTTACCCCACCCTGAGTCCTCAGACATAACGTGACATCAGAAGGAACCAATATTTTGCTTTGAAAAATCTTTTTTCTTTCCTTTTTAAAATTTCTGGAGTGGTGTTACGGACTTTGGTAATGAAAATCTGAGGGAAGGAACCACTCTGAGGCATCGATTTAAAGGCAAGCAACTGAGACAACCAAGTTTTCCTGGAAATGTGTGTGTGGAGGATGTTTCGGGACCTGTCATTCGGGTCATGTGCTGTTTCTAAACCATTGGGATGATGAAGGAGAGGATCATGCTAGCAGAATGAGCGTCGTTGGTCAGCTGCTCCGTCCCCCCCCCCCCCACCTCATCCCCAGTGCACCCAGCTCTTTGGGCTGAATTAATCCTCTTAAAAACTGAAGCCACTGACTCACTTGTCCACCAAACACTTTCCAGGGCTTCTTACTGCCTTTGATTCCAGCTCGAATTCTCCACACGTCCACAGATGGCTTTCCGCTCCCCCGCGAGCCTCCTGGTGCACGGCTCCCTCAGAGCAGGCAAACTCAGCTGCTTCCTCGCTGTACAAGTTACTTCCTTGCTCCAAGCCCTGGGTTCCTCCTTGGTGGATTAAGGATTCCTACGTCATAGAGATGTGAGTTTTAGAGAATTCTTAAAGCAAACCCCGATGAGGCTTTTTGGGGTGATAGTGGGGTTCGTGGGGTCCAGGACTGAAGACATCTTTGGTGCAAAAAGGTGATTTTATTGAAGCACGGGGTGGAGCACCCGTGGGCAGGAAGAGCTGTCCTGGGACCACGAGGAGAGACTGGTTTTGTACTGTGGAGTTGGGGGAGGTAAAGTCCAGGGGAAGTTTCTACTGCGATTCTCATCTGCTAAAGAAGACTCACAGGATCCCGGAGGCCTAGCTATTGTCAAGCTGAGGTTGGTTTTCCCTCTAGCAAAGCATTAGCATTAAGACAGTAGGGAGTTCCTGGAGCCTCAAGTATCTGTCAGTGGGCTGCAGGGTATAAGGAACTTTAGTTCTGTCTGCCATTTCCTTCTGCCTTTGTTCCCCACATCCCGTGGAGGGGTGATGGAGACTTAGGTCCTGCCGGACTTTGATCTCTATCAGTTAACTAGTTGTTTTCCCCTTTCCTTTGTTCTTGGGCAGCCAGGAGTGCCTGAGGAACATCACACACGTCCCACCTGGGGGGTGGGATATGGCCTGTCCCCCTGCCTTAGGCTCTCTCATCAACCCCACAAAGCGCGCGCGTGCGCGTGCACACACACACACACACACACATCACATGCACAGCCACCATTTGGAGAACTGAAGGTATCTGAGAGGTGGGTGCTACTGATAAAAACCTTGTCTTATACAGCTATAGAAATACTCCATGGCTAACAGGTACTATTTTACTTACGTTGTTCACTTTTATTCTACGATTGATTCAGATGCTATTTCGCTTTCCTCTCTATCAACCGTAGGAACTGTTTCTGTTTGCATTGTTCATTTTGGTGCTTAATGTTATATTCCCTTTGACCATTTTTCTCAGTGTGTGTGTGTGTGTGTGAGAAAAGTTGGGGGTGTGGAAATTCTTTCCAATTAGGTTTGCAAATTCTTAACAGATAATGTAGTTAACATGCTATTTATTGAATAAAAGGAAGGCTGGAAGGGAGGGAAGGAGGGAAGCAGGGAAGGAGGTGGAAGGGATGGAGGGAGGGGGAAGGAGAGAGATGACAAGAGGGAAGGAAGAAGGTTAGTAGCCAATATATCTTCTTTGGTTTTTTGGTTTTGTTTTTCTCTCTTCCTTATATGACTGAGAACATGTCAGTCTTCCTCCACCTGACCTGGAGAAGTCACTTCTTGATAATGACTAGCCCTCAGCAGGTCTAGAACCACACCGGTAATATCCAGGCACAGAAGTGGAAAGTCACGTTAATGCACAGGGTGTGGGGCATCCAGAGGGGTCGCCAGGCTACTGGAAGAGGTACAATCAGAAGTACAACGGTGTGCCCTTGGAATCCCGAACTGCCCAGCAGGGTTAGAGGCCAGGCAGTAGGCTACCACTGTCTCTTAGGAAGCTGATTTCAAGGTCAGAGCAAGAGACAGAGGCTCAAGAGGGACCTGAACTCAAATCAAGTTCAAATGGTAACCCAGGGTCTCAATAGCTTTGGAACTGGTCCCAGTCTTAGAGCCAAAAATGAACCAGCTGCCTAGATTTAGATATCCCAACTGCCAGGTTTAGAAGACATTGATTGACTCACACACCCGGGGACAGGCAGTGTGCCCCGGTCAGGCCCTGTCCATATAGGCTCTGTTTATGGTCTAGAGTCAGTGTGTGTGTGGGCATGTGTGCACTAGGTTCTGCTCTAATGCTTCCTAATGTGTATTAAGACACAGGGGTACTTATAAGTTGAAAAGCCATGGATGATAAGGGACAACTGGATCTTCTGTGATAGAAATTGGCATTCTTGGAAGCAAGAAGCAAATCTTAGTCAAGGCCAGAGCCGACAGCCAAAAATAGTAATTAAAAGTTGGTCCTGTTAAGAGATGAAGGACAGAAAACTAGTTAAGTTGTGAGCTACCAGCCTAGAATTATGACTTTGGGTCCTGAGATCCACAGATGAAGCCTAATTCAAGAGATGAGCCAGTGGCACCTGGGTGGCTCAGTTAGTTAAGCGTCCAACTTTGGCTCCGGTCATGATCTTGGGGTTCATGAGTTCAAGCCCCACATCAGGCTCTGTGCTGACCGCTCAGAGCCTGGACCCTGCTTCGGATTCTGTATCTCCCTCTCTCTCTGCCCCTCCTCTGCTTGCACTGTGTGTCTCTCTCTCAAAAATAAATAAACCTTAATTTTTTTTTTTTTAAAGAGATGAGCTACTGGGAGATAGGTGAATTCCAAACTGAACAGGAGCACAGACCTGTTTAAGGACCCAGCTGGGGAAGAGAGAGGGCAGCAGGGAGGGTGTTCAGACCCGGCTTTAGCCGTTGGACGATGGTCCCTGCACCAGCACATCCAGTGGAAGCCAAGAGCTATGGCACATTCACCCCAAGAACAAGACCATTTTAGTCTTATCAGATGGTCACCCTGCACAGCACAGCCATCAGCAGGGCTAAGTTACAGACGTGCCAACTGGTCTTGGTTCCTTTGTGCTTCTCCTGGTCGTTTATTTAGTGACAACATATATACCAACACAGATATGGACAAAACCCCAAGGGATTAATGTCATTACCACCTGCCTTGTTCAGCCAGGACGTGTGTTTGGGGAATTCTAGTTGGTAATGATCTCAGTCCTTTGGCCAATTATGAAATTGCCCAGGTCACATTTGTTCCCGTGGCGTTTTTGGTTTTGACTTAACATCGAGCTTTAGCATCAAAAATCCCCAGGGCGTAAGCACGCGCGCGCGCGCGCGCACACACACACACACACACACACACACACACACACGCCGTGTGCCTGTGGCTTGGATGCAGCTGCATTACAACTGGAGACAGAGGGTGATGGAAGGAGAGAAGGTGGCGGCAAGGTTAACACATGAGAGAACTCAAGCTCGCTCATGCTGTGAGCTCCGGGTACTTATTTTAGAAACTGTGAAAGATTTTCTAGAGATTTACCGCAAGAAATCGGTCCTGAGGCAGAGAGGGTTCAGAAAGGCTTTCTATCATGCCTTATGTAACTCAGGAAAAAAAAAAAAATATTATTCCCCTGAATTGGGGGTGAGACAAGAGATGGATTTGTACAGTGACTAACTGCCTAAATACTTCAAGCCTTGCCGCTTGCCCCTCTCTTTGAAGAACAGGAAATAATAAATCAGAAGATTGGGGATTTACTTCCATTTCAAGGTGCCAATAGCCGAGCAAGTTCACTGGCTCCGTGCCTAAGCTTTTTCGTGTGCGAGGCAGGCGGAGGGAGAGGGGCCTCAGTGCTTCTTCGGGTAGCGTTGAGGGCCGTTAAGTCTGGCGATACAAAAGGAAAGGGGATATTCCTCATCGAAGTCACTTATTTTGGGCAGGTCAGTGGACCATTGAGAAAAGCAGAAAATTAGAGCCTCACATCTCCAGGCCCGTTAGGTGACTCCCCCTTGGTGACTCCCCCGTTAGGTGACTCCATCAGAATGGCATGTTTTTAGATTACCTGGGTGTCTGGGGAAACATCTCTGGCATTACGCTGGATGTTGCCACCACAGGCAGTAACGTGAGGACGCTCGGGAGGGGCTCCTTGGGGTGCTCTCTAGGATGAACTCCAACAGCGTTTGCATTCCATCAGTTTGTAAGTGAAATTCCATATTTCCTCGATTAGAAATCCACCTCCAGGCCTCACCCCCACCTGCAGCCTCTTGCTGGGCTGCCCGTTGGACTCAGAACAATTACAGAGGCCCCTCCGATGACAAGTCCTATTGGCTGAGCACCAGTGGGTGATTAAGGCCACTAAACACAAAGGGAAAAGGTGGGTAAGGAGCCCCGATTAGTGAAATGACCTGACCAAGCTCCCAGAGGTTCAGCAGAAAGGAGGAATCTTTCTGTGTTTATAGGCCAGGGTCGACCCTGTCCCCAGCGGGCTATCAACACACCTTGTCCCATTCTGAGGGCCACGGATTTGTTGGGTCAGGGGTGTGGGCAGAGTTATGTAAACGAATAGGGCAGTCACCCTTTCTCTGGTGGCAGGAAAGCGTGGCATGGCCGTGAACTTGTAGGTCCTGGTTTTATGATTGCCAGTCTAGAGTGATTTTGAGCCAAGGCTCTGTGGCCCGGGATGCCCTTCTGCTCCATCCTTGGGCCCTTTGCCCGGAGCTGCTTGCGCCTCTGCACATCATTTTTCTGGGAGTCTCCAGAAGCCCCTGCTTAACTCAGGGATGCGTCCGGTCCTGACTCCCGTTTTGCGTCCTCAGCTGCTGGTCTGTTCCCCACAATGGCTTTTCGATCTTTGTGTTTCACAACCAGCTCCCCCAACACCGGCTGGATTTTCCTATTCATTGGTTGGGACTCGGCTTTTGCCCCTTCTCTCCTGACTTTGCACGCCCGCTCTGTCTTAACCCACTTGCAGATCTGGGCAAGAGAGGCTTCCCCTGATAGATCCTGCCCAGGACTCGCATCAGCAGGGCTACGTACTTGACCTTCCCACTTGGAGAGCAGTGGTTAAAGAGTTCAGGCTGGAAAGTGAAATCTCTCAGGCCACATTTGCCACTTACTGACACACGAGCTAGTCAGTAACTAGTACTACTTAACGAAACTAGTAAACTAGTTAACTAAACTAGTACTGCCTCACACCACAACTGGGGCCTGAGGCAAAGGGAAAAAGACACCAGTACTGATCCTGTCTTTATTAAAATGTTGAGGTTTTGTTCACTGTGAATTTTTTTGCATTATTTCTGATTTTTAAAAATCTGATTACTGCGGTTTTGTTTCTTGCGGTGGGGTTGGGGGAGGAGAGATGTCCTTTAATTTCACACCCAAAGCAAATACCTCAGTCGCCATACCTCATTCTGGCCCGGCACTGAATCTCACTTTCTTCATCTCTAACATGGGGATCTTAATGGTGTCTACCTATTTTTATTTATTTATTTTTTTAATAATCGCAGGTTTAAAAAAAGTAATTTTATAGTTGACCCTTAAGCAACATGGGTTTGAACTGTGTAGACCCACTTAACGTGGATTTTTTTTCCAGTAAATACAGTACAGTCCTATAGATGGAGTTTCCTTATTATTTTCTTAATAATGTTTTCTTCTCTCCAGCTTACTTTACTGTAAGAATACGGTATATAATACATATAACACATAACATGTGTTAATCGATGGTTTATGTCATTGGTAAGGCTTTTGGGCAATAGTAGGCTGTGTAGTTGAGTTTTGGGAGAGTCACAAGTTATATGTAGATTTAAATTTTTTTAGTTAGTGTTTATTTTTGAGAGAGAGAGAGAGAGCATGAATTGGGGAGGGGCAGAGGAAGAGGGAGACACAGAATTTGAAGTAGGCTCTAGGCTCTGAGTTGTCAGCACAGAGCCCAACGTGAGACTCAAACTCACGAACGTGAGGTAATGACCTGAGCTGAAGTCTGACACTTAACTGACTGAGCCACCCGGGCGCCCCATGTGTGGATTTTTAACTGCACTGGTGGGATCGGTGCTTCTAACACCCCACGTTGTTCGAGGGTCAACTGTAATGGAAATTGTGTGCATCAAGTGTTAGGAAAGTACTTGACTCATGCTACGTGCTCAAAAAATAAAAAAGAAAAACATGATTTTTGTGATCATAAAAATATATGTGTTTTATTATTATTATTTGTTAATATGCTATCATTTCTCAGAATGTTATTCAAGTCCTGTAAATTCCTTGAGGAAAGACTTTGGGTTGTTGTCTTTATCTTTCTGCGGCAGTGAAGTGTCTTACACACCAAAGTTTCTCCAGCAAAGCTGTTGTCTGTTAAATACGGAATTGGAGCAGATTATACGTAATATCTATTCTTTCCACCGGTCCCTTGAAATCCGTATGTGATCTTCAACATCACCCAGCTGATAACAAATTATGCATTATATCACTGTTCCCCATTCTAGAACTTTTCCCTGCATAGGACCACTTTCAGCAGCCACTGCTGCTTCTCCCTGCCTTTCGGTTTTATCACCACCACACGTACATGGTGACCTCTGCGTCTGGGAAGCAGTTCCAGCTCCGAGATTCTGCAATCCACTGTGCTGGCAGCATTCCACAGACTCGTCTTAGGAAACGATAATTGATTACTCAGGAGGGAAAACTCCATCTCAACACCAGCTGGCAGCCAGACCTTGCTCTAGAGCCCCTGAATTAGTCTCCGGCAAGATCCTCAGCAGAGGCAGCATGCATGTGAACAGGGCTGACACTATCTTAAAGTCCAAAATGTCCCTATACATGCACTCAAGTTTGGCATTCGTAAAGGCTCAGGATAGAGCATCTTCCAGTGGCTACCCCAGGGTGCCCCAACAGTATACAGTTTTTGAACAGGCAGTGTGTGTTTCCTTCCCAAATCACTTGACCAAATAAGCTAGGTAGCAACAACTTGGGAATGCAGCAACCTCAGGCTGGTAGCAGAAAGGGCAGGAGAGTCCACTTCGAGAAGCAGTGACGTGGAGGTGAACATTAGTTTCGGGACATGTGGACATGCTTGTTCTCGGAGCTGAGTTGACTGTGACCTACTGGGTCCATTAAGGCTGCCATCCCAATTGCCAGGATGTTAAAAGTAAAACAAAAATGTTGACTATTTGCCCAAACTCTTCAAGTGAAAAGGAGTATTAAGTTTTAAACACGAATGTGATTTCTGTTCTCAGAAGTGCTTTCTGGATGCCAAAAACCTATGGTGGTGCTTTTGTTGAATAAAATTCTAGAGAGCCCTTCTACCTACCATCTACCCAGGCGGCACACTGACCCACATGAGCTCATGCCTGGGTACTGGAGCACACCCAAAGTCATGAGACGCTGAGAGCTCACCCCGCACATGACACCATCACTTCATCAAATGAAGGGTAAGATGGAGAACAAAATAGGAGACTTCTCAACAAAACTAATTTATGAATATCTTAAATTCTTTAAAACTCAGGGTAATAAACTTTATCCCTAGTATCTGGTGTTTTGGTATTTGTTATATATTTGTGATTGTCTCAGTTTTTAATAAAGTTGCAAGTCAAGAAGGCTGATATTCCCAGCTTTGTTGACCTTATCTTCAGAGCAGTAGCACAAAGAACTCACCTTCAGGTGCCTTATAAATAGATGTGCGTTCTCTCTCCTTGGTCATGATTACTGTCAAGGTTGCGTGTGGTTTCTATTTTGGGCCCTAATGGCAGAAAAGCCGCTTCTGCAGCCAAGAAGCAGCATTGTAGGATGCCAATAAATTCTGGGGAAAATTACATTTTAAAAAGGAAAACTTTGACATACATCTGGCAATAGAATGATCCTGAACATATGGCAGCCTGGTAGGTAGGAAGCCATTGGAACATGGTAAGTCGAGCTGAGCGCTGCCCCCATCCTGTTCTGGGGTGCATTTGGGAAAGGTCCTGTGGCGAGGACCACATCTCTTCCAACCTGATGTGGTGCATTCACAGGGGAGGGGAGCTGGATGTAAACCCGTGTTTGTGTGTATGACCTTCTGCTGGCAACCTCTGATTGACTCCTTAGAGCTATTCTTAGTGGTGCCAGTGGGCAAGAAGTAGACTGTGCTGTGGAAGTCGGGTATGTCATCACAACTCGGCCGATAAAGAAGACACTGGGACCCTAGAGAAACCCAGGGTCTCAACACCATGGCATCCTGGTGTGGGGAGACAACAGATGTCCAAAGCCAAGTCCTTCTGGTGGATGAGGCATGCTGTCTCCATGGTCCAGGTCCTGCTTGAACAATTCCACTAACAGGGAGCCCGGCATTCCTTAAGGAATGACTTGATGGATCATTCTTGTAAGGCCAGGGAAAAGCTGGGCTTTCGTCAGAGGAAGGGGGAAAAGATACAGCTTTCACTGTGAATTCATGAGTTTGTGCCCAAGATCTTCAGAGCGGCGTCCCCTCCCCGCCACCACTGGATCTTCTGCCTTCAGCCATGCTGCTTTGTGCTCCTTCAGGTCTCCTGAACCCAGTCGTCAGGGCCACATCGCACACTACAATGTCAGAATGACAGTTCCCCGAAATATTGGCACTACGGCCCCCATTCTTCCAGCAGGGACATTAAGGCTCCATGCGCGTGCTTCCTGAGCAAGATCACACAGGTGATAAGCATTACAGTCCAAACACAAGTCCAGATCCAACGTGCGTCCAGAAACCGCTTGTTGCAACAACACGTTGGCGGTCTCAAAAATGTCCTCTAATTTTCTGTCCCGTGGATCACAGATGAAATTGTAAAGGCAGGTTGCTTCATAACCCCTGATCCTTGAACTTGCTCTGGATGGAGCAGGAGCCACTATCAGTTTCAGAAACTCAGGGTACGGTCCTGCATTCTCATCTGGTTAGGTAATTGAGCACAAGGCATAACTGCTCGCTGCCAGATACCTACCCTCCTCACTCCACGTATTCACAGATACTCGTGTGTGTTCTCATGCCTTGCAATACATGTGTACATTTCCCCCCACCTCCATATACAGGCACGCGCTCTCGTACTTTGAGCCAGATTCTTACATGCCTGCTTTAGAGCAGTGGTTTTCATAACTGTGACCAAGGGACTTGGGAAAAGAAAGATTTGACAAATCAAGGGTGAGTTCCAGAAATCAACATTTTTAAACCAAGCATTCACATAACTCTGATTTAGGTCATCTGTGCACCATTCCTCGGCAAATGCTGTCTTGGCTGCGAGAGCCTTAGAGTTAAGAAGAGATGCCGCACACATTTTTATCTGCCCGACACAAGTCACAAGGCTGGGTCCGGGGCAGATAGTATATGGTGAGTGAATTGAATGAACGACCCCATCACTCACCTTCTCATTCACTCGGAGACATTATCTCAAGAGATGCAAGAGGTCAAACTTTCAGGAGGTACTGAAGTCCCACTTGGCCCTCTGGGGTCCAGTTGTGTGGACTACCCTTTGTGAAGAAGTTTTGAAAGTCCATGAGGACCCCCTTTTTAGTTGTTCCCTTCTTTTAAGCAGCTTCTATTCTTAAATAGCCAGCATGGGGTTACTTCTGCAGTATCTGGAGGTTTTCCTTTCTTCTCTATGGTGTTCACTCCAGCTTAAGGATCTCCTAGTCCTTAACCTAGGAGATCAAAGACACTGAGGGAAATCTCTATCACCCCACCTGACTGAACAGAAGGGCTTTTCTCCTGTTCCTTCCTTTTCCCCTAAGTCTCCATGTCATTCCTTCATTGACAATGACCCTTGCTTATTTTTGCTTGTTTAGATCAGCTCCAACACACATCTTGTAATCACTAGTCCACTGTTTCAGCCCACCTCGTACATTGTTTCATGCCTACCCAGCAGTGGAATTCTCAGTGACCCTTCCCTGAGGGTGGGTCATCCACATGGTCCCATAAGTATCTCAGCAAGTCTTGAGGAGCACCACTGATGACCTACGGCCAGCCGGACACTCTGAGAACAAGCTAAGCTAAATGAATGCCATCCTGCACTTACACAGGATTTGGTAAAACCTTTTGCTGAACTCACGATTCCTTATGTTTATGGCATTTTCCTGGTCTGCCAGTCTGGCAATAGCACCAAACAAGGGAATGTCATCGTTGGGGTGTCAAAGGATGGTGTCGTCTCGGGGACTTCATTCTGGTTCCTCTTTTACTAAGCGCTCACAAGTCTTCATTTCTCTTGTCCATGGGCAAATTCTTCTGATAAGCTATAGCATGCCTCTGGTCCGTGGTTGAGGAGTCTGCTTTCTCTCTTTTCTTATAAATTCAGATTCCATTTGCTTGTCTTCAGTCCTCTGGAAGGCCTCCTATTCTCCACTGGAGATGACCACCTTGCTGACTTCCAAAATGAACGGTGGCATTTAGATGGAATAGATTTTGTGAGCACATCAATATTTTGCTACCTTGCCTAGATTTTCACATCTCATTATGAACTGCCACATGTGAGCTGGGAAGCCCCCAGATGACAGAGTGCCTGGCTGTATCTCTAAGCAAGCGCATTGTCTCCTCTTGGTTTGGTAGCCACATCACCTATGCTGGAAGCTGTTCCTAGAGCAAGAGGGAAGTAGGAGTGGGAAGCAATATGGTGTTTGCTGATAAAGCCCAGGGAAATATCAGACTGATTTAGAGAGTGGGCAGAGAGCTTTGCCTATGTATTTGTGGTGCTTTAAGAAATGTATCCCTATCTGGGGCGCCTGGGTGGCTCAGTGGGTTAAGCGTCCGACTTCGGCTCGGGTCATGATCTCGCGATTTGTGGGTTTGAACCCCGCATCGGGCTCTCGCTGACAGCTCGGAGGTGGAGCCTGCTTCGGATTCTGTGTCTCCCTCTCTCTCTGCCCCTCTCCCACTTGTGCTCTGTCTCTATCAAAAATAAATAAAATGTAAAAAAAAAAAACTTTTTTTAAGAAATATATCCCTATCTGTAGGCATTCATCCTTACTTGGATGATGATAAGACATCCATTAGTCTAATTTCTAAGCAATATAGAGAATGACACTACAGAATGGAAGGAGAAGGGAATAGGTATATTGGAAAGGATATAAGTGATAGAAATGGGTATTTGGAATTAAAAGTGGACATTTGGCCCAGAAGATAATTCAAGTCAAAAGAGCTAGTTACCTAGCGTAAATATCGTATGATTCTATTAGCCCAAACAGAATGGATTTCTAGCAAACACATCCAGCAAGTTTCTATGCATATGCTTAAGACATTTCTGGAAGCACACAGAAGAAAATAGTAATTAGGGTTATCTTTGGTTAGAGAGACCAGGGATAGGAGAGTGCTTTTAAACTTTATTTTATACAAATTGCTGCTTTTTGAAGTTTTTACCTTAAAAAAAAAAAAACCTAGTCATCTACCTCCACGTGTTTACTTTTATTGCGTAAGTTGAAAAACAAATGATGATTATTGCACTTAGGGAAAGTAAAACCCTGAGGGATTTTTCCCTGAGCAGCTTCTTCCTGGGGTACTTGCTTTTTATCCTGGAGGTTCTGGAAATCCAGAGAGGATTTTTTTATGCCATCCAAACCTACTGCTCTGGAGGGAGGACCAAGCCACTATGAGGCTGGCTTTCTCATGCTGATTTCCAAATCCACAGGGTTTCACTGAATTCCTTTTCTGCCTGGAATTAGCTCCCCTTGGTGCAACCACAGTCCGGACAGACACAATGCTTAGTTTTCCCAGGCATGAGTTACCTCCTTCCCTCCTGGTCCTGGAGGAAGTTGGGAAGCGTGTATTCAACCGCAGGGCTCTGAGCCTCAGGCAAGTCCTCCTATGAATTGGAGGTAAGGTTAATTCAACGGTTGGCATTCCTCCTTTCTGTCCATCTTCCAGCCTGGAATCTTGATCAAAGGAGGAGGAGGGCAGTGGACCCTAAACTTTATGGGCCAAACACCAATGAAGCATATTAAACATTCATTCCCAGGATCCACCTCCAGAAGGCGTGGTTCAACAAGTCTGGGGAAAGGCCCAGGAATCTGCATTTGTAACAAGCTTCCCAGGTGGTTTGGATGCAAGAAAATAAAAGAAGCATATTTAGATAGACTCAGTTACAGGACTATAGAAAAACAAAATGCGGGGCGCCTGGGTGGCTCAGTGGGTTAAGCGTCCGACTTCAGCTAAGGTCACGATCTCACGGTCTGGTCCGTGAGTTCGAGCCCCGCGTGGGGCTCTGGGCTGATGGCTCAGAGCCTGGAGCCTGCTTCCGATTCTGTGTCTCCCTCTCTCTCTTCCCCTCCCCCGTTCATGCTCTGTCTTTGTCTCAAAAATAAATAAACATTTAAAAAAATTAAAAAAAAAAAGAAAAACAAAATGCGACAAGGGAGGGATGACTGATGCTAGAATATTTGCATAACTGGGAGAAACGGGAAAAACAGGAGGGTGATGGTAGCAATGATAAGAAACATATACTAAGAAGTCAAAATAAGAAATAAATAAGAAACAAAATAATAAGTCCTTACTGCATGGAAAACACGGCTCTACGTGCTAGACATGTGTTTACTCATTTAACCCACGGCATCCCCAGGATGTCTTTATTCCCTTTCTACAGATGAAGAAACTAAGGCACAGAGAGTTTGAATAACTTGCGCAGGGTCAGCAGCTACAAACTAACAAATGTAGACTACATACCTGGGTGGTCTGTCTCCAGAATCCATGGTCTCGACCATCACTTTCTGAGACAGGGTCTGGCAAACGATATGCCCCCACCCCATCCAGTCGGCTGCCTGTTTTGTTAGGCTGGGTCGTGGCCCTTTGGCAAGAACAGTTATTGCGAGAGTTGAAGACATTAACTCTTGGTCCATAAAGCCAAAAGTATATATTATCTGGCCGTTCACAGAGAAAGTTTGCAGACAGAATGAATGTAAGGCTCCTGTTTCTCTAAGAAGTATCATAGGCTGAATCCCAAATGGCTTCACTGAGGGGGCTGTGCCAGAACTCGGGGACCCAAAAGCCGTTTCTCCTGCATCACCAGCACTCCTACTGCGTAACTGAATAACTAATAACTAACTAATGTCCCCAATGATGTACTTGGCGAAATTCAATTCCTTGAGACTGATACCATGCAACGAGGGCATGACGAAGAATTCTTCACACAACGAAAAGAGGCAAAAATATGACTGTGACCCTCATTTCGATCATATTTATTGTGTTGAAGTTATTGTAGCAATGCCTTTGGTTCACTAGTATCAGTAAGAGTAATAGGACTGCTGAGTAACTGAGGCTAAGAAAGATCTAGTAACTTCCTCAGAGTCACACAGCTGGTAAAGTGTGGTCCAGGGTGAGCCTCAGGCAGTCAGATTCCAGAAGCTGCACGCTAAAATCGCAACACAGTATAGCCTCCCTAGAAGGTCCCGGAGAACTGGTTACCATTCCTTTCCCCATTTTGCAAATAAAGAAACTGGTGGTCGGAACACTTAAAATAGTTAAGCAATGTCATGCAGCTCTTTGACCCAGCGGAGTGCAGATTTGACCCAGTCAACATTCCAGGCACTTTCCAATATTGCATCATGAAATGGCCCTCCAGGGGCAGCCCTGGTCTAGTGACCAGGCCCTAGCTCCAGTGTCTGAGATGTGTTGCGTGCCCTCGAGAGGGGTCACAGAGCATCTTGAGGAGGTCCTTCTGGCTCTGTTGTTAACAGGAGCTTTGAAGGGCCTCACTGCTCTGACTTCCCCTACAGCACAGAGCTGGTATTCAAGGGTACTGCGGTTCTCCGGCTCAGCAGCCATGTGACCTGCGTAAGGGACTTAATAT
Organism: Prionailurus bengalensis; assembly: GCF_016509475.1. Classification (NCBI taxonomy): domain Eukaryota; kingdom Metazoa; phylum Chordata; class Mammalia; order Carnivora; family Felidae; genus Prionailurus; species Prionailurus bengalensis. The sequence continues at coordinate 19,995,933 of NC_057354.1, forward strand.
CTCTGCCTCTCAATTTCTCCACCTGTGAAATGGCAACGATAATAACACCTATATTGCAGAGTTATTGAAAACATTTACTGAGATAATTCATGTAAAATACTTGGCCGTTCATAGCATGTAGTATGTGCTCAAAAAATCGCGAGTATTACTATAATTAAACAGAAAGGCCTGAGGCTGTTATTAGATTAGGTGCTATGAGGCAATAAGGAACTACAATTTAGTGAGTGTATACGATGTGCCAGGCACTACTTTAGGCTTTTCGGTTATTATCCTTTTTAATTTCTTGCAGTGATTTCTTATTATCCCATTCCATAGATGAGGGAACAAAGCCGAGAGAGAAGTTCCTTGCTCTAAGTCACATAGAGGTGTTGGAATCTGAACTTGGGTCTGTTTAATTCCAGAGTTTACATTCCTACGCACAGTGCTATGCCAACTCTCCCCCAATTCCTACCTTTTTCTAGAATGTCAGAATGTAGAGCAGTGGCTCCTAAAACAAGTTCTCCTATAAGGGAAAGTTGTGAGATTTATGCCAAACTTTATTAGACTTTTATATTAAGAAGAAGCTGTGTTCAGTGAAAGCCTATTTGTTAAAAATGAGCTTGAATAATAATATAATAAATGAAATAAAAAATCATGTCTCCCGCTGTCAAGCCAACGATGGATCATGATGCGTTGGATGGGTACAAATGACTCCGTAGTCGTGATCCAGGAAAAGATTTGGAGGCAATTTTGCCTCTTAAGAAAGTATTGTACGACGCTCACTTACAGAGGATTTATGAGAAATGAAATGGAAACTCTTTCAAGATTTTATTAAGAGATATAGTCTTCCTGCATAACTTCTTTCCCTCCTGGACATTTATGAATGTTTGGCTGGAAGGGTGGTCTGGGAGCCGGGTTTTGATATATGTGGTTCCTACGAGGAGGTGCCAAGGGAGACATTTTTCCATCAAAAGCCATATGCATGCAGGATCTTGGAAAGTCTTCCAGCAACAGCGGACAGTGGCCATAAAAATGATCTAGGGAAAAAAACATGCCAGCCAGTACCAGTCACTGCGGATGCTGGAAGGACCAGAGGCCAAATGTGTAAATACCTTCAGAACTTTGTATGGAAAACAATAAGGGTTTAATTTGTCTTTGTACCAGACTCAGAGTTTTTTAGGACACAGCCACAGCTAGAGAATGGCTAGCGAAGTGATTTGTTAACTCGGCCTCCAAGTGCACGGTTGAAGCCCACAAGAGACAGGAAATGAGAAAGGTGTATGACTTCGTGGCCCCACCCCACGGGGGCCACTCCTTTGCTTCAGAAACGGACTGAGCTTCCCACAGCACCATAGACGGGACCATTTCATGGTGTCACCAGGGCAGTCTCATGCCTCTCAGTGTGTCTTCTTAGTGTGTGTGGCTGAACACTAATCGTGAAGGCAGGAACAGAAATTTGCCAGGGAATATATTTAGCAAGCAAGCACACCACACACACACACACACACACACACACACACACACCCCACCACCACCACCACCACCACCACCACCATCAACAACAACAACAACAACAACAACAGAGAAAAACTAAACTTTTGCATTTCTGTCCCTTACCTTTCTCTCCAAATTAATCTTGGACTATATTCTCCTTTGATGGCTGAATCGGTACCCACGGATCATTCTTGGTTCCTTGATGCTTCTATTTGCCACAGGACTTCACACAAGCCGTTGCCACTGTTTGGAAGAAAATTCGATTGGCTTTCCCCATGCCTGTCCAACTTCTACTTACCCTTCAGACATCAGTTCAAATGGCACCTTCTCAGGAAATCTGTGATACCTGCCTGCCTTCTCCCAGATTAGACTACACTACTTGTCATCCACACCCATAGCTTTGTAGCCCTGACACGTTTGGCACTTATGATAGATATGCTTGTAGTTATTTGTGTGATAATTATTTGATTAATATTTGGGGAGCCTACAGGACTACCAGCTTCCAAGGAAAAGAACTGCTCTGCTTCCCTTCTCCGTTTTATTTTTAGAGCCTTTGCCCGAACCTGGCACATAGTAAGCACCTAATAATTATTTGTTAACTAAGTGGCTAAATGTGGTATTGTGATTCATAATAAGAAATATGTATTTGGTCATCAGCCTCTTTCTGGCACAGAGCTAAAACTCTTGGAATTTCCTAAGTGATGAGAGCAATGAAGGTATATTTTGTTATGTGAACGAGGTGACTTTTGGAAAGCCCCTAAGGATGGGGGCTGGTTGCCAGGAAAACCAACCAGGGATTAGAGGGTTAGAACTTTCAATCCCACTGCCCAACCTCCAGGGAACTTAAAGGGGCTGGAGATTGAGATTTATTGCCAATGGCCATTGACTTAATTAACCATGCCTTTGTAATGAAGCCTCCACAAAAACTCAAAGAGAGAGAGTCTGGAGAGCTTGGCGGTTGGTGAACACCTGGAGGTTGGGGAGAGTGGCGTCCGTGGAGAGAGAGCATGGCAGCTCCACACTCCTTCCCACATAAGCAGCTCTTGCATCTGGCTGTTCCTAAGCTGTGTCTCTTATAATAAACCACTAGTCTAGCCGGTAAAATGTTTCTCTGACTTCTGTGAGCCACTGTAGCAAATTAATCAAACCCAAGGAGGGGGCCATTGGAATCTCCAGTTTGTAGCAGGTAGGTCAGTAGCACAGGTGATAGCCTGGGACTGGTGACTGACTTCTGTAAGGGGTGGGGCAGTCCTGCAGGACTGAGCCTTCAACCCTCGGAATCTGACATTATCCCTGGGTAGATAGTATTAAAATTGAGTTGAATTATACGGCACCCAGCTGGTGTCACTGCTTTGCCTGATGGAGGTTTGGGGAGCCCCCCTCGCACCTCACAGTGAAATTGGGTGCTCAGAACACACAAGACTAAATAACAGCAATAATTGCTATGGAAGTTACTGTTTATGATTGATGGCTGCCGGTCCTTACGCTAAGCACTGTTTCTAATCCCTACACAAATCAGCATGGTAGATTTTATTACCCTCCACTTACAGGGACAGAATTGAATTTGTTGACTTCTGTAAACTGGCCACATTGTTAGTAGTGACAGACCTGGGATTTGAGCCCACATCAGCTTGATAGTACCTTACCTTTGTTCTACCATAACATGCTGCCTCCCCTTTCCTTTTTTTAGTTTAGTGAATTTGACATGTTACATTTTGTAAACTTAAGCTCTACGGTATATTATTACTTTGACACGTTTATATTGTAATACGATTGCCATTGAAGCAATATTTATCACATTACATCCTTATAGTACGACATTACTGTCTTCATTCCTGAAATGGTGCGTTAGATCCCTATGGCTTATTTACTGCTCCTTCCAAGTTTGTACCCCTAAACGTCATCAGTCTTATCCCCCCAGCCCCCAGCCCCTGGTAATTGTCACTTCACTCTGTTTTTTCACAGGCTTGACTTTTTAAGATGCCATATACAAGTGGTATCATACGGTACTTGTCTTTCTTTGTCTGACTTATGTTGCTTAGCACAGTGTGCTCCAGGTCCGTCCATATTGTCATAAATGGCAGGATATCTTTTTTTTTTTCTCATGGCTGAATAATATTCCACTGCATATGTATAGACCACATTTTTATTTATCCATTCGTCTGTTTATGGGCATTTGGGTTTCCGTATCTTTGCTATTGTGAATAATGCTGCAATAAAAGTGAGTATGCATATATCTCATTGAAATCCTGTTTTCCTTTTCTCCCGGGTATATCCCCAGAGGTGGAATTGCTGGATTGCATGCTAGATCTGTTTTTAACTTTTTGAGGAATTTCCATCTTGATTTCCATTGCGACTGGACTAATTTGCATTCCCACCAACAGTGTTGTGAGGGTTCCCTTCCCTACCATAACTCCTCATCTCTCGTCTTCTTGATGATGGCCATTCTCACAGGTGGGATGTAGTGTCTCATTGTGGTTTTTATTTAGATCTCCCCAATAATAAGTGATATTGAGCATCTTTGCATGTGCCTTCTGGCCATTTTCATGTCCTCTTTGGAAAAGTGTCCATTTAGTTCTGCCCATTTTAAAATCAGATTTGCTGTTGTTGTTGTCATTAAGTTGTGTGAGTTCTTTATATATTTTGAATATGAACCGCTTATCCAATATATGGTTTGCAAAATTTTTCTCCCATTCTGCCCGCCATTCCATTTTGTTAATTGTTTCTTTTGCTGTGCAGCAGCTTTTGAGGTTGATGTGGCCCCATTTGTTGTTTTTTTTTTACTTTTGTTGTTCGTGCTTTTGGCATCATGTCCAAAACCTCATCGCCCAGACCACTATCAGTGAGCTGCTTCTCTGTGTTTTCTTGTAGGAGTTTTATGGCATCAGATCTTCTGTTCAAGTTTTTGACCCATTGTGAATTTTTGTGAGTGGCATGAGATGGGGATCCAATTTCATTGTACTATATGTGTTTCTTCAGCTTCCTAGAGACTGTCTTCTCCCCTTTGGGTATTCTTGGCCCCCTTGTTGGAGTAGTTGACCCTTTATACTGGGATTTAATTCTTGGCTCTCTATTCTGTTCCATTGGTCTATGTGTCTACTTTTGTGCCAGCCATACTGTTTCCTTACTGTTGCTTTGGGGTATAGTTTGAAATCAGGACATGTGATACTCCCACTTTTTAAAAATTTTTCTTCAGGGTTGTTTTGGGTCTTAAGTGTCTTTTGTGGGCCCACACAAATTTTAAGACTGTTTCTTCTTCTATTTCTGTGAAGAACACCTTTGGTACTTTGAGGGGGGTTGCATTGAATCAGTATATGGCATTGAGTAATATGGATATTTTAATATTTATTCTTCTGATCCATGAATGCTGGATGTCTTTACATTTGTTTGTCTCTTCTTTGATTTCTCTCAGCAAAGTCTTGTAGTTTTTGTTGATCTTTCACGTCCTTGGTTAAATTTATCCCTAAGTATTTTTTTTGATCCTATTGTGATCGGGATAGGGTTTTTTTTTTTTTTTTAATTTCTTTTCTGGTGCTTTATCATTAATGTAAAGGAATGCTACTTATTTCTGTAAGTTGATTTTGTAAACTGCCACCTTACTGATTGGCTCATTCCACAGTTTTTTTTTAATTGACTTTTTGAGAGTTTCTATATATAAGATCATATCATCAGCAAATAGTAACAGTTTTACTTCCTTCTTCCCTATTTGAATATATTTAATTCTTCATCTTACCTAATTGTTCAGCTAGGAATTCCAGTACTATATTGGATAGGAGTGGTGAGTGAGAGTGAGCACCTTTGTCTGGTTCTTAATCTCAGAGGAAGCTCTTTCAACCTTTACTTATTGAGTATAATGTTAGTTGTAGGTTTGTCACCTACGGCCTTTATTGTGTTGAGGTATGTTCCTTCTACACCCAGTCTGTTAGGGGTTCATATCATGAAAGGATGTTGTATTGTATCAGATACTTTTTCTGCATCTATTGAAACGATTGTCATTTTTATCTTTTATTTTGTTGATGTGATGAATTACATTTATTGATTTGCACACATTGAGTCATCCTTATGCTCTAGGGATAAACCACACTTGATCATGGTGCATAATCTTTTTTGTGTGTTCTGAATTTGATTTACTAATATTTTGGTTGGAATTTTTGCACTTGTATCATCAGGGATATTGGTCTATAGTTTTCTTTTCTTGTACTATCCTTATCTGGTTTGGGTATCAAGGTAATATTAGCTTTCTGGAATGAGTTTGGGAGTGTTCCCCGTTCCTCAATGTTTTCCCTTTAATGTGCTATTTCTTACCTAGCAGGTAATGCTCTGTCAGGTGGAGGGTAAAGAGGATACTATGAACTATGAACTACAGCACAAGGACACCAAAACCCAGTTTTACATCCACACTGACCTTTTGTCTTTCCCAGCAGAAGGCCAGAGGGTTTTGTAAACTCTCTCAGGTCTAACTGGTCCCCACCGCAGGTGCCGTCTCATCACTTTACATCTATACCAGAGGATACACCTCCTCCAGGATTGTCTGCCGTCACCACTGGCCACCTTCCAGGCTCTGCTTCCTCATTACCATTGCCAAAACGATGCTTACTTTGCTCTGAAAAGGGAAATTTTGTAAAATTGGCCCTGGATTGAAGTAGGCTTGTTTAAGTTGTACTCTCCCATCTTGGCAGGGCAGCAGGAAACGCCGCCAGCCCCTGCCCCTTTCCCTAGCTCTCGTGCGTGGTCAGAGCTGGTGATGTCTCACCCACATCTCTTTAGTGGCAGCCAGTTTCTGATAATGGCAGAAAACCTGCTAGTAGTTGAAGTTGTGAAATCATCTCTCTGTATCAGAGGTGTTCAATGTAACCATCAATAAACCATCTCTCTATATCCAAGCGTGCATCAGTATGAACTGCAGGGCTGTTGAGACACGCTGGCTAGCCCCCCACCCCCCGGGGCTTTTGATTTGGTAGATATAGGTTGGACCCATGAACTTGCATTCTTAACAAGTTTGCAGGTTATGCCCACGCTATTTATCTGAAAATCATATTTTCAGAATCCATGAACCGATGGTTTTCCACCTTGGCTATCTATACATTGTAGAATCAGCTGGAGAGCTTTTAAAAGTCCTGTTGCCCACAATACACCCCAAACAAGTTAAATCCAGATCAGTGGGTCTAGAGATATCAGTGTTTGCAAAACTTCCCAGGCGATTCCAGCAAGGAGTTAATTTGCTCTCTGGAATAAGTGAGACGAGACAGGACAGACAAAGGCTCTTTAAGATATGGCTGCTCAGAAGACATCACCAAGAATCTGCCTTTCCCCATCTTTCTCTCTTTTTTAAATAAAATTGTATGTATTTAAGGTATAAAGCATGATATGATATGCATATACATTTGATATGATTACTATGATCAAACTAATGGATCTATTTTCTCACATAGTTACCTTTTTGGTGTAATGAGAACAGCTAAAATGTACTCTCAGAGCAAATTTCACTGGAAATACTCAATAGAGTATTAATAACTATAGTCGTCATGCTATCTATTAAAGCTCTAGACCTATTCATCCTAAATTATTGCAACTGTGCACCCCTTCACCAACATTTCCCCATTTGCTCCACCTCCCTACCCTGATAAACCAATGTACTACTAACTGCTTCTATGAATCTGGCTGTTTGAGATTCCTTATATAAGGGAGATCATGCAGTGTTTATCTTTGTATGTCTGACTTATTTCACTTGGCATAATGTTCTCCAGGTTTATTCATGTTGTAGCAAATGGCATATCTCCTTTTTTTTTTTTTGAAGTTTATTTATTTTTGAGGAGGAGAGAGGCAGAGAGAGAGAGGGAGAGAGAGAATCCCAAGCAGGCTCTGAGTGCTGTTAGTGTGGAACTCGATGCAGGATTTGATCCCGTGAACCGTGAGATCATGATCTGAGCCTAAATCAAGAGTCAGACGCTTAACCAACTGAGCCACCTCGGCACCCAGGCTGAATAATACACACACATACACACACACACACACACACACACACACACACACACACACACACCAAATTTCCACTACATGCCTCAGGCTAGTGATGCTGATTGTTCATCAGACTCACCCAGGAGGGCTTGTAGAAACACAGGTTGCTAGATCATCCCTCCAGAGTCTCTGATTTGGTAGGTCTGGGGTAGGACCCGAGAATGTGCATTTTTCCCCAGTTCACAGGCGCTGCTGTTGCTCCTAGCTTGAGCACTACATTTGGATCAGCACCGCATGAGGAGAAACAGAGTCAGAATGGAGGAAATACTCCTGGCTTCTCTCACTTCCATTCACTGTCTTGTCGCCGGTGAAGAAGTCATGACTTTGTGGTGAATGGTGCAGAGAGAAAGAACTTATCGATACCTATGGCTTAGCTCTTCTGGGATTTTTCTTTCAAGCTGGCCCATGCTGGTTTGGCATTCTGGACCCAGAAGCACACCTGGGTCAGAGGCCAAGCCCAGCTTTGAAAGTATATATGGAGGTCCTTTCTACACCTAAGAGAGACAAAGCCATGATTCTAACAAGAATCATGCTCACCGAAACCCTCCAGGGATTGATCCTAAACTCTAGGTTTCGAATTCATCTGGAGTTTATTAAGGGACCCAACGGGCCATCCATAGATCCAGTTCAGTGCTGTGAGCAATAAGGATAATTTTAAAACATATCATTCAGCTTCTTTTCAGCTTCTTGTGTCTTTTTCTTAATTGGTTACTAACTTGGGGAGAGGTGAAAGGTGTAATTAATTTTCAGTACTCAAATCCCATTAGCAACTTAAAATTAACTTAAAAATTTTGAGTTCTGTCACATCTAAAAATCTCTTTATGAGATCCTTGCAGTGGATTGATAGTTTGGCTGGAGATACAAACCTATGGGGGAAGGGGGTTCTTCTCTTATAATTGTTAGGTTATTAGGACCAGAGTTAGAGAATTTGCAAGACTTTTAAAATTTTTTGTAGATCCGAGGTACTCCGGATATTGGAAGTCCCACTCCCGTCATATGGAACACAATACAAAGAACCATCCTATAATGGTATAATATTTTATTTTGCATGTGTTTATTTAATCTCTCATTTTTTATTTTTATGTATTTTAGTCTCTGTCTCTCTACGTATACACAGTATGCATGGATATAATATCTCTATTATATCACACACATTGTGTATTATATATAATATTATATATGGTATAATATGTAATACACTTCTTTATGCGTATCATGTATAGCTACAGATAAAATGTGTATATCTAGAATAAAGTTCCCTTCCATAAAACACTTTAATGGAGCTTAAAATTCACAGGCCCTAGACCCTATGTCTTAATGTCTAAAGGATAAAATAGCCCTAAACATCCAGTATTGGTGATGAGAAGTTTGAGGTCAGTTTAATTCTCACTCCTTTATATGAGTCTTTTGTACACCTTGGGAGCTTTTTGGATCTCCTCTTTATTCTTAATGCTTGAAATCTCCTAATAAGCCACCGAGGTTTGGACAATCCTTTCCTTTTACACTGGACTCTTAATATATCATTTCAGTATGAATGCTTATGACCTTTATTTCTCTGGGAAATTCTCATAGATTAAAACTTTGATATTTTTACTCCTAGTTTCTTTTTTTCTGGAACTTTAAATATGGGGCAGAATTATATTAATAGCTGCATGACAGTCCATTAAATAGATAGGCCATGGCCCTAATGTAATAAACTTAGACTGCTATAAGTAACATCTCTGCATATTGTTCTTTTGAATTATTTCCTCAGGAATAATATTTATTAGGTCAAAGATTTGGAAGCTTTTATGTAGACTTGCCTGAGACCTTTGGTATGAGACGCCCCCTTTGAACAGTGTCTTACAAAGTGAAGAAGTGAGTCTGGGGCCAGTGGCCGATCGTGGATGGAATTCAGGCCACAAAGACACAGCCCCAGAGGCTGTTCTGGAAAGGCAGACATGCTCTGGTCAGGGCAGTTAATGTGCACCACAGACACCTGTGAGGTTAACCTTTCTCTTCCCTCCTGTACCTATCTGGCGGGTGATGTATCTGATTCAATGCCTGATCCAGGCTCTGGGGACCTTATGTGAAACACTTTGCCATGTTATACAGTGTCTACTGGCTTTAATGGGAAGAAAGTATTTATAAGACCATTGACTGTGTTGTGCCAGCCGCTCCCAGATTCCCTGATCCATGAGGAATCTGTGGACAGCTGTGCCTTTGGAGCTGGGAAGACCCCACAGGTCCCCTCCCAGCTCATTCCACTGCCTGGACTCGTAGAGCCACAGCGCTGGCTTACGGCCAGCATATCCCTGGCTGTGGGATAGTGTAGGGCTACCAGTTTTGTTTGTCTTAATAAGGAAAGAGACAAATCACAGGGCTTATTTTGTAAGCTACAAAGGATTATTCAGTGCAAAAGCAAATGGCATTTTCTTAATGAAGAGTCAGGGTGAGCTAGGGGTCTCCATGACTTATGTAAAATGTTGCTGTGTCCTTTGTTTGCTCCAGGTGAGCAAGCTTGGGGTGTGAGTAAGGTATAAATATACACTGGCTGCAGTGACACCCACCTACTAAATGCCTACCTCCTTGCCTGGTTTTGTCATACTTCAACGACATCAAAACACAGGCACAAGTTCCTAATGGCTTCCCATTCAGCTCTGTCCCAAGGTTGACGTCACTGCCAGAGATAATCTCTGTTACAAGACTTTGGGCAGATTTTCCAGGCTCAGTAGTTTTGGATCATTTAATCATCTGCTCAGCAGTTTTTTAATGTGTCCATATTATGGTGGCTGGAGGATAGAATCAGAAATATTTTTGCCTTCATTGTATCATACTTAGCTGTGTGATCTTGAACTATTCATCTAGCATTCCTTAGCCTCAGTCCCTGCATCTATGAAATTCTTATGGTGCTTGACTTGTAGTTTTCATCTAACTGACCATCAAGAGAACCAGACTCACAGATCACCCAGACGTGGGAATAACTGGAAATATAAAAGAAATATTATTAATACAGCAAGAGCTATAATGCAAAAAAACAAAAAATGGACAACATACATGAACAGGTGAGGCATTTCACAGAATGAAGGATCCTTCCATGCCAGAAATCAAAAACTTGGGTGCAGAGATGAAGAATGGCTTTAATGAGTTTATTAGTGCACTTGACACAGCCAAGGAAAGAGGCAGTGAACTGGAATACAGGTCAATAGAAATTATAAAAATAAAACTGGATGTAAATTAAAAGGGACATCGTAAATGGCTGTTGAACAGTTTATCCAAATTAAAGCACAAAGAGAAATGAGTGAAGAAAAGAAGGAGAAGGAGAATGGGGTTGGGGGGGGGGGAGAGAAGGGGATGAGAAAGAGAGGGAGGAGGAGGCAGGGGAGGAGGAGAGGAATAGATTATCCAAAAAGTGTGGGAAAATATCTTATTGTCTAACATATATGTAATTGATGAAGTTAGAATCACAGCAGAAGACACTAATCCAGAAATCCAAGATGCCCAGAGAACACCAAACAGAAGAAGTTAGGGAACCCATATATATGTAGTATGCCTACTCACGCACACACACACGCACACACACGCACACGCACACACACACGCTTACACCCTTAAACCATTATTAGTCAAAATTTTGAAATTCAAAGATAAAGAGAAAATCAAAACCAAAGGCTCTGTTACATATGGAAGAACGGATCTAAGAATTATCATCAGAGATTCTGCAGCAAAAAGAAATCAATGACATCCATAAAGGACTGTAGGAAAAACAAAACAAAACCCATCCACTGCCAATCTAGAGCAATACACTCAGTTCTTTCCCCCCAAAATTCAATAGTAAATGGAAAACAAAGACTTTTTCAGACAGACAAAAATTGATAGAATCCATTATCGGCAAAACTGCACTGATAGATGCTAAGAGGTTCGTCATGGAGAAGAAATATTATACTAACCAGAAACTTGGATTTGCACAAAAAAAGCATAATTGGCTGTCTACAGTAAAAGAATGGAAAGGACAAGTTTGGAGTATAGTTTTGTAATGATTATGAAGAAAACTGAAGGAAATTCTTCGCAGCCTTGTGGTAGGCAGTGATTTCTTAGTGGGACACAAAAATCACAAAGTAAAAAAAAATTTTGTTTCAGTTGATAAAACGGACTTCATCAAAATGAAAGTCTTTTGCTCATTTTGGTTAACGAAATGAGATCAACCGCTCTCTGGGAGGCCACATTGGAGAATACATATTTAATAAAAGATATTCATACTATATCAAGGACTCTCAAAACTCAGTAATAAGGAAAAACACCCAATTAAAATGTACATCAAAAAAAATTTTTTTTAACATTTATTTTTGAGAGACAGAGAGAGGCAGAGCGTGAGCAGGGGAGGAGCAGAGAGAAAGGGAGATACAGAATCCGAAGCAGGCTCCAGGCTCTGAGCTGTCAGCACAGAGCCTGACACGGGGCTTGAACTCACAAACCATGAGATCACGACCTGAGCTGACATCAGACGCTTAACCAACTGAGCCACCCAGGCACCCCAGGATACACCTAAATTTAAAAAAATGTCTCCTTTCCAAGCTCTTTGGGATTTTTGTTGGTTATCTTCTTGTTTTAATTGATTTCTAGGGTAATTCCTATAGTCAGAGAACATACTTAATGTGACTTCAGTGCTTGGGAATTTATTGGCACTTTATGATACAGCATCTGGTCCATTTTGGTGAATGTTCCATTTGCACTTCCTGTAAGTGTGTGTGCATTTATTGGATGCACAACAACAAAATCAGCCAAGATCTGTGTAGCTAGTAGTTACTTCACTGGTAACCTCAGACCCCAAACCTTGGAATCCCAAACCTTCATCTTGGTGATTGACACTACACTCTTCATCCACCTGATTTCTTCACAATGGATACCAGCTTTAGTAGGGCTGCTTCAGATGAAGTTCAAAATTCAAGGGTGATTCTGTGTTTCTTTGGTGTTCTGTACCCTTTTTCCCATTCCCATCTCCCTTCCTACCTCAGAGCAAGATCCTATGATACTGAAGTTCTTCTGCATCCAGTATGTCACAGAGAATGAACATGTGATAAAGTAATTACCCCCGGTGTGTCCAGCAAAGACATTCACATCTAAAGAGAGTGCATAGAAATGGCCATGCTTCCCCTCAAGAGATACCTCACTTAAAGATAGTAGCATGGTTGGCTTTGACCTAAACTCACATCTCAGCTGCACAATATGCAGTGTGTCGTGTAACAGTTTACTCAATCATCCTGTGATTCAGTGTTTTCCCCTGTAAAATGGAGATAATAATCCAACCTGAATTACAGGATCAGGGTGAGGATCTTATGAGGTAACACATACAGTACATCTATAGAGATAGATGAAGCAGGAATACTTATAATGGGCTCTGCTTAAAGTCAGGAGAGCTGGCATGAGATCTCAAGTGGATTTTGTTGGCCCAGGATGTTGGCTGAGCTTGTGGATTGATGTGTCTACCAGGAGGGACTAGGAGCCATCTCGTGTGGCATTATGGAAACCAGAGGAAAAAGACCTCCCTCCCTATCCCCCTGCCATCCCACGTCCCCCTCCCGAAAAAGGAACACACGGTATTTCCTCTTTGCTTGGGGTTGATAACTCATAAGTGCCAGGCCAATTGCAAAACTTACACAGTGATATTGGGAGATGGAGCCAGTGGCAGAGGATATATCCCCCTCTCCCCACAATAGGAGGTATTTCTCCATCCCCTAATCGAGGAGGTATTTCCCCATCCCCTAATGTGAGACTATCTAGAAAAAAGGAGACTTTTTTAATGAATAGAGACAAAGAAGAGATAATCGCAGAACCAAGATCTCCATGGAGTTGATCAGTCCCCAGTGACCGATGATTTAATTAATTATGCCTACGTAATGAGGCACCCATAAAAACCCAAGAGGCCAGGGTTTGGAGACTTTCTGGGCTGTTTAAACACGTGGAGATGTGGGGAAAGTGGTGCCCCTGGAGGGGGTATGGAAGCTCTGTGCCCCTTCCCTAGACCTTGCCCTATGCAACTCTTCCATCTGGCTGTTCCTGAGTTACATCCTGATAGACCAATGATCTGGTAACTAAAATGTTTCTCTGAGTTCTGTGAGCCACTCTAGCAATTTAATCAGACTTGAGGAGGAAGTCTTGGGACTTTCTGATTTATAGCCAGTTGGTCAGAGGCACAGGTGACAACCTTGGATTGCAAATGGCATCTGAAGTGGAGGGAGTGGCATTCCTCTGGGAGGTGACCCTTAACCGGTGGCCCTTGATGCTATTTGCCAGGAAAGTAGTGTCAGAATTGAGTTGGATTCTGGGATATCCGGCTGGTGTCTGGAGAAGTGTTTGTCGGTGAGGGACCTCCCTCCATGTTGGAATTGGTCCCAGAATACACAAGACCGTAAAACTTGGTCATTTAGCCTATTCCTAGGGGTCAGGGGCATCTCTCAAGAGAGCTCCGTGTAGCAATCTCGTAGCACATAGAGTCTCCAATCCATCTCCCCTGACTTCATTACTACCTCTTTTCTAACTTTGCTTCTATGAGTCCTCCTCCAGATCCAACAAGCTGCTCTCTTGATTCAGCCGAAATCCAGTGAAGTAGTTTGAATTTATTGCCTAATTTTCTTAAGCGAGATTAATGGATTATTCATCGTTGGTAACTCCTATGTACACAGCTACTGAGATAAAGCAGGTGGGGGGTATGGGTATGTGGGTGCATGCATGTATACATGCAGGAATCTGATAACATTCTTCCAAGGTTACATGCTAAAACCAAGGTCTGGTTTTTCCCCTTGCCCTCAACAAAGCATCAGGTTTCCTTTCTTTGCCAACCAGCGATCACATTTCCTGGTGAAAGATAAGACTCAGGTTCCATTACAGTAGGGAAATCGGTAGCACGTGCTAAAATTTGGATGTTTCCATTTCAGTAGAACTAATGATTTTCAGGTGCTAATCGACAAAACCTTGAGAAAGCCCTTCACCTTCCCTGCCAGAGACAGGAAGGCATAAGTTTGTATCTCAGGCATTTGTAGGGAGAAGGTTGAGTCTTCAAGCCTGTAAGATGTGGTTTGAGGGACGTGGGTGGTGCTTGGAAAAAGAACACTGCTGAAATTGAGTAATCTGAATTTTCAGTATGCAGTTGATTAACTGTGCCCCATTGAGCACGCCCTTTATAACTAGGATGACCATATAATTTATCTTCCTAACCATGGCACTTTTGAGAATAAAGGGGGAATCTATTAATAACTGCACCAGGAAAAATGGGCATAAAATCATGACTGCCCTTGACCACCTAGTATGTATGTGGGCCCTATATGTAACTTCCTACCACCCTGCCCATACCCTCCTGCCCCACAAGCACCTGGCTTAAATTGTAAAGCCAGGAAATCTAAACCAATACAGATTTGGTAAAGCTGTCTGAGAACTAGGTATTCTGGACAAGGGTAGCAGACCAGTTTTAATACCAGGATGTTAATAGCTCACATTTGCCCGTGACCTTTCAGAGTAAAGTTAGGCACCCAGAGTGGTCACATTTCCTCTGAGGCATTTGGAATGTTGGCAGCCAGACCCAAGTGATTTGTATGTGTCATTTGCATGCTCTTTGGTGGGTGAAAGGGGGGGTTGGTGTTGAGCAGAGGAATGTAGGAGACCATCAGAAATTTCCTGGGCTTTGCTGGAAATGGAAGGCCCCACTTGAGATTGTGCAGCCCAAAGCCACATTTGAGGCATGCCGCACAAGGTGGTTCCCCAAGGGACCAGGAGTCTTGCGTTACCGAGTTCAGCAGCCAGGCCAGGAAAATCAGTACCCTACTGCTAAAGGTTAGGAGTTTATTCAACTGAAAATTTAAAAAAATAAATAAAGGTTTGGCTTTTTCTGTAGGCCTCCAAGGTGACTGGGGACAGGCTCCACCCTTCGGGCTTCTGCTTTTATAGTGTTTTAGCTTTGGGAATGTGCATGAGCCAGAAACACAAAGCCACTGGATGCAAAGACTTTGAGAAAATCACAGACTCTTGGAGGCTGGGCCTTAACATCACCTCATTTAACCCCTTTAATTTACAGATGAGGAAGCTGAGGCCCCAGGTAGAGTGTCCAGGATCCCCTGTCTGTTAGTATGACATTCTAGGTAGCGAGGGATTCTGGATCTCAGGGATGTTCTCTGATAACACACTTGAGGCAACATCAGGATGTTCTTTGATAACACATTTGAGGCATATTTGAGGCATATGTGGTGCAGTCAGCCAACACATTTCCTTTCCAGTTTCATCCATTTTGAGTTGGGTTTTCTGTCACATAACCAAAAGAAACCTGCTGACACAGATATGAAAGAGGTGATTTGCCTAAGGTCATGTAGTAAATAACATGTCCAGTGCTTAAGATCTTTTTTCTCAAGTAGAATTATCCTCCTGATAGAGTTCCATTTAGCCTCGGGAGTAGATGGCCCATGAGCTTACCCAAAGTTCACTGCCTGCACTGATGTCCAAAGCAGAGTGTCAACTCAGGTAGAAGGTGCTTCCCCCACAGTGGCAATCCTTGATTCTTAAACTCTTCTCAGAATGCAAGGGATAGAAGGAAAAAGCAAGGAGAACTTCGTTTTCTTCAAAATCCAAATTGGAGCATTCTGCCCAATTATAATACAGAGCACTGTATTCAATGAGGGTCTTGCAAAGGACTCTGATCTTTTAGCTTGGAAGAGGGAAAACGCAGGAATTTGTGGATTGACTGAACATTTCTCCAGCTCTGATAGCCATGTTGTAGCTATTCCCAGGGGTAGATTTAAGGCTAAAGGTGGGAAAGTGTGGCGAGATGGATTTTGAATCAACATTAAAATGATTTAATAATTAACACTGTTCAGTAACTTAGGAGAATACCTTATGATTGGTTTTATTCAAGAGGAAACTCATTTAGATGGAAATAAGATATTTATAATATCCCAAATCTCCTCCCACTCTTCCAACTTCTTATTTTAGAATTATAAGAATTCAGGAGTAGATATTTCAGGCCAGGCCAATAGGTAATTGGAGGAGAGGCTGGAAAAGGATATAGATAGGACAGAACCTTCATCTGTGACCTAGCCCACAGTCAGATTTTATAAATGGTTCACACGTATGGGAACTATTGGGTATAGTGCTCTCTATATGCCCATTTGGTTCAAATTTTAATTATGCTTTCAAGTCTTCCAGATCCTTTATCATTATTTGGTTTCCTCCAAATGATGAGTTTTAATTGAAATTCTTTGCATATTTCATGGACTATGACCACTTTTGTATCATGAGTATTTTATTTCCCTGAAATTTCCAATCACTCCATGGAAAACACAATGATCCTAGGTGAATTTTTAACCCTCTCACTGTATCCCTGACCCTGCCATCATTGTCCCAGGATTATTGGCCTATCAGGCTTTTAAAATTTTCTTAAGCATATTTTAATAAGTATTTTTCATGAAAAATACTCTTGTCTTTTACATTAAAATTTGTTTGCCTCTAGGGGTGCATTAGATACTTATAATTTATTCAATCTAATATCTGACATTATACACCTTGCCAATTTTTTTCATTTGTTTCATTTGTGCTGCTTTCTTCTCTTTCCCTCTCTTAGGTAGAGAATATATATACTTGGTTTCTTTGCTTTGTTTTCACTTTAATTCGTAAGTGTTCACTTTTATGTTCTCCTTGCTTATTTTTGTAAGCTTGCATTGTTGTTACATATATGTGTGTATATATATATATTTTTATAATTTCTTTTTTCTAAATATCCTTGTGATTTACTTATTTATCTGTTTGTTTTTTTTTTTTTTTTTTTTTTTGCTTATTTAATTTCAAGTAAGATCTACACCCGATGTGGGGCTTGAGCTCCTGACCCTGAGATCAAGAGTCATGTGCTTTACTTACTGAGCCAGTCAGACACGCAATGTAATTTCTTGATTTAAGTACTTAGGCCTTGCTTTTTCATTCTTTCTTGTTCAGTAAAACCACCCATAGGTGTTACTTTGCCTTATAGAATAGTTTTGGCTATAGACCATAACCTTGGATTAGCACCACCTACGTTCATCATTTAACAGTTTTGCCTTTCTTCTAAGAGTTATTTGAGATATGTTAGTGACAAGTTGTTTAAATATTCATTAAAACAAAGAGAATTATGTATATTATAATGTGATCAGAAAAATCTTCTGTGACTTTTGGACAAATTATTTAAAAAGTAGATTAGACTAAAATTTATTGAACATGTCATAATTTTCTTGTACCTTACGTATATCCCCAAGTCATCTTATTAATCCAGAGAAGTAATCTTGCTCTCTCAGTACAAGCCTCTGAGTCTCTGTTTCTTTGTCTTTTTTTATGCTGGATGAATTTCTCCGGGAATCTAGTCTCTCTCTCTCTCCTCACCAAAATCTACCTATTTAGGTCAATATAAAGTGCAGCTTACTTCTTCAATTCTTTCCTGATTATGTCAATTGAATAAAATCTTTCTCACGTCTGAGTAATTTGTTAATGACTAAATCTGATCATGGTACCTATTCTGTCTTTGTTTATACATTTTGACTTGGCGAATTTTTGCCTTCTTGTAGCCACAATAAAATATAAAGAGTAGGAGGTGTTACGTAATAGGCCCTCAGAAATTTGTTGAGTCACATTCAATAGAGTTCAGATTCCAAAATAGAAAATCTTTGTTCCTAAATGGGAATAACTTCCCCACAACGTAATGCCTGGGATATAGACCCCGAACTAGGTGGATTTTGCAAGTTAAAATGGATTAATGCAAAATTGTTCACACAAGTGGAAACTGTTGCTGTTAATAATGAACAGGACTACTGGTCAAAGAGAAATTGAAGCCACCTGTACCAAGTTAACCTTTCACCTCTGCCTCTGTCTCTTTCTGGGTCTAGAAAACTCCTCCTGTGTTTCTGCTTCCTCTACCAGTAACCCTTCCCCTGGGACAGTCAATTCTGAAGGCAATTTTCCAAGACCATTTGCAGAATTGGCTGGGGCTTCAGCTGCGACATGAAAAAGGCATTTATTCTGGGACCTCAAAATGGAGTTTGGAGGAGACATTGCTGAACTTGTTTTAGAAATAGATTCTATATGCATCAGTTTTATTGCTTCAGGTATACATGTTAAATCTAATAGTTCAGCTAAAACGATGTGTGTTTGTGTGTGTGTGCATGTGCGCACCCTGAGTTGGGTGTTGTTTTCATAAGTTTTTGCAGATATTTTGACACTTTCATATGCAGGCTAGGAGTCTGGTGTTATGTCCTGAGTCACGCATCTGGTGAAAGCAACTATTTGTGCTCTCATGCAGGATCACATGCCAAAATCAGAATGCCTTGCATTCTTGAACCTTGCAATGCAATAAAATATTGAACTATCCTGTGAAAAAATCTAGAAAACAATCTGGTTTTATTCTGTGTATGCATATACCAAGTTAAGCATCAATATATTTGAATTTTTTTTTTTTTGGTCAACTTTTGACAAGTTTAGGTAACGTTTTTTGAGGCAAAGGAGAATAAGCAAGGTTAGTCTAGGTTATGAAGTGTCTTACCTACCAATCTTGAGATTTTAGGACTCAACACTTACAGTGTAGATTAACTAATCTCATAAGGTGGCCTTATCATATGCTGCCCAAATTGGGACACTTTTGAGAGTGAAAGAAGGTGCCATCACTGAGGACTACAAGTGCAAACCCATCCGTGTTAGGCAAAATATGACATGTGGTCACCTCATACTATGAGCAATAAGGGAAATAAATATTCTTTCTGAATATGTATAGCGATGGCCCTATTTTTGCTACACGCATGAAAGCTTGTATTCTAGGTTCGAAATGACAAATATTTAGCCCTTCTGATAATTCCCCCCTTTCCTGAATTCATAGCATGTGTTTCCTCAATCATATTCTTTCACACTGATCTCTGGTATGGTATCAGACTCTTTCTCAACATGGCTCTCCAGATAGTCAATAACTATTACTGGGCTTAGCCCATAAGATTGAACTTGCTATACTGTGCCCAAATGAATTTGCTATGGCGTATGATGGCTAGGTTTTTGTTGTTGTTTTTGGCAAAGTTTGATATTCACAGGGCCTTTTTTTTTTTTTTTTTTTTTTTTTTTGGTAATTAGAGCTGGGTGAACCAGAGAGCATCTGAAGTGGTTCAGTAGCCTCAGCCACAACTCACCATTCCAGTAACAAGCATGTGAATCAATGAGGAGGGTTACAGCAAGAGTTCAGCAGTGGGACCTATATACACACAAGGACCAAAAGCAAAATGGGAACCAGATTACAGTTTACTTAAAGCTAGGCAAATGCTTGAAACTTCCCCTCTCTTACAATGTAGTTTCTTTGTAAAAGGATGAATTTACAGAGTTTCCTTAGGCCAGGAGCTGTAAATGGGGCCTCCTGCTTCCTCCTGCTAAATCCTAAATGGCTAAGCATCCATGTCTGTGTCAATCTTACCCAATCACAAACAAATCAGAGAGCCGGGCATGGTAACATAGAGCCTGTTAAGTCCCTTCACCATGTAGAAGGTAGGAAGATGAACATTTTCCCTACTTTGGATCTTCAAGGCACTATATTACCATCTATTGGAAAGCATGGCCCAGAGAATATTGTGGGTTCTGAACATTCAGGTTAAAGAGTCTTCTTCCTGTTGGGGTGGAGGAGTGATAATAAAGAGTAGAGAGAGGGGAAGAATTATGGTGAATGTTTCCCAACCCCACCTGTAAAGCTATGGATATGAGGAGTGGAGTGTGTTTTTTTTTTCTCCAAGAAGGACCTTGACTTTGTCCTAAGCCCAGGCAAATGTCAGGACTGTGATTGTTTCTGAATACCCCAAATAATCAATATTGGCTCGAGATCTGAAGAACATTGAGTGTTCTGGTGTTGGGACATTGCTGACCTCAGCTTTATGGAGTTAGGAGCAGAAGATCTTGGGTAATTAGGTAGACTTTGTATGAAAAAAAAACGTGGATATGGTAAATTTGCAGATTATAGTAAGAACCACTTGGTCTTTGTTAGTGTAGCATTAAAATAATCTTGTCTGAATTTTAGTTATGCACCAGGATGTTTCTCCTCTATGCAGTGAAGGAGAGACCATTCTGAAGCTTGATCAAAGGACTTTTCTGAAAAGAATGGAACTCTTAATAAGCTCTGCTCACCGTCATGACCAAGAGGAGAGGTACCACTGCCAGTCTGGTTATCTCATACTCAGTAGGAAGTGCTACTCACATACTCCCTTGTGGCCCCTTATATTGATATCCTGAGACTTCCCAGATTTGGGCCAGTTCATCAAACTGCCTTCTTTGACCCTGGTCTGCTGAGCCAGGATTGTCAAAGAATTGAGTGTAACCAAAACCAAGAATCTGAATGCCAGTGGGCCGTCACCACAATAAAGATCCCCTTCCTAAAGAGCCCTCAGTGTGGCCCAGCTAACTCCCCCTCCTCCCCGTCCCCAGGGACTTTGCCCTTCCCCTTAAGCTCATTCCCTACACCATCTCACGGTATCCTCTCCTCCAGGCGGTTGCTCCAGCAGCAAGTCCTGCACCAGGGATGGAAAATGGGCCTCATTTAACTGGGATCTATCGGCACTAGTCATATAAAATAATCAAGTAATAAAATCCTGTGGCTTTATCTGGCCTGTTATGTGAAAGCGCACACTCATTGATTAGGAGAGTCTGTTTGGAGCCCTGTGAGGAGACAAGGAATAGTGTCCCAAGTGCCAAGTATTTGCCGCCCTTAGCCTGGGCTCCTCCGGTGACTCTCATCCCCCCATCATGGGGAGCTCTGGCATAAACAAGCTGGGCTGATGCATCATGTCTGCTGGAACCTAAATGGCACAGGTAGGAGGATTCTGGGCCACCGGTTTACAGGGGTTATCCCACCAGGGGCAGCTGGCCAGTCCCATATAGACAAAGTGGAGTGAGGGCCTGGCTTACACAGGCTCAACACTTGGGGAGCACTGTGAGCAAGGACTCCAGTGTGCTCAGCATTGTTTCCAGGAATACAGTGACGCCAGAAAAAATCCAAGTCAGCCAGATACTGATGGTGATATCTGGGCAAGCTTCCTCTTCAGGCAAAGATTTGGGGTTTGGAGTCACAGAAGAAGAGTTTAGAAGGCAAAGACAAGAGAGCTAATGTTCAGGGCGGGGTTTTGGATCTACAGAAGAAGAGGAGAGTTTGGTTGGAAAACAGAGTCTGAGATCCATTTTACAAGCTGGATTAGCATGGCGGGTAGATGAGTTTCTGGGATTCAGAGCTATCGCAACAAATACATGTCCAACATGAGCGTCCCGTAACAATCTGATTGGCTCGCCTGACCCAAAGCAAAAATAGGCCGACTGTACAGGCGAAGTTGCTAGGACATTTGCCCAAAAGAGACCTGCAGTCCAGGCTCCAGAAGATTTCATAAAAACTACACCCCAAGCTTACTTTTTCTGCAGAACCCTGGGGATCATGCATATTATATCTCCTTAAAATAGACGGCCAAGATACGCAGCTATAAAACTACTTGATTCGCCTGGTTATTTTAGACTCTACCCGTTCAGCTATGTAAACAAAATGGAATCTTGGATAAGCTGCTGACACCTTTATTCTCTTGTTCGCTTTTTATCCTCCGGAAAAATTAATAAGTGGGCACGGGAGGGAGGTGGGGGCCTTATCTTCCTCTGCCCACTCCTCCATCGGCCTCAGAGCTCTGGCGTAGTTTCACCTTGTACAGTGGTCCTAAAGTCAAATAGTCCCATGGCACCCTGAAAAGATCGTTCTTTTCCTATCAAACCGAGATCCAACTGACACTCAGATCCTCAGATTCATCCCTGAATTACTAGCTTTGAACTGAGGACTTCTTAGACAACCTGGGGGCTTCCTGGGGGTTTTCATCCCTTTTTTTAAATATCGATTTTGGAATTTTTAACTAGGTTTGTGCCTCTGATCTTTTCTCGGCCTCCGTAAAATCCTTTATTCCCCACAAGTTTGACAGAAGCTGACTGTTGGAGATGTAAAAGGATCAGGCCAGAAGGCCTTAGGAAAAGTTAGCCGTAAATTTATCTCGGGAGAAGTCTCGGCAACTGTTGCAAGCATTGCAGCGCATGGGAACCAGGTGGAATTGTGCCGAAAGAAGCAGCGGCAGGAGCGGGAAGCATGTGGCTCGTTCCCGACACTCTCCTTTGAACCCGTAGTTGCCAAGACTGTTGACAGTCGCTGGTTCTCCAGTAGTCACACTGTGAAAAAGAGGCAGCAGTAAAATACGTGATGTGTTTACATTTGACTTTGAAACACGTTCTTGCACGGATGCCTAAATGAGTTAAAACAGGATACCATTATCCTGACTTTGAAGCACTGTTCACCTCCTGCCAGTTCTCCAAAGAGAACTGAATAATGTCAGTTACCAAATTATGTGAAGGACGCTTCTGAGAGGGACTCTCGTGAAGGCACCTTTGGACTCCTTTCTGTTGCTCTCTGTAGCGGTCCTCGGTGGTGCTTTAACCATGTCCCCGGGGGTACTCATTACTCCTGCCAAAGGTTTTCCACCCCCCACAAATGCCTACAAGTCCACAGAGAATGCGCACAAGTGGGCTGAGCCCACATCTAGGGCGGTCCGGCAGTGCTGGGGAGTCCACACCCTTTGTTCACAGCCCTTAATCAATGAGAAGTGGGAGTTGGTGACAAAGTAGCCCAGCTCCCTTGGCCTTGTGGTAGGACCTCTCTCTGCTGTATAGAAACCATCACCTAATGAGGCTGAGCCCTAGCTTCTCCTGGTAGGAGTCAACTAGTGTATAACCACGTATTGTCTTACTTCTTCTCTTCCTTCCTGCTCTCTCCCGTTGCTTCCTGGGATCATCTTCCAAATAAGCGGCTTTCGGTCCCGTCCTTCACTCAGTGTCTCTTCTGGGGAAAGCACCCCAAGGCTCTGCCTGTCTCAGCTTGTTGTGAGGCTCAGAGGGGAGACAGAGACTGTTGATATCCTTGGAGATGAAATGCCTTCCTAAGATCAAAGTAGTGCATGGATCCGGTAGCCCTTCTCCAAACTAGAAAAGAACAGCAAGGTAATATTACCAGCACGTGCATATGTGCAGAGAAGGCAAGTGTGTTTCGGTATTGATAATTGAAAGCCCTACACATTATATTTAGATAGATGCACACAAAGGCCTATGCCATTACTTGCTTACTTATAATCTTCACTGTTTCTTAATTTGTGGTGCTAGTTATTAAAATGAGACAGTAAAACACAACAATTAACTCCAGGGGTTGGGACAAATAGAAGGTGCAGGTTAGGGATTGGAAGGTTAGAGTAGAGTTACACTTGGGTCTGTATATCAGAGAGTAGTGGCAACTGCACAGTAGGTGGGCTGTAAATTTAGTTCTGAGCTTCCTAGAGGACAAAACAAAGAGGAATATTGGTTTCCTTAGAGGCCTAGAAAATCAAAGTCCTGCTCGTATATGCTTTTCTAATTATATGACTTAAACGTATGATTGTATGTGATTTATAAGGTTTTCGTTACTTAGCTGGAATTCTGAGCTTTCTTCCTCAATTTTGGTCTTCTTCAAAACATCTTTACTGTTTCATTTGTGGCTTCCTTATTTAGGGTGAGTTCCCTCTCCCTTCCCTGCTGGGAAAACAAAGATTTCCCCAATTTTAGGACCTACTTTGTTTGTTTCCATAGTTACTACGGATGTACACATGCCCACACACAAATACGTAACTAACTTTTTACAATACTGAGACGAATATCTTGTGCATGGTTTTTCACCTACTAAATTAAAAAGTAAATATTTTTCAAAAATCATAGTCTTTTTGAAGAAATCACAATTACTAAAAAATTACTAAAAAAATGTGTTTTACTCTTTCCTTTAACAATGCCAGAGTTTTGGCTAAAAAAAATAATCATTATTGAGGCAGGTTTGGAGGAGATGTATCAATCATCAAAGCTAATAAATTATAGAGTGGGTATATTCTAAAAACTGATAATTGGCATCCTTTAAATTAATAAATTATTCTTAGTTCAAATAACTCCATACCCAAAGGACAAAACAAATATGAATTTCAATAACTAGTGAAGATAAGGATCATAAATCTTTTGCAGTTTCTTCTGGGAATGAATATTTTTGTCAGATTTGATGTGTTTATCTCTTGTTATTAAAATCCAAAGTTAAAGATACAAGTTCTCAAAATAAACTAGGAGAGGAGTTTTCAAACTTTTATTGGGCATACAGATAGATATGTTTGCCTTTGGACACATCAGACGTTTTCTATGAAAACCTACCTCGCAGGGAGAAGCATCGAGTGGTCTTCAGGGCAGAGTGAACCAAGCCAGGGAT
Organism: Prionailurus bengalensis; assembly: GCF_016509475.1. Classification (NCBI taxonomy): domain Eukaryota; kingdom Metazoa; phylum Chordata; class Mammalia; order Carnivora; family Felidae; genus Prionailurus; species Prionailurus bengalensis. The sequence continues at coordinate 20,020,717 of NC_057354.1, forward strand.
GGTCACTTGCAGCTACATTTTAGAACAGAGCTGGAAGTCCCCAGCTAGATGTCCATCAACTTCCCCTTCTCAGAACTAATGTCTCTAAATTCATCGGACTCTGTTTCCCCTAACTCACCCCTAGTTACTCAATCCCTATTACCACTACTCATTATAGATGGGAGGGTTGCAGAAGGTTAAAGATCTAGCCTCAAAAATTTCCAGCCTGATAGGCTTGATTTGACAGGAGATAAAATTAAAGCTCTTCAGTCTATGAAGTTTGAGAACCCTGGATTATAATAGTTACAGATGGGAAAATTATCCATTTGTGCACTAATGATATGTATCTTTGGTAATATTTTTCTTTGAGCATGTTTCCTGCTTACCCTTGAGAAGACATTCATTGATAAAAGATCAAAGCATGCTTGAAATATAGAGGGAAAAAAAGGAAAATAAAAGCTCTGGGTGCAGATATAATGCCAACAAACATAGTTAAAATGAGACCAGATTTATATATGTCTCCAAACTGCTACTTGCAAAACAGTCCTTTGGAAACAAGAATGCATTTTAGAAGAAAGGGTGGCTTTGGTTGGTGGTTGGTTCAGTTAGATGAACTTTAATCTTCCTTTTAAGTTTATAATTCTCTGATTGTTCAGGCAATATGTTTCTTTGGACAAGGCTGAGGAAGTGGTGTGGACTGCAGTTTACTTAACAAATAAATTTCTACAAGAGGGATAATTTGGGGAATCCAGTTTCCTAGACTCAACAATGACACAAAATGTGTTTACATTAGCTACATGGGAGAATTTCCTCCAATCGCCACATCTGTATAGGAAAATGCTATTTTTATTTTAGAAAAAGAACAGGATGTTCAGCTGAGGGTTTTCATCACAGCTAGAACAAATTATTTAGATAGGATTCTAATATTTTTGATTGACTGTATTTGATTCTCAAAAGATATTATGGATTTCCAAAAAGTGATTGCAAAAGGAGACGGTATTTATCATTTGGAAGACATAAAACACCTTCTAGATGATTCCTTCCAGGTGAAGCTCTGCATTTGTTAGCAGTAATTTGATTCTTCAAAAATTTATTAATTTTCTCAATAAAATGCACCATCTCTGTGACAGGTAGTTATAGACATGCCTATTGTCAGGAGAAAGTAAGGTTATTTGAAGATAGAACAGTTTATTAGAAAGGATATACAGCAGAAAGTAACGTCATTGGTGGAAGAGGAACCTTAATAGCACAGGTATATTGATTGCTGCAGGAAAACTATCCATGCAGTGACCTGGGGGGCGGGGGGGCTGACTTCCAGACTGTACCAGCTGCTGCCTCTACATTTTGTAAAATGTGGGTGTTCTGCACCCAACTGCTACTGCTGTTTCGACTGATAAAAGTAGTTGTAGCTGCACTAGTGTTGCAAGAAGTTATTAGTCCATTGCATTTTATTTTCTGTATAACAGAGGCTCATTCATTAAGGGCTGTTGGCCAAATAGCAAAGATTATGTAGCCCTGTTCTTGCCTCACCATTTGGCCCCATGTTAGGGTACTCATGAGTACCCAAGGCTATATGGTTTGGTGTTCCCTCCCCCCACCCAACCCTGCTGCCCAGTACTGAAAACAGCAGAAATATGAAAAAAGTGTTCTTCTTGCATTGATCCTCACTGATTGACCACAGTTACAGGATTCCAGGTGCTCAAGGGAGGCATTGAAGAGCTAGCTTTTTGGTGTCTGAAGTCTCTGGCACCTTCCTGAGACATTCACCATTGTAATTTTACGTGCTCTCTGCAATGGAGGCTTTCAGGTTTCAGTACGCTGCTTCTTCTCAGATATGGAGGAGAGCTTGAGACTGGCCAGCTCTTCATATGTATAATGACAGCGAGCATGTGTGTAGGCAGTGAGTTTTTGTAACAAACATGCTTACCTTAAAAATGAAAAACATTTACCAAATGCCTGTCTATTCTATTACCCAACTTCCAAATTCTACCCCGTTTTAATCCCTCAGAAACCACATGAGAAATTATAAAACAAAACCTAACAAGAAAAGCAGACAAGAAGAGCAGAAAGGGGCACTAAAGCATAACAATACGTACGTTCTGATTGGTATAGTCTGGAGCACACTGTGGAGTCGTTTGGGAATCTTTGACCAAACATCAGTGCCCTGGCCCACACCTGACTTGCATTGTTGTCTCTTTTAATCTGTGTTTGTGTAAGGGTAGCAGTGTTTTGAAAAGCATTTCTAGGTCATCCTAATGGCAGAAGAGCAAAAAGTGGACCCCAACGGAAATGAAATAGTCTAACATGTATACCTAAGCCAAAGGGAAGTCTGAAAGGACCCACTGAACCTCTCTTTTAATGTCTCCAACACAACATTGCATCATTGATTTATAGCACGGTCTCGGATTCTGCTAGCAGGTAGCAAAAATAACAAAATGAAGGGTTGAGTAAAAGTAATTACAGAAAAAAATGTCACCTGTGTAGTGGCCTATATCTCGATCCCCCTGTTAAACAGATGAGCTCATGTCCTTAAGTGTTGGATACCAACAATATTCAGTGTGTAGGATAACCAACCCAAGTGCCTAGAACATTCCCATTACCTCCTTCTCACACATTCAAGAAATATCTATTAAATGAATGAGGGTATACTTATGAATGAATCAATGTACGAGTGGTTCTCAGGAATTGACACGTACTTGTCTGTTCTTATGGTGTTTGCCCAGGACTATGCCAGGGCCTGAGGCAGGGAATTAAAAGAAGATAATTTCTGCCATTGGGGAACTCGTAGGCTAAGCAAATAGACATGAATCAATTGATGAAAGAATTGGAAGATTAAAATATCATTAACTCTGTAGTGGCTTTGCATTTGCATCCCAAATTAAAAAAAAAAAAGGGAAATGCCATAATTATAGACATATTTAGGAATTAGTGAAAGTGAAATTATTATATATGGAAAATTGTGGGATGCAGCTGAATTGACATTTAAAGAGAAATATAGATCTTTAATGAAATTATTTTAGAAACAGAAACTTTCAAAATTAGGGACTTAAGCATTCAACTAAAAACATACTAGAAAAGGTTTTTTCTTTTTCTTTTTTAAAATGTTTATTCATTTATTTTGACAGAGAGAGCACAAGTGGGGGAGAGGCAGAGAGAGAGGGAGAGAGAGAATTCTCAAGCAGGCTCTGTGTTGCTCTCAGACTCCATGAGATCATCACCCGAGCTGAAATCAAGAGCTGGATGCTCAACTGACTGAGCCACAAGGCACCTCTAGAAAAGATGTTTTAAAGCAAGTAGAAAAATAAAGCTGAAGGAAGTAAATAATAAATAGCAAAGGAAATATAAATAAATATGTTAAATATACACATATATTAGATATGATTAATGAAACCACAAATGGTTTGGTAGAAAAACGCATGAAAAATAACACAAATCAAGAAATGTAGGAGGAAATCATAAACGATTAAAAGGAATGGAGAGTAATGAATAACTATAGGTGAAGAGAGGTTAAAATAGTAACAGAATAGCTTTATGGCAATAAATAAAACCTAGGTAAAATTGGAAATACAGAAAAATAAATTTCTAAAATCGAAGCAGGAAAAAAAGAAAACCATAATTGAAAGATTAACATTAAAGACATTAACTCGATAATAAAATTTAAAATTTGTATCATATAATTTAGAAGTTCCTAGACCCGAGAATTTTCTACAATTGAAGGAAAATATAATCTCTCTCTTTTATAAACTGTTTCAGAAAATGGAAAAACAGGAAAAGTTCAAGTTCTTCTGAGAAAATGGTAAAGTGTCACTTAGACCCAGACAAAGGCAGTTCAAGAAGGCAAACTTACAGGTCAATCAGGCTTATGAACATTCATGCAAAACACCCAAGATAAGTCTCGGCAAGTCAAAAGTCACAATGTTACTTAAAATTGTGACTCTGATTTAAAATAATAAATACAGCTTATCCCAGACTTGGACACCTCAGATATCTCAGATATATACTGATGGGTCAACATTAAAGAATATCCCAATATTTTGGTAGATAAAGAGAAAACAGAAGTGTGTTTATTTGGATAGATGTAATGAAAAAGAAGAAAAAGTGAGTTTCCATTTATGAGTTTGTGTAGTTTAACAAAATTAAATGGAAATTTTCTTAACCTGAGAAAATATATTAACCTTAAATACTTCAGATTTTAGTACATGTAATTGTAGACATTTAGAGTGTTTCCATCAAATCAGAAAAAAGACATAAATGACGAATTTCACCAGTTCTTCTCAACATGTTAATATGATTCCTAGCCCATGTAATAAGACAAGCCCAAAATAAAGAGGATCAGAAAGAAAAAAGTTTGAAAATATTTTCATCATTTGCAGAACATAATTGCCTACATAGGAAACCCAGAGGTATTTATAGTTCCTTAAAACTATTAAGGTAGTCCAGAAAGGTATCTGGACATTAAATACATTTTTCAAAAATCAAAGGAATTCCTATAGATCAAAAGTAAGCATACATTTTTAAATTTTTATTTATTTTTATTTTTTAAAGTTTATTTGAGAAAGGGACAGGGAAAAGAGAGACAGAGAGAGAGACAGAGAGAGAGAGAGAGAGAGAAAATGTGAGTGGGGGAGGGGCAGAGAGAGAGGGAGAAATGTGAGTGGGGGAGGGGCAGAGAGAGAGGGAGAGAGAATCCCAAGCAGGCTCCCTGCCGCCAGTGCGGAGCCTGCCTCAGGGCTTGAGCTCACGCAAGATTACACCCTGAGCTGAAATCAAGAGTCGGAAGCTTAACTGACTGAACCACCCAGGTACCCCAGGAAATACATTTTAAAAATCTCATTCTCAGTTACAATACATCAACTATATATGTAGGAAGAAATACATCTTGGAAAACGATCTTTGCAATATCATCACGGAATAATTTGGAAAAGAATCATAACAAATATAAATTGTTCCCTCAGTAATCACTGGGTTCAGTGCAATGGCAATGCAAATTATAACAAGAGTTTTCTTCATGAAAGGTGACATACTAATCCTAAAATTTATATGAAATAATGTTCATAAAATCAAGACAATTCTGGATTTAAAAATAGTAAAAGAAAAGAAAAATGGAAGGGAGATTGGCTTGGTCAGCTGTTAAGAGACATTATAAAATTATAGTAAATAAAATGATCGTATCTATATGTTTAAATGAGTACGGTGGCATTACAGAGTTGGGAAAATAATGAAATATTCAATACATTAGGTTGTGTTAATTGTTCTCTACACATATAAAATGACACAAATAGTTCAAAATATTTTATTCCACAGCAATTAAAACTTACACGTGAAAAGCAAAAAATAAAATCAGTCTCTTAGATGGGAAGGCCTTTGTGGTACGACAGTCAGAAAGGGCCTCTTAAACATGGAAGCAAAAGCGTACTTATGGGTTGAAAAATAAAACTATAAACAAAGAAAACCAGTGCCCCACTCTGTGGGAGAAAATATTTGCCTAGTACATAAAAGAAAAACAATGATCCATGCTATATCAGGAACTTGTAAAATAGATTTAAATTAATAAGAAATGGGAAGAATTGTCCCTGCAATTCATGGGGGTGATGTGGTGGGGGGTGGGGTGTTGAATTGTGAGCCTTGGGACCAAAAATATATTAGGAAGTGTAAAAATTGATTAGAAATGAGTCAAATGAAAGCTAGTGCGAGATTGAAGTATATTTTACTCCCATCTGATTGGGAAAAAGAAAAATCAAAAGTGTGACACGTTCAGATTTAACCAGGCTGTGAGGAAAGGGACCTTTGATACTCTGTTGTGTGAATTGGTGCAACCATTTTGAAAAACAATTTGGCAGTATGTAGAAAACTGAAACAGATATCCCTTAGAGACTGGCAGTTTTGTTGCTAAGTATATATCTTAGAAAATTCTGGAACACATGCACAAAAAGATATGTGCAAGGATGACTTTTAACAGAAAAGAATAAAAGTAAAATGTTGTGATTTTAGTGCAGTGTAAGGCAAAAGCACAAAATATTAGTATTCCATCTGTATGTAAATCTACAGCTACAGTTAGAACTATGTTCCCATGTGACTAGAATTCACTAGAATTGACGAGAAATGTGATTCAAAAAAAACCCCAAAGCTAATAGTTGATACTATTATAGTATGCTGCCATTGATGTGAATAAAAACCTCAAACACTATGTTATTAGTTATGTTTGCATTTGAATATATAAAATGGATTAAAAAGGTCTACACTAAAATTTTAATAATGATTACTTGTCAGAATGGAGAAAAAGAAGAAAATGGAGCTGGTACAGGGAGTGTATATGTGCATGTGTGTGCGTTTGTATGTGAGTGATGTTTGTGATGTGTGTGTATACGTGTGTGTGGCATATTTGTGATATGTGTGTGTGTGTGTGTGTATGATGGAGGTGTGTATGTGCGTGTGATATGTGTACATGTGTGGTGAGAGATGTGTGTGTGATGTTTGTGTGCATGTGTGTGATGTTTGTGAGGTGATGTGTGTTGTGTGTGTGTGTGCATGTGATGTGTGTGTGTGCGTGCATGTGCATGGTACTCCATTCATGTAAAAATGAAACCTATATGAGAAACAGCTATATTTATCATTTCCCGGTGGTTTTATACTGTTCATCTTTTTCTGTAGCTTTAAAATCTCTCAGAGACTGTAATTAGAGACAGTACTACAATAATATTTCCATATTTCTAAATGTTATTTAGAATATGATTTTTAAAGACTACATAGTATCCTGAATTATTGATTTATAATAATGATTTTAGGATTCTTCTATTGTACATTTTAAATTTATCACTGTCATAAATAGTGATGTTAGAAACATTCTCATATGTGAAATTATTTCCATCTACTTGATATGATATTTCTTATATATGGAATATTGTGTTTAAGTTTGTTAGTATCATTTTATTTCCCATCATTTCATTTTATTGATTTTAGGTTTTGCTTTATATACTTTGATACTACATCTTTGGGACATAAAATTTCATAACTATCATATCCCTGTGAATTCTATTTGTTATTTTATAAAAGAGGCAACATTTTCTCCTTAATGTTTCTATTGCCTTCATTCAATTTTACCTGCTTCTAGTATAACCACTACTGTTTTTTTTAATGAAGAAGTTTAAACTTGAAAGGAACAGATCATTTCTAAATTATATAAATTATTTCAACCATACCACATGAGATTTTCAATTAATTTAATGAAGCTTTAAACACTGACAGAAAACAGAAAACGACACTTTGGTTTCTGAAAACAGAAGAAAAAGATCCTGTTAGGAGATGTCAAAAGGCACTTGAGGAAAGAGAAAGTCCGTTATTTAGTAAAAGACAATAAGAAAAAGTACTACTAGCAAAATTGGAATTGAAAAATGATTAATAATCTAAAATAAGGCTTTCCTATGCCAAAGCCAATGTTATAGTTGAGGTTAAGATTATAGTTATGGTTGAAACACCACTGGCTTTCCTATTAATGAAAATGAAGCAAAACATCTCAATGATTTTTAAAGGATTGTTATGTCAGAATTCTATTTAATTCATTAACAAAAAATGATGAATAAAAAATATTTTCTCATTGACATTAGTATATCATTAGTATGATAAACACATTATAAATATCAAAAATAGAGACCCAAAGCAACATTATCGTCAGTTGATGATCTAACAGCAACCACAACAAAACCACTGCTTACTTCTCACTGGCCAGAAATTAGTCACATGGTTTTACTTAACTACACTGAAGGACGGGAAATGTAGTCATTTAATCAAGGCACCTATCTTGCAGCTCAAAATCAGGGTTATGTTGATCAAAAAAGCAAGGGGATTGTCACAGTAAGCAACAACAAATCACAGAGCTTATTTTTCGTTGTGATGGCAAAAGCCAGATGGGTGGGGGTTGAGGCGTGGATTAGAGGTCATGGAACAATGATTGTAGATACTAGTCAGGAATTTTGCCCAGAAGGAGCTGCAGTAAACCCAGGATACATAAGGAATTGGCAGTTGGTAAAGTTGCCTTCAGAATGTTTGCTGAATGTTGGTACAGCTCCCATGTCTAAGCTAAAATGTCTTTTTGGTAAGCTCTGTGATAGGGTGGTGCCACATATCAGTTTTCTTTCTCCTTTCAATATATTTCAAAGAGCATTCTCTTTTCAACACATTCAAAAAGTGGGATACAGCGGTTTGTGGCTTGGTGCTTGGCCGCTGAATTCTCTTACCAGGGATTTCAATAACAAGTGTGTCACTCAGCAAGGTTTCGGCAGAAGGATTTTAAAAGTCCTTACCCTGCTAATGCATAGCAGTGGCTATTGTGTGTTAGCAGTAGGGAAGACAGAGTCTCTGAGCATGCGATTCATCTTTAAGACAAGCTTCTCCACCAAAACACAGTCCCCAGATCTCAACTTTGGATAAATGGGTCAAGAAAAAAGTTCACTAAAATCGTCTGGACCAACACTTCGATGCAAAGTCAATCTTATGCCGCAGAAATCTTGTTCTTTATTCGATATACCATTTATCTCTTTGTCAAAGGAGTTTTCTTGCAGAGGCAGTATTTAGAGATTTGGTTTTTCCTTCTCCAGTAAAATGAACAATCTAGTCCTCATTTTCTTCTCTTAGAAAGACCAGTGGTATTGGGTCCATTTCATGTTGCAATCACAGAGTTGTGATAGTGGAGACAAATACTTCTGTAGAAGAAGAACCTACTAGAACCACTTCCTGTCTTTGGAAAGAAGGGGGTTTTCAGATTCCTTGTTTTTCAGACCACATTCAGAGATAGCTTATCAAAGATATAGACCAACTCGGAATAGCTCCTTTGTGAAGAGTTCCAAATTTAAATACATTCAGTTTGGAGATAGATGCAAATATAGTTGGGCTGTATTATGCCCAGGCCCAAGAGAATGTGTTTTGTTTTATTTATTTATTTATTTATTTATTTATTTATTTATTTATTTACTCACTCACTCATTCATTCATTCATTCATTCATTCATTCATTTATTTAGCAATCTCTGTGCCCATCGTGGGGCTTGAATTCACAACTCGGAGATCAAAAGTTGCATGTTCTTTACACTGAGCCAGCCAAGCACCCCCAACAGGATGTTTCATATATACTTACTGGAAGATAATAATGCAAGGTAAACTCTGAGATCTCTGGATCTGGGGGTGCCTGGGTGGATAAGTTGGTTAAACATCTGCCTCTTGATTTCAGCTCAGGTCATGATCTCAGGGTTGTGATATGGAGCCCTGCATCAGTCTTTGTGCTGAGTTTGGAAGCTGCTTAAGATTCTCTCCCTCTTTCTCTACCCCTTCCCCTGCTCACTCTCTGTTTCTCTCTCTCTCTCTCTCTCAAAAAAAAAAAAATCTCTGGATCTGGCCTTAAATGGATCTGTGTTTGATTCCAGCCTAAATACTCATAATTTTGAGCAATCTTCAGCATCCTCGTTTGTAAAATGTACATCGTATTATCATCAAGCCTGCAGGGTTGATGTCAGAACAAAATAAAATTTTGTAGAGATGACAGGTAAAATTAGTACAGGGCTTGAATAAAGTAAATGCCGGAAAATCAGCAGTAAAATAGGATTTTTGTGAAAACGTAAAGTACTCTAGAAACATTGTCTTTCAGTTATATCATGCTATGACAAACATGATTTCATGTTTGTTTCGTGTTACATTATTTGAAACATGATTAGATTGTCTCATTTAATGGGAGTAATCATAAAATTAAACTATGTATATATATTATGTTTAACGTGTGTGTGTATATACATATAATGTGTGTGTGTGTGTATAATGTATATATGTAGAGTTTCCTAGCCAAGAAACCTGAAGGAGCTTTGTCATAATAAGGTTTGTAGAACACCAAATCAGACAGCTGGGGATATTAAATTTTATATCTAAAAACGAAGGCTGGGTTTATACCAATCTAAATGTCCCCCTCGTATTTGAGCTGACCTACAATTTTCCAAAAATGGAGCTCTGAAGAGCTAAGAACGAGAACAGGGGGTTCCCACTTGAGAAGTAAGATGCACGGGCCAAACATGGGAGGTGACATTAAGGGGGATTCAGTTCTCTGGATTTATTCCATTGAGCTGGAGTCTGAAGGAAGGGCAACTGGCAAGTAACCAGAGGTGCAGTTGCCTTGAAGCCGCAGGCTGGGGCCGGAGGAGGTTTGCGAAGAAGATGGACTGCATCCCTTTGGGATAGGGGAGACTTCGATCGCCTGGGGCTCAGCCGGATTCGGTTCTTTGAGCCTGATATTGGTGAGGGATATAGGAACTAAGGGAGAGGAGCAGGGACCAGAAAGCCAGGCTGAAGAGGGATCCTGGCCTTGACTTAGCTGCTCTGGTCTTCAGCTTTGATTAGTTGCAGCTGCCAGGTCCGTCTTCTTACAGTAGTGAACCTAGGCCAGTTTATCTGGATCTCTTTACCAGTATATTCTGAGTCTTGGAAATTGTAATTTTGTTTCTTGTTGTTTAAAGATAAAGGTGCTAGACATTCTCAAGACACTGGAGTATGTCAGCTCTACTCCTTTCCAAATGTCTTCCCAGGGTGACCCC